>NC_057772.1:4318142-4674586 GCF_014825855.1 Bombus pyrosoma
TAAAAGCAATTCAAGAAGGGGTGGAAGGACAGGAAGGTAGCACAGCAAGGAGGCAAAAGGACCAAAGTGGCAATAGTGTGTAGGCTAAGTTGCAATAAATCGTAGACATAAGTATAAATAGATTATAAGCATTAGCGTTAGATTAGAGATAAGAAGGCGATTAGTGCAATAAAGAGCTGTAAAGAAAGCTGAAAGTTCGTCCAAAGCCGAGAGGCACGGACTAAATAAAAATAATAATAATAATAATAATAAGTAACGTACATACAACGAAGCTGATAAAGCTTTCCGCGCATCGCTAAACAGCAAAGATGAAAATTCAGCTGCTAGCTAAAGTGAGTCAGCTTTTAATAATTTTTATATACGTATATACTTTAAGATAACATCATAATATAGGTGTTACACAATATGTGCATCGTGGAATAGATAAAAAAAAGCTGTTGTCTCGAGAATGACATGACAGTTAGTATTCGGAATTAACTTAATCGTTGATTAAAAACGATAATGTACGACGCATTCTTCTCGGTATCTTTATCTTTTTGACCTATAAAACCATGACAATCTGAAAATATTTCGAATTCAAGGTCAATTTCCTATTTCTCGATCGTTTTTCTCTCTTTCCTCCAACCGTAAGTAAAAAATTTTGCTTCCAGGAGTTTAAAACTTTACCTGTAGGACAGTAATCTTTTACGTCCGGACAAGGGAATGGTGAATGCTCTTCGCAATCATCCTCAACTGGTAGTTGACATTTTCTCGAAGATTTTGGACATTCTTCCGCGTCTTCGTCAAACTTTGAATAGCAACGCTTAGAAACATCTTTGATTGTTGTCCCATCGCAATCATCCGATTTCAATGTTTTATCGCAAGGAGGTTCTTTGGAGGAGGAATAGTTACGAAAGCTCATGGGACAAAATATTGCTTCGGATAGACCTCTCGATCTCCATAAATTTTTACACGCAGACTTCTGGTAAGATGGATTTTCCGTGAAAGAATGGAACTTTAACATCGAATTCGACAACTTCTGCATGGATGAACTATGGTATTCCGCCGAAGGACAAAATTCCTTGGAGAACTTCCAAGAGTGGTAGATTGGCGCCAAAGGGAACTGCGAAAAGATCGACGATCCACTGTCGAGCAAGAAACCTCTTCTCTCAATGTACGTCTTCATTTCACAGCGATATTCACCACTGCTCATATATCTGCTTCTTTCTGAAACGAACTTTGACTGGAGAACGTCGGAATTATAAAACTTCTCTTTCATACGAAAACCGTGAATATTTTCGGTCTCCGAAAACGATTGCAATACGCAAAATGTCGACTTCTGTAACGTTAGAATAGAAACCTCGCTATTTATGCTAATGAATTACACGAGATCCTGCAACACAGTCAGAACCGTAGAACTTTTTGCAATCTTGCTATGTATGAATTTTAAACAGACAGTTTTGGTAACTTCCTCGAGAAAGAGATAATTTCTTGTGCAGACAATTATTCAAACGGTGAACGTGTTGCATTTTCATGACAGAAATTATACGAAGTCCTTTTTGTCGTACAGAACATTTAGTTCTTTGAATGGAACATGGATAGTAGTTGTTGCACAGAATACCGCAGCTTTAGACAAGATCATTTGCCAACAGGCATCTCACACGTTGCAAACCGATAATGACAAAGTTCAAACGAAACACGCCCAGAGACTCTTTTATTAGAATCTTTAAAAGGAAATTAAATATCATGTATCGTTGCCATGTCGATAGCACGATCGTTCTATTGTAATGTCTCTCTAATAACGAGTCGCTTATATCTCGCGAAGAAAAGAGAATTTTATACCTCCATTTATCGCGAGCAATTTTCCGTTCGACGATTCGTATCTTGAAATATCATTGAGCCAACCTTTACTGCTGTGCCAACGATACCCCGTGCTCCAATTTCTTTTTTTCTCGTCCAAGAAACCGGTTACATTTACGCTCGTTGAAAATACCGTTCCAATATCCGATTTGATTAACGTGGAACGCGTTGTTCCGTTGACAGACGCCAATGACAGGATCTTTAACCTACGCAACAGTGAGAACATCGCGATACCGTGTCTTGTTACTATTTTATGATCTATCCGTGCTTTTTGGATAGAGAAGATCACGATTTGGACACATTTTTCAGGAAAAAATGCGTATGCCTGGCCATACGAAAACGTAACTTTTTAGTCTCAATTGCATATACAGACTCTTTTGTCATATGAACTCATCCTCCTTTGTTCCTTCGAGCGTATTTTCACGTGTGTCAGTATTTAAAGAATTCGATGCATCTGATATTTCTATGACAAATTCCTTCAATTAGTTGGAAAGCTTCGTAGGAACGTTAGATCGCGAATTTTCTTCTTGTACGAATTTCTATTCGATATTTGAAGATATTTTGAAGTACAAGATAGATACTGAACGAAGATCATTGACATGATTTTTTTTTATTACGTCTCTTAAGTTAATAAGCGAGGTAGTTCTCACAGTATCTAGATCAAGCATTTCCTTTTCTGGAATGGAATAGAACAGGCATATCCTCGGTGCTTATCTTCGTTTCATGACAAACATCGCACATCCGGCATACGAGTATACAACTCTTGTGACGTTTGCAAATCGACCGTATTTATAGCAGTCCTTCCGCTCTTCTCTCTGTACTCACTGTGAAGTTTCAATCTCTGTTTCGTGGAAATTCGCGGCACAACTTGGCCGATCAACACGCACGTTCCAATCAGGTACGTGCGACATGTACAAACATTTTACATATCGAGTCATATTGCAAACAATATCTTATTAAAAAAGCGCGATATTTTTCATCGACGGACGTGCAGTTTTAAACTGTGTAACATCATCGGACAAATAATTCGTTTTTACATAAATGTTTCTGTTTAGCAAATATAGACGTTTAAATGACACTCTTTCATAGTGATATTTCTTGCACTCTTTTAGTCTGCCTTTGATTGCTTCGAAATACAATGGCTTACGAAAGTATTTGAATATACATGGAAACATTTTCTGAATCGTATCATGCGAAAGATTTTCTAGGACATGCCACATAATGCGACTGTCACGATCAAAAGTTTGAAACAAATTCGAAAATGTACGAAGACGTTGCAACTTATATTGCAAATATATGTCTCAATATTCGTTGCAATCACTAATTAATTATATCTTTAAATTTTATACTATGTACTAGTTTTTTTTTTAAACGTACACTCGCAACAAATCTCTCGCAATTTTTACGTACATTTCCAGATTGGTTTCAGATTTTATCACTATAGTTACGATAACCGTGTTTCATCCTTCGAAAGCTTTCTATAATACAGACGATATACTCATAAAGATCTTCTATAGCGAATGTCCAAATACTTTGGCGAATTATTGTTATGACAAATCAACGTATGTTCGAGGAATATCTCCACTTAATTACATTAATAAAAGTAAGACACCTCGTATGGATAAATGCGCAGTAGAATAAATGAATCAGCACTCGAAATGTAGTTTATTGAAGCGCCAGAATGTCTGGGGTCAGTAGAAAGCGATAAATACGTAGTGGTCCATATATCATGGTTTATGCTAGCGTTACAATATCCGCAACATTATTTTGTAATTAGTTTTTCTTTCTGTGTGAATCTCGATAAGAAACACGCTGGAGATTTTCATACGCAATATATTTCCGGAACTTTCTCCATTAGAATGAAACAACAATTACCGGATACGCTCTGACATTAATCTCCGACGTTTTAATCTCGCAAACAAAAGGAAAACGAAACGAAAAACATTTTCGTTGAATTTTAGTAAGGATTTGAAATATTATCGCGGTGTGGCGAGTGTCGAAAGTTGGAAACAGAATGCAAGGGAGCGGTGACACAGAAGAACAGATAACAATAATTTAATGTCGAACACACGAAGGACTCCCGAGATCTATTTCTTTCAATAAATCCGTTTTCACGGAAAGCTCCGCAGAAACGTTCCAACTTCTTGATGAAACTTCGAACCTTTGACATTAACCAAGTAATTTCCAACGAAGCCTCTAAAATTTTTACGACTCCGAGTTGTAAACTGGAAGTACGATAGTTTAAAGAAGAAAATATCATTGCGATAGGTGGGAGGATATTTCCGCTGCCGTCGTAAAACCACGGGAGAGGAAATAATTAAGAGAATCGTGGATTATTATAATTAATCCACCGATGACATGAAAAATGAGTGGAGCAACGTAACTTTGTGTTTTCATTATCTGTACATTGGAAATGCAGAGTCGGTGGTAATTTTCAGTAAAAGGTTTGCCTGGGGAAAATTCAATTGCTCGTCGCGAAGTTAAATGAAAATGAAATAATTAATCTTCCGACAAGGACTTTGTCGCAATCGATATTACACGATGATATCGCTGCGATGTTCAGCTCTCCCTTTGAAATCAGCTACTTCGAAAGAAAAAACATTATTTTTAGTTATTGTCGTCATTTTAATCAGATTTTGTATAAGTATTTGAAGATGAACTCCAAATATTTATGAAATTATTTCGGTAACTGTACCAGATATACATAAGAAACAAACTGGAACAGTGTTTTCGTGGCAGAAATAATTCCAGTGAAAATAAACGAAAATGCGAGGAGTGAAATTACGAAGAAAATTGAGATCGGAAGTGCGGTCGATAAAGCGAACTAAAACGACTCTATTCCAAAAATCGATTAACCCAAAATCTCAATTAAAATCATGTGAACAAAATCGATTAGAAAATTTCATTAATTACGTTACATTTCATCTGAAAATTCTTATCTATCTAAAAGAATAATTCTCATCTATAATAATTTCCATTCTCATTAATACGTTTGAAGTTTTTGTACTATTGCTATCGTACTACTTCTGTACCACTAATAACGTAATGGTTGTATGTTAAATCTATTTCTTTTGAAACAAATCATACGTTTACGTCTTCGATCTTCGAAACATAGATTTGTAGATATACATGTATATTTCGTCTAGCGTGTTCAAAGGAGCGCAATCATGAAATGGCGCAAAATGGAAATGATAATTACTGCTCGACGATAGAGCAGGAACAATAGAATTGCGTTCGACTGCTGGCTCCTGGAAAACAGGGATACGTCGATGCGCCTTGCGCGGCAACCTTTGACATTTTCAAGAGGACGGGTCGAAGTATTTCCACCCTCCTGGCCTAGGTACAGCCCGCTTTTCGTCAGCCCTACATCCGGTCGTGTAAACGTGTGTGTACATGGCGAGGCGAAGAAGGCGATTAAAATGCTTACAAAAAAGAGAGAGAAAAGAGATAATTAAAGCGTATTGCGCGTTAGGAAACACGAACGGCCGAGCATTTTTTCATTCAACTGGCGAATCGTAATTGGAAAGTTACGCGGAAATCCTTTCGATTTGCAGTGAAGGGCATAATGAAAGTAAACTGAGACGAAAGCGAAACTAGGTCGATAAAATTCTTTTTTCTTGCTCCTTTTCCCTCTTTTCTGTACTCCTTTTTAATGAACGTTCCAACTTATACGTAATTGGGCGATGAACACCGGGGATGATCATGGAATTATTTCGAGTGACATCGATGCAACGCCCAGTTTTAATTCGAGACGATGCACCATGAAGTTTACATAGATTGTAAATGAGATTTGATCCGGTTACTGATACGATCGCAATTGTGAGACTACAGCGCGACTTTCGTGCTTGAGAATAATAATGGAACCTCCTTTGACCTTATTTTTTCTTGGAAAATAATGGACATGTCATATACTGCACACTGCTTCACAATTATAGTTGTCTGACTAGCCGAGAAAGAATGTCTAGGAAATTAGATTTAGTTTAATAAAAGGTAATTAACTTGAAACTTTATATTGTTTGACTACGCAGTATCTAGTCTATCGAAAGGCACAATTAAGCATACTCTCGTCTCTTTATCAAATTGTTGTTAAATTAGACGAACAAATTCATTTACTTGAACAATGCAGTCCTATGAACCATCCAACTCAAGAATTCTTGCCATTTATAACTTGGTATTTTATCACGATACGATAGTACCACCGTAGATGGCCATAAAATTTTTTAATATCAGGAGAATGCGAAGATGAATATTAAGGTAGACTTTATGAAATACTTCTTGGACGATAAAATCTACTTAAACGCCTCATAACAAATACAGATAAAACAGCAAATGCAAATATCTATATAAAAGAAGATACGTACCTGTTTGGAACACTCGCGGGGAGACGCGATCGCAAGAAAGCACGTCAACGAAAGGCGTAAACTCTCGTTACGATTGGATAATCGACGCCACGAAATGATCGAACCCCTGATTTCTGTTACGACAATAGGGGTGTTTTCACAATTCAACTGAATTTACACTGAATTTACACTGAATTTACACTGAACTAACAGGTATAAAATAGTGTTTATTCCAACAACTTTATATAGAAAAATAGTTACACTGATGCGTATGGATAAGTGAAGTAACTGACTGATTTAAGGTATGAAACTCGGTAATAACGTGTTGACTATTCTAACGGTGAAGAATAAGTGTAGAAATGTTGATGACTGCTTGAACACTCGCTCGAGAGTGCTGGACTGCCCTTAAGGTGTTTCGGAGGAAAGCTTGGTATGGATGTGTCCTTTTACTGATGAACATGTGTTAGGTTTTTCCCATTTAATGACTGCCCGCTTTCTCCGTGATTCCTAAGAGCGCCTAACAAACTCAAGGACCTTTCCAAGACCCAGCCATAAACTGCAAATACTTTTCGAATTAGAGAATTCTCCAGACATGCAATTAGACTGGCAAATATGTGTGGAGACAATGCAGCTAAAGGCTAATGTCTTTATGGTGGGTCATTGGGTCTATTGAGAATCGGGATGGCTGTAGGTTGGCTGTTGGCTGCCAGGTAGCGAGGGCTGGCGTGCAGATGTCCCGCGCGACGTAACAGTACCAACAATATACTCTGACTGTTCGATTATTTCCACGACGACACATCAAAGTAACAGTTTAGTCTTTAAAATCTAATCGATGTATACAAAAGGCCAAACCTCGAAGAGCTTAATTAATGCAGCAACTTGGATTGTTGTGCAAATTGCACCTGTACAGCGTAAAGACGCTAGACTACATCTACCAAATGTCAACCACGAGGTGAACCCTGCCTGTTCGCTTCCATTTGCGATTAATGCGCAGGGGGAGGAAACAGAATCTCCTCTAAAGGGTAATTCTAAAAGGTTGCTTGGAAACTGAAACAATTCAATTTCGATATAACGAGAAACGAGAGGGCAGGCGTAACGATATAGTCAACCACGGTCCACAGACAATTGCTTGAATCTTCGTTGGAATGTGATTAACCGCCCTATTCCCTTCCGCATCGAGACGAGCCAGTGATATCGAGAAATTATTTTCAGACATAAATTTTTTTCTTTAATGTGAGTATAAAAACCATGAGTTCATCGTACTCTCCAGATACATCAGCTTCTAGGCAGAAATTCCGTAAGAGGATTACATTATCCTTGTTATGTGCCATAGCGTGAGACTGTTTTCCATTAACTTCCCTTCACGGTTCATTATCAGTCAAGTGTATTATGTTGACATTGAGGTGCATTTACCGACTATCTTTGCGTGATGCACTTCATATGAAATTAATAAGAACGGTTACCTGTGAGAACGAATCTAATTAACGCATATTAAACATGCATTAGCGTTTTATGAGGGTACTTATATGAAACAAAGATTGCATATGGAATTATAAAGAAGTAAGATAGTAGAAGAGGGGTGAAGATATATTGGAATAGATGTGTAAATATTATGGAAGTTGTTGATTATTATATTAATGATTAATAAAAGATTGTCTGAGAAATGAGTAGAATGATAACGATCCACAAAAATACCAATGATCTTAATACCTCTTGGAATTCGTATGTTGACTAACGTAATTAATTTCGCCCTCCGGTGTAAATGAATGCCACCGCCGCAAACCACGTGTCCACGTCGCTAATTACAATCCACGATAATTAGGAATGATGTACTACACTGACGCGATGTTAATATGAACACGTAATGTGTAACATTCGCAATTAATTCTTGAATGAGAAATGAAACGTAGCTACTCGAATGGCCAAAAAGAATGAAATACATAAAATTCTTACAAAAAAATTTGAAATTTTCAATTAAAAATTTTTAACTGTTGAAATATTATTGTAAATATTAATGGTGTAAAAACCATTCTACACTCTACATCATTAATTAAACTGCTAGAAAATTCATATGTCTTAAATGTTTCTGAAAGAGTAAGTTTGAATTCGATCGATCTCCCAATTTGTTGACGTCACTAGTTACGTCACATAAAGGAGGATGGAAAACGTTTGATACAATTTCAATGACGTAGCGGTGCTTTCTAACCCATTAGAAATTTAGAAATTTATATACATATACGATATGGCATATAACAGATAGAAATACAATGTATATAAACCCTATTGCACCCTTTAATAGGGATTAAATTATGTGTTTCATTAAATTGCATAGAATTAGGAAAGTTTTTAAAATATGTTTACAAATCTTACAATATGTTTACTATGATAATAATATCTTGCAAATGTATCCCCGTCATAAAAGTTACAATCAATTTTATTTAATTTGCACTAATTATATAGGGATATATCGATCGAAGCATTCTATTAGCCTATTATTGATGAATAGCGCTAAATTTAAGAAAAATCACTGTTCGAATAGGTTTCAGAGCACGCTTATGAAAGTGACTTTGTATAGTCCCATTTCAATTACATTCTCTCCGAAACATCCAATAAATAACTAAATGAGAATCAGTATTTGTTAAAATTGGGAAACTATTCTTTAAAATAAAACAAGATAATGTATATTATAAACAATGCAACTAACAAACAGTTGGTTCACGTATAACACATTTGCATTTCCTTACAAAACTGTCATAACAACACGATTTTACTACTGATAAAGTACAATCTATTTCTCATTGTTACATGAAATCATAGTGTTTGATACATCGTACAGATAATCGTTACATCGCCAACAGCGTTTTTGTATAAGCGAAAATACGTAGTTGGCAGTAGATCTGACAGTTAAATTCTTTGAAAAACTAATCGATCATGGTTACGGTGTATCGCGTGTAGCATGCACTGTACATACATACCAATTCACCGAGAGATTTCAACCAGTCCTCTTGTTTCCTCGGTTCACTTGTACAATAGTGTTCATATATGCACACATACAAATGAGAGCAATCATAGGCAACTACCGCGATTATCCCATTGTGAGGTGTCTATCGTTTTTGTCTGGTTAATCGCGACAAAGATAGAGGAAAATATGGAGCAGCTCTTCCTCAATCAGTAAAGCAGATTCAACCAGTTCTGATACGAGTATCGATGCACTTCTTCCCGCGTAACAGCGATTCAATTTAATAAGGTAACTAGTCATTTCTAGACCTTTTCAATTGTTTGAAACGATGTCACGATCTAAAATAACAACGACACATAAAATGAGTATTAATGAAAAACCATTTGATCCTTTCGATTCGTATCATTCTAATCGATACATCTAACTTTACGTCGCAAGATCTTTTCACATATTTAAACAAGACGGCAGCTGGCTACTTTCAGTTTTGATGCAGTTGCAGCCCTGTGTTCTGATAAGGTTCGCAGCACCACCGCGAGAGTGCGCCAACTGCAACTCAATAAAATCCAAAGAGCGCCGGACGGGCGGTGTTCCGCGATGCGTGATGAGTTTGACAGCTCCCGCGTACTGAATGTTGTTTAAAAAGTATAAAAAATCGATCGAGAGATGTGACTAAGAAAAAATCCTTAACACGTTTCCGTATGCATCCATGGGAGATCGTCTAATATGGGAGAATGGTTGGTCATAGAATTATCACGCTGATACTCTTTCTGGCAGGTAAGTACATAATATTCGTTCAGGCGTAAGTGCACCTGCGGATCAATGTGATACTATACATACGTTCGGTGTTCGTGCGCTTATATACGTGCAGCGTATAAATCGGGCTAAGTACACGATCGTTACGATTCAGGGTCGAGTTATGCAAATTTTGCCGTATATCTCGACTTCCCGAGCGGATTATGTGATTTTTTTTTGTTCTTACATCCTTTAAATGTTTAATCAAAATCGATAGCACAACGACGCATCAATTTGTATTTTTCTATCGAATTGCTTTTGTAGTTCTTATTAGTAATATTAAAGCTTAAAAAATACATATAAGTTTTCGTAAAAACTATATTTTATTTAAATACAGTTATACAAAGTATCAAATACATTCAGTGAATATAATAAGCTATAATTCAAACTCGATGTTCAGATGCTTAGATTATTATAAATATTTTTTCTATTAGAAAAGGAAGAATTGTGGATCCTAATATTAAGTACATCAATTAATTTTTATATGTGTTCATTTTGTAAATTGTATTAATAAAAACGTATTTTTTTTAATGTCTCAGTGAATTTTATTTATATTTTTTATTGTAAATAATATTTTAAATAATAATTTAAATTGACTCATAATTATAATTCGTAATTTATATCTTTTTATCTATAAATGTTTACCCTATAAAAAGTATTAGAATGTCATTTAAAAAATATATAATTCTACATAAAATTGTTATACAAATACCATTAACTTCATAATTTAATAATTATGTTTTACAATGTTTTTAGCATGGCACGAAGCAGCAACTTTAGTGCCAATAAGATCTGTGGCTGTAGATATAGGTCAGAACTTGACATTAGCATGTGCAGAAGAAGATGCACTGCCACAGTCAGGAGAATCTGTTGGAGTGATGTGGATAAGGGAGGGACGGGAAGATGGACAAATTGAAAGACTAAAGGTTGAGCCTAATGGAGCTTTGCAACTTATTAATGTTAGTGCAGATGATGCTGGAAACTATTCATGTACTCTAGATGACGATCATGATGCTGTCAAAACTAGAATCAACGTACAAGTTAGAAGTAAGTTACTTAAATTTGAATGTAATTCTAAAGTAATTGCAGATTTATAATGTATTTTTTACTCCATTTTAGCTCCTCCACCAGCTTTACACAATGTATGGGTTAAACCATCAACAATATTGGCAAATATTCTTTGGGAAGTAGCTGGCACAGGTGGTTATCCTATCATAGATTTCACTGCCGAATATCGTCTTAAACCGAATGTGGGTGAAGAACCAGAAGACTGGAAGCCTATTGTTCCAACGCACATTCCTCCAAATTCTGTAAACAGTTTTTCTTTTAATGAAATCAGCTCTATACCACTGACTGCTGTTATTAAAATTGATAATTTTATAGAGGCAAATTGATGTGTATCACTTGGTGCCAAACACTACTTACTCGTTTCGAGTCTGGGCAACAAATCAGCTGGGGAGAGGAGAAATTGTTGAGGTTGAAGGTCATACTCAACACAGTAGTGAGGAATTAGGTACATAATTTAAACGTGATAACTTTACATGATCCTGCATGTAAACAAATTAGTATTTATATAAAATAAATACTATTGCTTACTAATTATAATTGACAATTATTTCAGAACTTGCAAGACATCTCTTAGCAGGTGTAGAAAATTTTGACACTCGTGTCTGGGTGGCAGCAGTAGGGATAGTTATGGGTACACTTATGATTCTTGGTATAGGTACTTGTTACCTCCTCTATCGTGAGTGCAAAGTACCCTGTAAGCATTTCCTGGTAACTTTATCTAAAAGCTTTTGCTTCTACTCTTTCTCTTTCATGCTATTTATTTCTGCTGATGAAACTTATTTCCTTCCATGCAAATAAATTAAAGTAGAATATGCTAGATTATCTAAGTTTGAAATATATAACATGATTATCTAGAGGACGAAATCTGCAGCAGAAACGATAGCATCACTAACCACTTAACTTATCTATGGCCCTGATCTCTAGCTTTCTTTACATCAGCTATTCTCCTTTCAATCAGTTTAGTGCTATTCTAATACAGTGCCAATTATCTTTCACTAATATTTCCCTACTGCAAGCGCTCTGCAAATTAGCATTTAATGAATTTTCTAGCGTTCAACTTTTAAAATTTACTAGCGTTTAATAAATTTTCTTACCAATACCGATTTAACAATAACACTTTTATAACTTTTGCACAAAACACTTTACAACATAAGGCACTAAAATAATCTGTAACATATTTATATCTTTCTATACAGTTTGCCTGTCAGTAGCACCTTTCTTACTCCTCATAGGAATGAAACCTATAACTTATGAATGGACTTTATCAACCACCAAACTTGCTCTGTCTATATAAAGAATTTTTATCTTACTCTTTTACTAACTGTTATATTTTAAATTAAAAAGCTTTGGTGGTTTGTATAAAATTTGTTATGCAGAATGATTAGTGTCATGAATAGAAAATATTATAATAATAGTAATATAGAGCATTATGGCCTAGATAACATTGTGTGCTATTAGTAAATCTTTGACTGTATAAAACTTAGGTCAAAGGTAGCACAAATATATTTGCTGGGTAAGCAATATATTTATATATATGAAAGATTTCTCAATGTGTTTTCATTGATTTATTATTGTATATATATATATATATAGATTTTAAATTGAACATAGGATTATTCAATTGTTAATATAACATAAGTTGTTCTTGAATATCCATGGCCCAGCAAACACTGGTAAAGGGAGAGGGTAGAAGCTAATATAACTCATGGCCCAGACCAATGAAAATTAATCTCCGTTCCCGAATTGCAGCGCAGCTGGAGGAGCAGGAAGTGATTGAACTTGTACCCAATATCATTCTGAATCCAGGATTTTTCGACGAAAGAACAGAACACATTCCTCAAGACGAAAATTTCAATAACCAAACCACTACACGCTTAAACAATAATAGCGTTGTGCAACCTATGCGACTTTAGCGATTAAATATTTAGATTTCTGTGGCTAATTTTTATTAACAAGTGGCTTGAGCACAATTTATGTGTCACCTTAAACGTAAGTAACTGGAATTACAAGAGGCCTCGAATCCGCCAAGTATTACAATGCGTAGAATCAGATAAGCGATGAAGATGATAATTATTGCGAAAGTGGAAATTTATGTTTATAGTCAGAAAATTGAGAGACGCATCATACATTCCGAGTATTCTAAGGAAATAAATTTTTCACTTACAATACAATGTAAAGTGTTCAAAGCATATGTAAGACTCTGCTAGGTTTTGTGAAATGGAGTAGCACATTTTTGAGAGTGTTTATCAGGATGTTCTAACATTAAAATTCGATATCGTTGCTCAGTTATCGAGCTTAAAGTCAAGAACTCCTGTAAGCGAAAAAAGGAATATTCTTAGTAAGACTGTAATTCTAAGAACAAAAGGCAAATTTTTGAAGAAACTAAAATCATATGATATTAATATTAAGCGGCAAATTTTTGTCTTACGTTCTGCATGAATTCATGTTTTTTACGCAATTATTTTTAACCATTATCACCGAACACAAATGAGATTTTAATGGACAATATCATGCAGGGAGTAAGACTTTTGCCAATAATACACATCATCCGATTAAAAAAATTTTGTCAAACACGAGGTATGATTAAAGGCTTGCTTACTGCCGTTTTAAGGTGTGCAGAAGTCATTGGTAAAAAAGTTCCTTTTTTGTGTCTTTATAAAAGTTATTGTTTTTTTATTTATTGTTATACGAATGCATTTGTTTTTTAGAGAATATTTTGATAATGCTTTCTTCCAAAAGAATTAATATAACGGAAGTCAATGCACCATATGCTCTTTCTGGAAAAATCCTGTGAATCAGAGAGTGTACAGTGTAAAAATCATAGTACTCTAATTATAAAAATAATTCTATTATGTTAATGTTATTTCTAGTAATATTATATTCTTCATATTTTTAACTTTGCATGTAACTATTCAAATATGTCTAATGCTTCAACATGCTTTTGCACTACCTTAATAACAAATGCAATATCCACTGCTACTGAATTATAAAAAGCTATGAAATCAAATTTCATCGAAACCAAATCTTAACAAATACAAAATAGCACAAATTCATGAAAAATAAGTTTCGGTACATAAACTTTTTAGGAAAATGAAAAAAAAAGAGCATTCAATAAATCTTCATAACATTCAACAAATAAGAAAATTATTCATGATCATCATTCGGTTCAGATTAGTGGTAAATATAGGGCAAAAGTAGAATAGGTTAAAATATTTTGGATATCACCTTTGATAGAATCAAGTTTGTAATCGATCGTTAAAACAGATCTTTTCCACAAATATTCATTTTTTATGAGAAGTATCGTCTCGAATTGCATACAAAATTTAACTTAGTCAATCAATGAAGGTTGATGATTTTGATAAAAGTTCTTCCTGTACAAACAGATACATACATAGTTATTTTCCACAATTTACATGTAGTACCATATCAGAGTTTATCATTATGTGAAATATGTTATTAAGATTGTGGTAGTGGGTGTTGAGACTTTTCTTACTAAAAAAATAATAACAAAAGAGGTTTATTTTTGACTTATTGTTAACTTTGAATTTTTTAAATGAAACTTTTCTCAGGAAAAGAATCAAGATAAATTTGTTTACTTTTATTGCTTAATTTCAGTTAAAACATCATAAGTGATGAATATGGAAGTGGTTGTGGAAATTGATTCTTGTGTGTATTAGTCTTTCATGTGTTAATAGTAAAGCTCATAATATAAGAAACATAATACCTTAATGATTCTACTTAAAACAATTACATAAGTTAAATATTGCTTTTGTCAATATAAAAATCTGACAAAAAGCAATTTGGTGCACGCAGGTTGTATAAATATTGGTTGTGCGTTGTTACATTGAAGCTTTATGATCTGTTCTTCCCTGCAGTATAATCTTATAGGGGTGAACAGATTCAATTCGGCTTCGTACTATGCACTCTGTGTTGTGAATGGTATATATACGCGCTAATGAAAAAATAATATGATAATAACAATAATGATAACAATATAAATATATATATTTATATAGCCAAGGCATCATGATATTTTAGCTATAAGCAAAGACAATTTTTTATATAAATAATAATAATGCTGAAATGCAATGATGAATATTTATCTACATATTCATATAGATAATTTTGTGCTATGATATCGAGCTTCAAGAGTGATCTAGTAGATATGCTCATTAAGAGTATTTCATGTAGAATATCATGTTCCTCTCTCCAGTTAGAAGAGTCGTGTTTTCTCACTTTCTCAAGGATTGTATAAAACATCCTTCATTTTTACAAATCAATGCAATACTCTTAAAAACGATGATAATACATTGTAACAATTGCACCCTTTTTCTATAAAGATGACTTTTCCTGCTTTAAATAATCCAGCAATAATATATCATATATATTACTTTAGAACACGACTCTTTATATATCGTGCACATTCAAATAGAATTATAATCACTTGTTTCTGCTGAAATACATAACAATAGGTGTACTGTAATTTAAATATTTAACTGTCTCTATCAAAGCTGTCTGGTGAAGGCATAGGTTTTGCATTTAGCGGCATTAATAATGTGGTGAAGCCTGATAAAAAAAGGAGTATAAATGTTACTTGATATATAAAATGAAAAATTATTCTTATAACTATCAGCTGCTATAGAAACTAACAATAAAATTTAGTCCTCTGGGTTTAGAATTCTGCCATTGCATACCATTAGAAGATCTGCATATCTACCTATGCAATGTAGGATGATCATAAAATAACTTTAATTACATTAGAAATACAATCAGTAAAATTATATCATTAGAATTGAAAGTAAATAGTAAGATAATCATGATTCTTTCTTTTTCCAATAAGATAAACACATGCTCTTTTTAAACTAAATATTTCAAATTAGTTACAGTACTAATAAACACAAAAATTAATTGTTAACTTTAATTACAAGACATGTCTTTATCATTCTATACCAAAAAATTGTCAAATACTATAATGGTGTAAAATAGATATATTTTTATGAGGTAGATCACAGCGTTATAAACTTAAATCTATGACTACAATGATAATGGCAGATATTTTATGTTCATACTATAAATTACATAAAATCAACAAAAAATCTTAATCTATTTCTGATTAAGACTGCTTTCTGTTTTATCTAGTGATTTCTTTCATTTAATTCTCTTTTGCATTGATAATCATACATCTTTGAAATTCAAAAGCTATTAAGCACAGTACGTGCATAGCATTTGTCATTATACCTTTGTAGTTAAATGTATTGCATTAATATATTTACTTCACATAACACACTCATGTGAAATATATATTAAGTAAAGCACAATACTATAGAATAGTATAATGGTTGCTGGTGGCACCATAAATCGTCCCTAACATACATATTGCTTGCCTATGACATACCAGAAGAAAAAGAAATTTAATGTGGTTTTTACAAAAAGCTTCAAATTGGTTCTGCTTTTTTCATAAAAAGCTGATTTTGCTATATGATATTTTACATATAACACGTATTTACAAATATTTGTAAATATCATACAACCATTTCTAAATCCTTTACTTTTTGTAAAAACTACATATCTGTCGTGTCATTATCTATTAGATTAATAATATTAGTTTAACATCCTTACATTAAGTGATGGTAAAAGAGATTTATAATGATATCTCCATAAATAATGTTATAGCGGATAAGTATTAGTCTCGATATTAATTCTGCGATAAGTTATTTAGTTATATATTAACTGAAATTATGTATTAGCTTCTGGTGATTTCTTTATATAATTATTTATTTTGTAAAAAAAAAAAAAAAATGAAAAGCGCAAAAACATATGTTAGAACCGAAATTTGTATATAGTATACACATTATTGTTTTGTTTCTATATTTTGTATAAATTGTTAAATATGCACGCTTGATTATATTAACTTACTTTATTTATGTTAAATATATTGTGTCAGATTAAAAAATCGAATAGTACTCCATATTCATATAGAGTTGTTCGCGTTGAATCAGCGTTATTTTAGTTCTAATATGTTGTATAAATCCATTCCATTGACATTATACGCGATTATAATGTGTAGAAAAATGTTTTCCTAATACCGACATGTTCATGGTTTATTTTATAAACTACGAACAATGCACATTTCATCACGTACAAATCCTATATTAAAAGAGAAAAATACGAAAATGTAACATGCTTGGGTTAAAAATTGTTTGAGTATTTTTGTGGAAAAAATAAAGAAAATCAAGGTTGTGCTTGAATGGCTGATACTATCATTAATTAGTATTTAGCTTTCATACTACAATCAGGAGACAAACATTAGTTACATATCAGAGAAGACATAGCAATTAGCTTAGTCACTTTTCACTTAGATACTGATTGCAATCATCTGATATAAACTATACTAGCTGCTATATTATATTCATTTTTATAACAGCTTTAAAAATTTTTTACAAAAATATAAGAATGTACATTATAACATTAATTTCATGAAAATAATCTGATTTTCTCATCTTGCTATTTTACCAGGATATGATTTATTCATTGAATGAATGTACATTATTAAATTGCAATCAGAATGATGCAAATAACATGAAAATTTATGTACATTTCCTTTAACAGTATTCATTAATCGTAATATTTTATGCATTTTCATTGTATTAATATAGCAGTATACATGACCAGCATACTTAATAATGTATGTACTACATATAGCTCTAATTCTACATTTTTATCAAAATGGTTGTCATAATGGTTGTCATCATAATCATCATATTTCACATAAGAAATCATACAGATTTATTTATAAAACTCATTAAAAATATTGATACAATAAATAAAATCATTCATAACATTTGTTTCTTCCTTTATTACAATTAATCTACATTACCACACTGAGTTAAAAGTAAAGTCTTTTCAATGTCTAAGCATAATTTTTTAATACCATTAGGTGGAGCATATTCTGCTGCCAAAATAGCAGTTGCTACTGCTATTGTTTCTTGAATAGTCCTTGCTTTGACCCAAACTCTACCATTCATACCAACTGCAACTTCAAATGCTTGACTACGTGCAAGTGTATTGAACAATAGGGAATTGCGATTTAATATTTTTCTGACAAGACTCAAAGAACAAGTGAAGAGCATGCCTTCAGAGCTTAAAGCACCCAATTTCTTTTCTTTACCATGAGAATCCACACATACAAGTTCTGGTTCCATATCTTTACTGGCGACTAAAAGCTTTGCAAACACAAGGTCTCCGACTTGAATGTCAGGACGATTTTTCTTTGTAGCTCCTTCAAATGCTAGATATGAAAGAGATGCTTGTTCACTGGCACCTATATCTACCTTGAAAATATCACTACTTCTCTGTGTTACTATACCAACTACATTTTCTCCACGGTTTGGTATATAACTATAAAAAGAAAATATAATATATGGAAATCTTTTAAAAAAAGTGCTAAAATGTTCCTTTAAAATAAAATTTGATTACCGCTTTTGATAACTATCTACATAATATACAGCTGGTTCTGTTTTCTTTAGTACACCTGCTTTATATGCAAATACCGTATCAGCTTCGCGACGAAGTCCAGGTCCTAAAATGATTGTTTCTTTTTTGGTAATTGTAGCAATATCTTTTATAGTATCACCAGGCATTACTACGTCTCCTACACTGACTTCCATTGTCCCTTAGAAGTAAGTGACCTTTGTTTTTATGTTATAATAGAAATTATTATAGGTTATAAACATATCATTTACTCATATCTTTTATTACGGAGTGATCAATAAAATTATCCATAAACAAATGTATTACTTCTCACTGATATGATTATAAACATACAAAATTATAGATAATAATGTTTGATTATATTCTGTTGTACCATGTGCATTGCTTCGTGATAAACTTAATGTTTTCTCCTAATTTCGCGCGTTTGTTCGAAACAGATTCAAAAGAAGAAGCGGCTGCGCAATGTAATTTATATAAATTGATGCAATCAATTATACAAGAATTGTTATCGATATCACGAATGTACTGGTATAGAAAATAAATGTTATTTTATTTCTGGAACTAGAGCTATTAGACTCAATACAATTCAACTATGAATTTGAATATTGTGGAAAAATATTGTTCTTGAAGCGATTGCGAAATACAATGCAATTTTCCTGGTCTTACGCTTATGTGCGATAGTGATGCCACCGTACGGTACGTTGCAAAGCTGCCGCGTGAAAACGGTAACGCCACAGGAATCGTGGTACTGGTTGTGTTTTTTCGTTAATTGGTTTCGTTTTAAGACGGGTTTGAAAATCGACAGTTTCGTGCATGACACAACAAGATTGTTACTAGTGTCACTAATGTAAAGGTAATGCTTTTCGACGACGCAAAGTGTATATTTGTGAAATTTGCGCAACGTTCACCGGATCGATAATTGATTTACGTGTGTTCTATTCTAACCTACCTGCTCGTTCCTTCCAAAGTTATTAGTTCAATCATGTCACGTTGTCGATCGATTCGTCGCGATTTAATTATGATTTCACTTTGAACACTTGGAAGAATTCTATTAATATACTCCGCGACCCCAATAAAGATGATCTTTAGTCAGGTTTCTAAATGCCTAACCAGTATGCCTATTGTGCACTTACTGTCATTCATTGTTAAGACACTCGTTAATCTATATTATGTACAGAAATGTTCCTGTGATTCTTAGTCAACAAAAATATATATGTATATAATATCATTCTTTGAAATTTTTTTTCTTGTAAAGTTTATTCTTGAAAATTTCTAGCCTGACATAATAAACACGAATGGACTTATTTAATTACCTAAATTCAATTAGTACATCATTTAAATAATATTTGTAAGAATTTATTTATGTATATTCATTTTCACCAAATATGTGTTTGTTTTTTTAATATTTGTGGATATTAACAAATTATTCTTTAGAATCCTTTTACATTTTATGATTCTAGGTATAATACAAGATGTACAATGGAATTGGATTACAAACACCACGAGGTTCTGGAACAAATGGTCATGTCCAAAGAAATTGGGCAATTGTACGCAAGACTAAAGACAAAGTCACTTACAAAACAGATGAAGGAAAATTAGATCAGCTAAATAAGCAACCTAACAAAGATATTCTTGATCATGTTAGAAAAAGGAAAGTTGAAGTCAAATGTGCAGAATTAGCAGATATTTTAGAGGAACAAGGGTAAGTACATATCATTATTTTTATAATAATATTGTACATAAATCTGATTATATTATTGCAACATCATAATTACTCAAAAAATAAATATTTCTTGAAAATAAATTTAAAAATTAGATATAGATTATGTACGAAAGAAATATAGAGCTTCATTGATCCTTTGAACCCAATAGTAAATGAGATTCCGAACTTCAATTGGATTTGGCTTATCTTTGGCTTCAATATATTCCTTCTATGCAGTGTATTTCTTCACTAAACTGCTAACTATAACTAAACAAATGCTAGAATTCTTCTTTATTTGTTTTCTTTGTGCTTTATAGATTTACATCCGAAGAGGTAACAAAGAAAGTAGAATCATACAGATCCATGTTAATGGGAACTGACACCAAACCAGCAATATCTAGAGATGAATTTGGTCGTGTAAAGTAAGTATATTTTCTTCCTTATTATTTACATTTCTATATGATTATATTATATAAAATATGATTGAACAAAATAAATAAACGAAGTAAATAAGCTGCATTTTTAAATATGCTACAAGTAATTTCATAATATAAAATTGCATGCAAATAGCATTGCATGGTATGTAAATGATGAGCAATATTAGGTTGTTTCTATTTTAAGACTATATTAAGATCCCCTTTATTTATAAAAAAGAAAGAACTTAAAAACCACGAACTCAATGAAATTTTAAACATTTACGTAACTATTCGTTCTAAATCCATTCATTTATGTCGTTCCAAAACGCGCATATCGAAAATTTTGAAAACGAAAGTTTTAGAGATTTCGAGACAAAGATCTAATAACTACGATGGCTAGAACTCGTGTAAATGTAATGTCGGAGCTGCAGCAGCTTCTAATCGGTAGCTCAGGTTCCCGCTAAACCCAATATTATTGGAGGGTGGAGACATAGTCACGTTCTCTCTCCCGAGTCGGCTTTCAGGGATATTACGCGGCCGATATCGACGTACCCCATAGCGCCGGCGCCACCCACGAACAGGGGGAGATACGGAGCTTCACAGAAAGAGAAACAGAGATACGCAAAGGGTCGAGCCAGAGAGAGGGAGAGTTCTGTTCCAGCATCTCTCATACTCGACTCTTTCCGCCTCAGTGCGAGGATGGACCGGCGTTACGACGCTACGCGTCGTCGACTCTCGTCGAGTACGCGAATCGTCGGCCAATAGTCAGAAGAAAAAAAAATCAAAAAAGAAAAAAAATAGACCAAAAACAGGAGGGAACATGTAACGGTTTCGTGATACACTCGCAAACAAACAAATCACAAAAGTCTTCCATTAGCGTATAGATTATTATATATATACATACATATATATATATATATATTATATATTATATGTTTTAATTAATCGTAAGTGATAAGTTGGCCTGTTAAGTGTAATTTAAGGTACGTAGGTTGAATTCGGAGGAGGAAGAGAAATCATTCGTACTCGTGTATTAATCCAATCTCAATTCCGATTTAAATTTACGCACATGTTCCGTACGGATACGCACATCTATTATAAAATTTGTTAGATCAAGGGACGTATTAGAAAAAGATTAAGGGTAAAAAGAAACTCCTGATTCTAACGAGGAGATTTACGAGGAGGAGGGAGAGCGAGAAGATTTAACAGAAGAGTATAATCCCCACGTGTTTCGAATTGATTACGAGAGAAGAGAAATCGGAAGATGTGAATGAGATCCGAAATTTTTCTATTATAAAAATCCATGTGTCTCCAGGTCGATGAATCGACAATAATTAATTAAGACGTCTTGCTTCTCTGTGCACTCGTCGTGTACGGGTCGAGGTGCGGCGACTATAGTGTGCCTGATACGAAGTCTTCCCTAGCATGTAAGCTACAATGAAATTACGATATATTCCTATATTCTTACACGAGTCACTAAGATATATATCTCTATACAATATACATGTATTATTAATTATATAAAAAATTTAAAAATCTAAGAGCAAAAACACAAGCAAGATTGAAGAGGAAATAGTTAAAAAATTTTAAGAGAAATTAACACGAAAAAGAAATTTCTCAAATAATTCCAAACAAAAAGTTGGTTATTTTAAGAAGAGATTGGTCTCAACGACGATTGCTGTTGGGAGAAATAATCGATCAAGCAACGAGGAATTTTCCTCAGTGAACAAGAGAAAATAGGGAAAGAGAGAAAAGAGGAAAGAGAGAAGAAAGGGATCAGAGACGAAAAGTGACGTTTTCATCATCGCTGCCGGATGATTGTTCTCGGTAGGATAGCAGAAGTTCTGAATAAGGTGCTGGTGTAATCGGGGGAGGAAGCCATTACCTGCGCCTCCAACCCTCAACCCCCTTCCGGCCGCCTAAACTGTCAAAGCCTGCCTCGAGAAGGGATTAAGCTGCATCGGAACTACTCGCATGCCCGTCGCCCGACCGGTAGAGCTCCTTAACGTAAATTAGCGGCCGATCGTACTTAATGCTCATCTAATTACCCGGCCGTTAATTATTCAAGCCCTTAGTTTGTCCTCTAGAGTTGTCAGTGGCTGACCAAGCAAATTGCTGGCTAAATGAGATAAAATTTATTGGTAACTATATCGGGAAAATACCAAATACATTATTATAAATCTTCTCAGAAATCTTATAACTAAAAGAAAAATCTTATAATATGTTACATCTCATAATTTCAAAACATTTATGTAAAGGATATAAAGGAGACTTGAAAGAATTACCAAAATATATATTTCAATGAAGGGATCAAGAAAAATATCGATTACAAATAGAAGAGAGAATTTGCAACAAGATCGAAGTTTCGATTAATTTATATATATTGTTAATTGAAAAAAATCAAGGAAGAGGAGGAGTTTTTTCTATCGAGAGTTTTGAATCGAGGAATAATTATGTCTGTGACAGTAGCTCCTTTGAAACCAGCTCGTGGACGAGGTCCAGCTGATGGCCGAGCATTTTTTGAGACACTCTGGAGAGGAAATTTCTTCTTGGATAGGCAGAAGGTGATGAAACGATCGCGAAAACGAAAGTTGCAAGCGGCGAACGGAAAGAAGCGTGCACAGCTGCAGATGCGACAGCATTGTTGCTGTTGTCAGCGCATACAACTCCACCTCCTCGCCGGACGGCGAAGCAACATGCGCTCCGTCGTTAGGTGAATTTGTCACGAACGTTTGTTAAGTGTATAATTTTTTCTTACGTTGAATAATACGTTTTTATGGCCTGCTTTTTATTTGTGGGAACTTAGCTTCTTCAGACATGAACCTTTTACTTTTCATTACTATAAAAATGGTAAATGTTCATCCTTTTTTTTCTTTTTTGAATATTTTGTATCGATTAATGCATTTTTAAGATTTTTTGCCGTCTACCTTTCACCTGTGAAAATTTATTGTTTTGAGATAAAATCTTTTTACATTATATAAAAATCTTTCAAAAGTTGTCGAAGGTAAAAATTATAGTTTCTACGTTCTAATAATTTTTCTAGGTTTTAAGAAAATTCTTTTTCTACATAATCATTATTGTAAAGACTTAGAATGATTGTATTTTTAAATTTGAATTAACTTTCTCGAGAAGCCCGTGGGAAGATAGAGAGACTAACTGAAGGAATTGGGTTTCTCTGACCACAGATTATCGCCTCTACTTATTGTACATGGATATTCGATACCTCTAATGGCACACAGTTGATAGAATGTAGGAAAGTATCGCTACATATTCCTTTCCTATTCAAACATTGCTATAAATATATTTGTTTGTTTTACAGTTTTTAACTAGAAAGTTAATAACTTAAAAAGTTCTCGACAGAAATTCAAAACCTAAAAATATCAGCAAAAAGGAGATGTGATCAACTGGGGGGATTAAAAAGGCAAACGCTCTCTTTGAGTTCTATTTGGGGATGATTCACACTGTTGACCCCCAATCCCACGCGAAAGGGAAACATTTCCCTGTAAACAACTGTTACCCTTTAACACGCCATAATAATCAAAAGTAACTACCTTTACGATACTACATACTTCGTTCAATTATTCTAAATATAATAATTCGAAAACAGATTCAACTCCATCTTAGGAAAACAGAAAGATAAGAGAAAGGAAAAAATGTACAAAATATTTATTTTCTAAAAGGATGACTACCAAAGACTCGCATTATTTAACTCTACCTTACGTAAAGAAAAAAAAGAAAATTTAGAAGAAAAAAAATTACATATTAAAATATAAAATATGTCGTTTTTCAAAAGAACAATTACCAGAAAATTTACATCATTTCGAATGAAATCAACCATCAAACTCTTTAAATTAAATAAGCCTGTTAAAGGGTGACAAGAGAAGAATAAAATAGCACAAGAAAAAATAAAAATTATTTGGCCGTTTGATCTCCGTTTAGCGATACTTCGCAAGTGGTTGGCTGCTGAATTCGAGCGTGCAGCGACGAGGAGTAGTGGCGCGAAAGGGATAGCAGAAAAGAGAACAGCTGGATTGTATTGATCCGCGCTCGAGCGTTGGCGTAGGGGTAGCTCGGCCGATCCCGGCCTCGCTTGCTGCTTTTCATTCGCGGGGTAGAAGAGGGGCTACCTCGATTTCTCTTCGGTATAGTCTCTCTGCTCGGTGTTATGTCACTGCCTTGCCGCATTGTCCGGACGGTTTCATCGACGTTCGCCAAGGCTACACCGAGGGACACACCGTCCACCTCCTCCATCGTCAATCTCTTTACACGCTTTATGGATCGTCGCGAAATTTCATAGAACTAAAACGGCCCACCAAGTGTGTCCGGTTTCGCGCGACGATGACGGTGAAAATTTCAACGCGGTACGAATTTTCCTCGTTTCATCCCCGTGTCGTGTTGCTTCCTCGTCGCGTCATCAAATTCGATTAGAATATCAAAATAGGTCATGTTACCTGTTTTCGTCCCTTCCTCCACGACATGTGTTTATTTTTATTCATAGCACAGTTACTTCATCGGATTTTTCTTATCTCGTGTGGAAAAAAATATCTTGTTGGAAAGAAAATATTCTTTAGATCACAGACATTTTTTATGCTGTTTCTGAAAGAGTAGATCTGATGGCCACGTGTTTCTAGGTTTATGTGCGAACTTGGTGTACGTTCGGTGCACGGGGTCAATGTGTTCGCATATGATTTACCGAGTAAAGTTTCTAGTGCCTTTAAGTGACTATATCACACGGCAGTGATCATTCGAATCTAAGATTTCTTTCCGGATCAAAAGATTTCAATTTTTAAATTTTTATTATTAATTTATTGTATTAATCGTTTGGATTCAAATAATTTACGTGATGCGAGATTACTTTGTTATTGATTTACTGTATCATTCGTACAAAAGAGATTTATGCTTGATGGAAAATAACAATATAACTTTTTCTTGCAGTGTAAGAGAGACACATCAGATCGCCGAGGCGCAGCAAGAGAAAAATGCAAAGCTACGTGAGGCGTTCGGCATATCGGAGTTCTTCGTGGAGGGAAGTAGCCTAGATCCGGAGAGGCACGCGCGCGAGGCTGAGGCAAGAGCGGCGGCAAGCAAAGTGTATGAATTAGTACGGACCCCGAGTCCAGCTCCGGACACCACGTCCGTCCCGGAGAAGAAGAAACGCAAACGATCCGGTAGTGCAATTAAAAAGAAAAAGGGAAAGAAGCATAAGAAGGAAAGGTAAAAGACAACGTAATGGTGCACGGGTCAATGGAGGCTGGATTCGATGTTTTAATTAATCCGCCAAAATAAAGACAAATAAGATAATGTAAGTGCAGATAAAGGAAATTGTAGTAATTATATTACTACATTGTACTGCTGTATATTAAAAGATTGGATATACTGTATACTATAGAGTAGCAGTAGTACTATAACGGTATACTACGGCATACTATAGTATAGTAGTAATAAAATAGTGTACAATATTGTTTGTTATATTATAGTGCAATGTAATGATATATATTATGTGTGACTTGAATTGTTTAAACAAAAAATTCGTATAGTTGTTCCATGTGAGAGAAAATATACACGAATCCAGGCTCCAAGACCGAACGGACCATCCCCCGTAGTAGCTCCTCTCCTAACCCCCGGTTAATTATTCATTTATCGCAAGTTCCACACTCGTTCATTTGCTTACTACACACCTCTTGTCAGATACTGACTCATGACTCACCTACTATTTCATGTCCCATACACCTTTCTCTGTTTCAAACAGAACTGAGGAGGACTGAGTGCCTACCCAGTAGGCTCAGTAGGTAAGTGTGGTCGTCGCGTCTACTTTCCAAAAAAAAAGTTTAAAAAATTAAAAAAGTAATAAAAGAAAATAAAAGATACACTTGAAAAAATAAAAAACGATATAAAATATCTGTGTTAAGAAAAGAAAGAAAGAAAAATAGTCGAGTCTAATATATTTAGGTATTTGTCTAAATAGGCATAATTAGAGGGTAAATGTTTGCTGTATTGCTGGAATTCCTGTAACATCAAAAATTAGTAATCAGCAAAATTTTTTGTTAGATACAATGTAATGATGTAAGAAAACAGTGGGCAAACATTTACTTTGATACTATACAAAATATACACGGGTTTTTTTAACAAATAACGTTGTACGTAATCTGACGCGTAAATCATGCATTTCTATCTTTGTTGTTGTTATCGATAAAGCTTGTTGTTAATGTCATCTCTCTATTTTTTTCTGACAAGTCCGTCCCTATCGATGGTTATCAAGGTAATGCTAATCCCATATTATATCAATACTCCTCATATTTTGTATACTCGTCTTTTGTAACTTTTGAAAGATTTGGTTTTACATAACGCACAGTGTCCGGTGACCAGTTAGAAAAAAAAAGGAAAATCTCGCAAAACGTATGAAAAACCAAATCTTTCAAATGAGTGATTATGTAGTCGGTTTGTTAGCTATAGCCCGATATTGTGATTTTCACCTTATATATGTATCGTTGTACTTATATTTTTTATTACTTAATTCACTTGGGATTGCAGTGAAAGATTGGAAAAAATATGTTTATATATATAATTTTTCGTTTTTTTTTTTCTACATCGATACTTACTAAAATATTCACACACTGCATTTCCTATACATATACATATATATATCAGTATATAAGTTAGTATCCATTTTTTAAATTGAATACCTTATCCAGATGCTGAGATAGATCAGTGTAAAAATTTCGCCCGGAATTACGCGTTCTCAACTGTTACTTTTTCCGAGTTTCTTACTTTTTAATCGAATACAGCAGGTAGCTTGTATCATTAGAATAAAGTATTTGTTTCACACACGGATACATTGTACTACAGCTTTCTTTATTGTCAGCACAAGGTATGCACTTGTCGACAGGAAGACGCCCACTGCAAGAATTAAAAAAATTAAATATTATTAACCAAAAAAAAAAAAAAAAAAAATTAAACTTACTTATAGTGAAACTTTTAGAATAACTACGAACGAATTTCCTAGGTCGGAATCTCCGAAGGGTAGCAAGAAGAAAGAAAAATCCAAGAAGAAGAAAAAGGAAAAGAAACACAAGAAGACTGAGGCTAGTTCCTCTGACAGTGATTCTAGTGAAGCTTCAGATGATAGCAGGTAATCAAACTTCTAAAATTTGTATCTTTTTATACTTAATGTACATACTCAATTATTAATATAATTGATTTTTTAGTTCTTCCGAAACTGAGTCAAAGAAGAAAAAGAAAAAAAAGAAGAAGAAGTCAAAGGCGGAGGCAAAAGAAAAGCATGAGGTAGGAAAAATGATGCTAAGGAAACAGATACGAAATTTCTATCTTCCTCTCTCTTTCTATACATATACGTATTTATAACTATATTATATCCATATACATATATATATATATATATATACCTTATATATATATATACCTTAGCACGTGAAACAGGAGCATGTGACATTACTTTTATGTTCATTTTTCTCCTATTAGTTGTTAATCGAACATTGGATTTTATAAGATATTTTGTGTTGCCGCCTAACTTTGAATAAGCATGATTCATTGCTTGTTTCTGTAAAGATTTTTATCTGATTTCAAGTTAACAGTCATTATTTCAAAAGTGTAAATCTCAGTATTGTTTGTAATTATCAGCGCCATTTGACAGGATATATTCCCTGAGTGAGTACCAGATATGCCGCTACTCAATGTAATAATAATTTTGTAATTTTTCTATTCGTACGAATTTTTGCGATTGTTGTTGCCTTTTCACTCGTTTTGTGTCAAGCACCATCACGTTTACGAGAGAATAAACGAATAGGAGACTGCTTGTTCTCTGGCCTAGGTGCAATGCAAACAGATTAATATTAAAATAGTATATAACGTTTACGTTGTCAACTTCTCTGATTTTTTTTATTTTCTCAATTATGTTTCTTTCGCGGACACATCTCTTCAACTGAAACACTTGGTACATTTTTATCTTCTGAATTTGTACTAGAGCGAATGAGCAGACTCCAGAGAATCTTTGAACAATTACGATTTCTTTTTTTATCCTACTGACAAGTACATATGCATGATTGATGTTCGCTAGATAATCCTGTCTAACATAGTAATCCATACTGTTCTTCTTCTAGAAGAAAAAAGTACCCGTCAAGAAGAAGCACCAGTCATCCGAGAGCTCGTCAGATAGGTAAATTTCAAAATCAAAGTTTTTCAAATAAATTTTTCAAATAGGGTAATTGAATAATCCAAAATAGAAATAATTTTTTTGATAGTACATAGTTTTATATTATATATAAGTTCGATGAATTTCCAGTTCTCCGGAGAGGCCGAAAAAGTCTATGAAACATGACAAAATTGTAGAGAAAGCTAAGAACGATGAGACGGAGAACACAACGAAAGAGCCTCGATCGAATCGCTCACCAAAGAAGCAAGAGAAAGGTCGAAACGAAACTCCTCCTCCCAAGAGGAAAGATTCTCCCGTTAAAAAACCTGCGCCAGAAAAAAAGGATAAGTCACCAGCTGTACATAAGAGTCCTCCACCAAGGCGACATAGATCACCATCAAGAAGTAAAGCTGATAGAGGAAGGTCTCCTAGAAGATATTCAAGGTCACGACGAATCAGCCCTTCACCAAGGAGAAGAAGGATTTCGAGATCTCCAAGAAGATACAACAGATACTCCATATCCAGAAGCAGAAGTCGATCGAGATACGATCGTTATGGATCACGACGTCGATTGTCACCACTTCCTAGACGCAGGAGATCCGATTCTCGAAGAAGATCCAGGTCTCCCAGAAGACAGAGGGATAGGCGAGAAAGATCTAGAGATCGTCGTAGGAGTCGTAGTAGGACAAGAAGTAGATCTAGGAGATCTACCTTGAGTTATTCTCCCGTACGGAAAAATCCGGAACGGTACAAACATATATTGGAAGAGAAGAAGAAACGAGATCAGAAGAAGAATCAGGATAACAAACGAAAATCCCGGTCAACTTCGAAAGCGAGAAAAATGCGAACAATTACACCAAGAGTTCGGTTACGTTCCTCGAGCGAGGATGAAACAGATATAGCAGACGATGAACCAAAAGCAGAGGACGAAGAAAAAATGAAAGAAATGCATACATTGAAGCGATTACAGAGTGGATTAGCCGCGAAAGCCAGAGAGACTCTTGGTAAGAAGGTAATAAGTCCAGTAAAGATTAAAGTTGAGAAGAAAGAAGATAGCGTGTTGGATATAGCTTTACCAAATGACCCGCCCAAAATGGTACAAAATACTATTGGTCTTGTGCAAGAGAAATCTAAGTCAAAATCTCCTATATCTCATTTACCTGCTATTCAGTCTCCAGTGTCTAGCAGATCACCCTCACCAGCTTTGCCATTGACTAGAGAAGAGGCTGCAATAAAAATACGATCTCCCAGTGAATCGCCTCCTCCATTGCCACCAGTCTTAAATAAGGTTGACTTAAGGTCACCGAGCATGACAGTTAAGACAAATCACCGTTCGAAGTCTCCTAGTATCACCAAGAAGAATTCGCCAGTTGTCTCAAGGAAACACTCGTCACAGAGCAAATCATCCTCACACTCACCGCCCGTATCTATCTCCCATAAAGACACTACTATAAAATTACGTTCTCCAACTGAATCCCCGCCTCCGATTCCTAGTAACAAATCTAAGCAAAGATCTGCATCGCCAGTCATCTCAAAAAAGAGTTCTCCTGTTTCTAGAAAGCATTCTCCAAGAAATAAGTCTTACTCCAGGTCACCTTCCAGATCGTACACGAGATCTGTGTCACTGGAGAAAAGGTCTTCCAGATCGCCTCGGCATCGTTCGAGGTCCGTCTCTAGAGACAAAAAATCGCGTTCTGTATCGAGAAGCAAGAAATCGGCATCTCCTAGACACAGGTCTCCAACATCGCCATCAAGATCGAAGAAATCATCTAAATCTCCAGCAAGGTCAAAGAGATTGAGCAGGTCAAGGTCTTCTTCGGAATCAAAACGATCTGTATCTAGATCTCCGTCACGTTCAAAAAAATCTCCGTCTCATTCCCCGGAAAAGTCAAGGTCCAGGAGTAGGACCAGGTCGTTATCGAAAGGATCCAGGAGCCGATCTCTATCGAAAAAGTCTAGAAGCAGGTCTTTGTCAAAGAAATCGCGTAGTCGATCACTGTCGAAGAAATCTAGAAGTCGGTCGCTATCGAAGAAGTCAAGGAGCCGTTCGCGGTCATTGTCCAGACTGTCGCGAGATAAAGAAAAGAGAAGTCATAGTAGGAGTAGTTCACGTTCTTCTTTAAGGTGAATAATCAGTCTTTTTTACATGTATTTCCTTTACTCTATTCTTATAAGAAATTGTTTAATGTATTTCTATTTTGTGTCCAGTTCAAGGCATAGTCGTAGAAGTTTCTCTAGTTCATCGCGATCATCAAGCAGCGTTTCTAGTAGGTCTTCTCGTTCAACGTCCAGCAGTTCAGCTTCTAGTAGATCTCGGTCTCCGTCGATACCTCGACGTCATGGCTCACCTAGTTTTCTAGATAGACGTCGTATTACAAGGTAGGTATCTATACAACGGTAGCTTCGATATCGTAGCAGCAGGTTTTACAGCGCACCACGCCAAATCTTGTAAGCTCACATTGTTGTATCAAACGTAGAAACGTTTATCTTCTTTCGACTTTTATTTTTTATTTTCGTTTTTTGATTTTATATATTCATCATCGATGTATCCATCTCACGATTGAAACGCTCACTTGTTTAAGAAGTTCCGATTAATAATAAGCAATTTGCAAAGCGACGATATCGATAAGTTTACGATGAATTCACGCTTGGACGTTCTTTTATTAATGCTATTTTGTGTTGTGTCCTACAGAGACAGATCGAGGGACAGGCATAGAAGATAAAGTTACGACTTCGCACAGATGTTTCTATTACTTTCCTATAATTATAATGTAGTAGTAAACATGTGATGCATACCGAATTTCATTTTTAATAAGTAAATGAAAAAAAAAAGAAACAAAGCAATTTTAGCTGCAACCGTGAAGACTAGTTTAATGATTATTAATGAATAAGCATAAAGAATGGTGTAGTTTAATTATAATTATTCGTGCTTATTATGGCACATTAAAACTTTATCAGTATCGATTCAATAATTTTCTAAGGAACTACTTTCGACACTCATATACACTTACTATGCAATGCGTCTAATTAGCGAACTCCCCGCATCTAATTACCCGCGTTATGTAAAATGAAAGTATACTCCGTCACAACTTATATATGTATTTCGTTTCAAGTCAGTCAAGTATACTTATGTTTGTATGATTTTTTCTTCCCCCTTTTTTCATTTGTATCTAATTGCTTATAAAATGATCTAAACATGAGTAGACGTAGCATGCGTGTATCTTCCTTATAAATTATTGTAAGTGACATATTTGCAGTAGAGATTCTCTTTTATTTTGTCAGTCAAAAATAAAATGTATTTACCGCTATAAAAGCAAACTGTTTTCTTTAGTTCTTGATATACATTTTTGTTCGTTGTGTTCTATGAATCATTTTCAATCCACTGCCTTCCTTTATTAAAATTACAGTAAGGTAAGTAACACGTTTTTATTTTTGCATGGTTTCTTTTGTTGCATTGCATGGTTTATTTTGCACGTTCCTTTTTTTCAATATCTATTATTAATGATAATATATATTAATATCTACTTAAATTATTTAATTCATGTAAGAGTTGTTTACGATTAACATATCTTTATCTAATTTCTAACAAACGTTCTTTATTGTATATAACTGTGTGATTATCATAATATTAACAGTCGTTAATTTTAGCGCCAGGAAACGACCAATTCCATATCATCGACCTACTCCGACACCACCTTCGTCACCGAGTAGTTCAGATAGCAGCAGACACAGTAATTGGTCAAGTCCAAGTCATCGATCAAGTTGTTCCCCGAGTCGAAGTCCATCATACACGCGTTGAAGCGATTGAGCGAATCCCTAAAGACTAGACGTTCCTTTCATGTATCAGATTTAGAATGGTGCGGATCATGAAGGTCCTCTGATGCTTTTTTCTAACATCATGTCTTACATCATGTTAAATCATGTTTATAATGTTGGAAATTGGACACGATTGTAAAGAAAGGCTTCACTGTATTTTTTCGTATCAGGAAGGTACAAAGATAATACACCATTCTGAGTTTGGTGCATCATCTTTAAATCTTTGTAAATTCTTAATATGCATTTACATGTTTGATCTCGTAACTCGTAACTTAATAATACTCATCGATGATGGTTCACAGTAATACCATCAGCTTCAGTATTAGTAACACTAACGTTATTTCTATCGCTCCATTTTTATTTTAGTTAGATATTAGGTAAGAATGATTTTAATATACTTACAGTATGATATTTATATCATTACTAGGGCAAACATATTACCAAAGAAATGAAAGATTTAAGTTTGTCTATCGTTCATCTTTCAATTTGGTGAATTGAAACAAGATTTAAAAGCTAGATGTGCAAGAGTAACCAGAGATAAGATATTTTAATAATAGGATATATGACTAATTTATAGCAAAATTTTATAACACCATCATTTTTGGAAGTACATTATCTTCCTCGATTATATTGTCTCGCGATCTTGTGAATTTTATGTCTTCATAAAATAATGTTTTTCGTAGACTTATGTACATCTACGTACTTAAGCAATAAGAAGACAATGATGATTATAAGCATCATGAGGTATGTTGATTGCAGCTTCTTAAGATCTCACATCATTATTCAATAGCAATTCTATTATTTGAAGATTCATTTAAAACTACTGTAGTAGTACAACGTCCGGGTGATTATCTAATCATATAATTGTTTGTTATACAAACACTAGCTAGTCAAATTTGAGACATTCCATTAGTAATTAACATACTGAAACATTATTCAAATTAATCTATTAATTTTTCAAGGAAGTAATTCATATTTTAGTGCAATGTTTTACACTTGTTCCTTTTGTATGTACATATATATTATTGTGTATAGACTCAGCATCATGCTCGTTTGCTATATTAATTTATTTATTTTCTGACTTATATATATATTTATTTATTTATTTATTTATATCATGAATGGCTAGTCATTTGTCAATTGAAGTCAAGAAAAATGTATAAAAGTGATGTTAAACTATTAGAGTTTCGTTTACTGGCAATACTCAATTTATCTGAATGCTAGTCAGAAAGTTTTCATTTGGCTGTAAGGCCAGGCAGCGTACCAAAAGACATAATTAGACTAGTCTTGATTATTCAAAGTTAAGTCTTGAAAATGTATGTATAGGGTTAAAAAATCATATTTGAAAAGTCTACATTGTTTATGATTAGGAGGAAAAACTATGTAGAATTAGTTCTTGCATAATGACTGACTCAGTTTTATTGAAAAAAATGTCAATTGCTATAGTGTTGCAACATTAATTCACCCTTGATGCATATCTATGAAACGAAGCTGAAACATAAATATGTAGGTACTTATAACATGAAAGACCTGATTTTAGAATTAATATATGTAAAGTCTGGAAAATTCATTCTTATCATTTGATTAATGCGTTTTACAATATTACAAAACTCTGACAAAGTATGAAGTGGAAGTTATTTATACGAACGTAAGAAGGAAAAACATTGTTATCTTTGCACACCATGGCTCTTGACATTCATATTTATTATTCATAATTTACAGCCATCAAATGTTACCATCGTTGAAATGAAAGAAGTTCTGATTATATCTGTAATATACTCTGTATTGTTGTTGTGTGATTAAATTAAAAAGCTTAAAATATTTTCTTCTTCTTTTACAAAGTATACAAAATTCATTTATATATATAACCATTCTTATACCACAGCTTAAGGTACTAGTAAGGATAGTATTCAGTTTAAAACTGTATATAACGTATAGTACTACAATTATGCACAGATTAAACTGTGTAACATTGGAATGATAAATTATTTGCATAATTTATGTATAAAATATGTAATGCTTGACAAATATGTACCCCATAAGCAGCATATCCTTTTTATATTTAGTAATATAAAAATTAAATCTCTATTACATGAATATGTTAGTATCTTGCTCCACTGATGTTATTTTGTAGCTTTTGTCTGTTTAGAACGCTGTTGTGCGAGATATATAGCCCAACAGAAACCAATAAGATTTACCACAAGAACACGTAACTGAAAAAGATTGTTAAATATGTATTAATTTTGAAATCATTTCCGTAAGAAGTTTAATTTAGGTTAGTAAATACTCAAATGAACTTACAATTGGTGGAACATATTTTAAGTTAATAAACTGAAGTAATGTTAAATATTTTAAATTTGCAGTAAGTACTGGCAAATATAACTTTTTCATTTGTTTCAAAGCATCATCATGTGAACTACCCTACAACAAAAAGGAATTTGTATAGATGGAAAAGACAATAAGTGATGGAAGCAAATTGACATGCATAAATAGATCATACCTCAAACATAGACAACATGTATAATGCTAATGCCTGATAACATGGCGTATATAAACATCTTTCTATTAACAAAAGTATTAAAGGGTTTCTCACAAATGGATTTATGTATGTATAAAAATAATGTGGAAGTGGGCCTCCAAAGAATAGCCTACAAAAAAAGTAATACTTTGAGAGAACAAATAATTTTTTGATGAAAAATTACAATTATACTAGCTGTACTTAAGTACTTAATTTAGTCCATAATTTATTGAGCCTTACCCAAAGAAAGCAAATGCGAGGAAACTGTCTTCATTGAAACGCTTTGCACCAGATATTTTTTGCGAAATAAAATTTCCAAGAGCTGCGATGACACAACTAAAAGAACAAATAACATTCCTTTTAAAATATATTTTAAAAGTGGAACACAATTTGTATTCGCAATAACGTACCTAGTGATCGCTTTAGTTTTCAGTGGACTCGTATAAAGACGTTCGAAATAAGCAGAAGTAAGTTGAAGTATTAAATCTTTAGGCTTAGAAAGAGCCATTCTGATTGTTCTGTTTCTCTATATCAAATGAGTGATAAAAAGGAAGCGAGAGTTAAACGTGGTATTTCGTCAAACTATGGATTGAACGATCTGATAACAAACAGTAAATTGTAGTGAACGCTACAAACAGTTAAATGCAACACATACAAGTTCCGTTGATCTGGCAAGTTATTAGCATATAACGCGATCAATCTAAAACTAAAGGTTATTATTAATTTATCGTATTATCTGAAATTGTATCACAATAAAATAAATAAGCTTAAAATAATGCATATAATATCACAATTTGACAGATTGCAAAATTGGTCATAGTACATAGTACATAAGTCGACAGTGACGTAAGATAGTTAAAAAATAAATATGTCCTATAAAAAGTGAATAATCGCTATTTCTTTTGTAATATCTTTTCCATGATTATAAAACATGTATTTAATTTATATTAAAATGCGTATATATTCTTTTTAGTAATGTTGAGGTTAAGTTTTGTGTGGTAGGATCAGTGTATATACACCGTATGTACATATGTATTGTGTGCTATAACTGTATATCAAATATTAGTAAAGTTTTCATCAAATATTTAGGATATGGCTCAAGGAAAATTAAAAGTGAAAGCTAAAGTGCCATCGACGGTAAAAGGAAAAAATAAGAACAAAAAAAGTTCTGGTATTCAAAGACGAAATAGTAAGTATCTTTTTATAAACTTCTACCATAAAATAAAGTGTTGTAAATTTAAGTAAAAAAATTAAATTATATGTAAATTTATTTACAAAAATTGTTTGAATTTTTTTATTTATAGATGCACCTATTCAACCAAAAAAGAAGAAATTTGAAGAAACACATAAGTTAAAACAAATGATTACAAAAACAGTTAACAAAGCAATGGAAGATGAATTGAGAGCAAAAGCTTTAGAAGGAAAAATATCACTTACTAGAAAGGAAGCAGTTACCTTGAAAAAGAAATAATTTATGGTATTATTTTAAGATTGATACTAAAAAAAACTATTCTTTATTTTACTGAAATAATAAATGTAATATAAATATATATTTGTATTGTAAAATGAACTATGCTATAAAGATTTTTATACAATACAAAGAATAAAAATAAATAAGCAAACCATTTCAATATATATATGTCAAATTTATTGCTAACAGAGGGATATAAGTAACGGGAAAATAGTATAAAATCATTCATCTATTAAGATTTAAGATCATTATTTTAATTTGTATTGTTATTTCATAGAATAATTCTGAACATGAAATCAATGGCACAGTGACTTATAGGATATAAATATAAAAAGAAAATAATAATTTTCAGTGCACCTGCAAAACATCCCGCAATAAATTACTTTTTTGTGCGATTATCCGACAATAGTTTCCTAGAAGGCACAAGGGTTTCGTTTTTAATTGATTCACATCGACGACGAAAAGTTTTCATTTCGCTGATAATGTGCTAATTACAAAAATAAACATTATTTCACAAGATATTTTACATAACTCATATAACAAGGTACAAAATTGTGAGTTCCATTTGATAAATGTACTAAATTTTAATATATTATCTCTTCTTAATAAACTTCCACTCTAGATCACATCGATTAAGGCTGCGTTACGTATCGTATTTTGTAGGCTGAACGCTTCTTTCTAAGTACAAGTTCGTTTAAAATATTATTTGAACTTTATGGAGAAGCCACCTACAATGTTAAACACAAATACAAGTTGAGCAGCATATCTTATTTTGAATCTACCAAATGTTCTACAGTAGCCCCGTTTAATGTTCGCTGGTTTGAACCCGTGCAATGAAAACTATTCTAGAATGTGTATTCTCAGAAGTTAGACGGGTTTATTCCTTTTCTGTACTTTCATTTCAGACTGCATCAAGAGCGGGACTGAGACATTCAGAGCGAATGACACGCTCACTCTGTAATACCAATTCCAGGAATTGGTGGGAAAAACTCCGCGAACATTAACTGGAGCAAAACTGAACTAAACATAAAGCGAGGATTATATTTACCACTAATAAATGTCCACTTTGTCTGTTTTTACTAATGGCTGGAGTTGTACCAGTTCTGAATTCAATCACACCTTCTTTACCACTGACTAGTTTATGTGACACTCTGAAAGGTGATATTAGTTAAGCATCCAGCATAAGCATATTTGTTTGTTTTTAATCAAGGTTCATTTCTTTAATTAGAATTAACTATTTTTATTTGTACTTACGATTCCGTATGAACAATTTTAAGAATATTTGGGTTATTAGTGATATCAATTGCTTTTGTTAATGCTTCTATGATATGTGGTACCTCCAAAATTAAATCACCCTAAACAAAACATAAGTAACGACAATTAAGAAATATTAGTAATTTATTTACACTTTTTTAATAGTATAATAATGGCAAACCTTGTCCTTTTTTAATTCGGGTGGTATCCTAACGATCAATAAATTGTCCGATTCTCCAGTAACCACCAACTCTTCAATTGATTTATAAGGTAATCGATGTTTAAGTTTGAACGTTTTTAAGGTATCTAAAATATACACAGCATGCTCTGTTAAAATTAATACCCTTTCACGGGGTTTATAACCATGTCGATCATATTTAATAACAGGAGTCGCATACTAAAGAAGAGATAAATAAAAAATATTATTAGAATTAAAATTTAAAAACTATACATTTTAAATATAGAAAATTGTTTACTTTTATAGTTTCATTTTTAGAAAGATGATTATTAATGAAACTTTGTCTCAAGGCATTGTATTCAGGACCAAGCCGATCATTCTTGAACTTTGGTCCAAAACTCTTTGCATACGATTTCTTTTTGTCTTTGAAGAGAGATTCAGCTAAAATTTTTAATTCGAATTGCTGCTTATCCTCTTTTGACAAAGCCAATCTATAATTCCGAGCTTTCCATTTTTTGTATATGACGCGCAAATGCTCTGAGGCCTAAATCGAAACATCATTATTACTTTATAAAAAGACACGTGCATACATAGAATTAGACAGTCGCTTATCTTACTTCTCGACAAGAATATGGACATGGTGGCCAATAATTATTTAACACACCAACTGGAAGTGACTTAGAGAGCTTGATTAACCACTGAGATTTTGCTAGCTCGATAAAAGCGATGTTAAGCTCTGTTGGTGGCCCATTTCGTGTAATAAATCCTTCGATAAATCTACATAGAATTATTTTAATTTATTGTATATGTCTAAAACGTGTAAAAAATATTTAATTAGAAAAATTGATTCATAATACCGTCGAATAATAATAACCGCTTTTCGTCTTCTTTCAGCTTCCTGTTTCGCCAACCATCTTCGAATATACTTTTGAAAAACTATTGCTGCCTTTCTCATGTTTAAATACCTTCGTCTTATTAATATACATTTCCATTTACTTTGAATAATAGCAGCTATCTCATGCTTCTTCATCTGGAAGGCGTCTTCCGTATCGAATAATGTCTTAGGGAATCGAATGAATAATTTTGTACTGTGTAATAAATTTTATCCAGTGTTAGATGCATTTTTCAATAAATAAAAATTATTTATAATGATAAAATAAAATGATTATCATGATGTAAAAAATAATTTAACTTTTTATTTGTGTTAATAGTTCTTACTTGCCCATCCTGTATTCATCTTCTTCGAAACCAAGATGACACACGAGTATCTGTACACCTTCTTTAGCGGGACCACGATAGTTAGGCCATGTTTGTGGACACAGAAATTTATAACGTTGTAAGAATTGTTCATACGGCCTTCTGTAGGCAAAACCAGCTCGCCTTACTCTTAAATTTTCCATAAGACCTAAATACTTTACTTGATGCAGTATAATTTTCTCGTTGAATTTATCTAAAATGATATTACAGATATTTTGACATATATGAAATATTTTTCTAATATAATAAAATAGGAATTACTGAAACTTACTGGGCATTTTATAGTCATTGGGTTTAATACAACGAATATAAGAAGGTTCTTTGCCCATAAGAATCTCAACCAGATTATTTAAACTGTTTTTAAATTGCGTAATAGCGGTATCTGGTCGTTTTTTGCTGGTCAAATCTTTTACGTCAAACACGTTCTACAAGATCATAAATTTTAATATGAAGAACCGGGGAAATAATGTTTCGATATCAATTAGTGAAAGTACCTTAATAATCGAGTTCGTCGTGTGCGACATTACTTCACGCAAATCCCTATATAATAAATCATTATTCTTCTCAAGGAACCCACGGACGTTGTACGTTACTTCGCCAGCGTAGTGTACCAATCTAAACTCCTGAAATACACAATTATGTTAGGTAAAATTATATTAGAAGATTACATAATAAATTGTGAGTCTTAAGTCTTACATCACGTCCCATAACTTTCTGTGTTTGTAGATCCGCTTTCATATGGCTTATGTAATGAGGATGATTATTCAAATTTACATTCAATTTTTCCAGGAAGCTCAAATCGGTTGGTTCTCCGGGACGGAGGCATTCTTCATCCATTAAGGATATTATACCTGAAACAGATAAACATAAAATAATATATCATATTTACAATTTTCATTAATTTACCAATGTAAGTTTTGAATTAATACCTTTATATTTTTCTTCGATCAAATCGCAAATGACTTTATTATTAAAATATTGAACATTTTCCCACGTTATTCCCTCTCTCAAATACTCCTCTTGTTCCGATTTCAATGTCAATTGGATAAAAAGTTGCTGCAACTTCTCATTGCAGTAATTTATACAGAACTGTTCGAAGCTATTGAATGATATCTTTCATGAATCGTGTAATGAAAAAAGACGATTATTAAATAAACATTATTTAACCTTAGAGATGATGTACCTGTTCTTCTGAAAGATTTCGAAACCATAAATATCCAGGATTCCTATGACCATTTTCTTACGTGGATTGTTAATCGGCTGCAAGGATTTATTCAATCTGGTCACGAGCCATGTGAACAGTCTGTCATATACAGCTTTCGCCAACGCATCCCGTGCATAAATTGCAAATTCTCTGTTTAACGGGGAAACGACCACGTCACCGTGGGCGTCTATGGTGCGATTCGTAAAGGCCCCCGCCAACTGCTTTATGTCGCAACCCAATAACTGTGAATGAATATAAAAATTGAAAATAATTGGCCAACAAATTTCCATCAAACAAATCGTAAGAGACTGAAAGATACTTTATTATCTACTTTACTATTTATGTGTGGTATGGATGCTTCAGACTTACAGCGGCAACTGCCTCGACAGAAGCTGGTTTTAAGATTTGCGCGACACCATCTTCCTCGGTAAAACCAACATTTCCCATGTGCAATACCGATGCAACTATTGCGAATAAGTCATCCTGTTCCTGCTGAGTCATCTCCATAGTCTTCATCGCCTTTATTACTTCATTATACTGAGTCGCATCGTCGATACTGTCTATGGTGCCTTTCGTCTAAAAATAATATGGAACTTGTCTCACAATGTACGTTAAAAAACAATCGGTTGATTAGAAAGCAAAAATAATAGCTCACCCCATTGGTAAGGTAATAGTACGTATCTAAATTTCTCTTGAGATATAACTTTCGCAAAGTCTCCTCGCTCGCTCCGGCTAATAATTGATAAAATATATGGAAATTACGCTCCCCCGAAAATTGATGCACTACTCGTGATTTTTCGAGTAGGTAATTCAAGATGTTTCCACCGATTGGATCTCCCTGGAAAGATATTAGATTTCATTCATTCATAACGCATTCTTTTCACGCGAATACGTAAGTATTAATAACTATATATGATACAATAAAAATTATTTAAACATTTGAAATTAATGCTAATAGACGATAAAGACAATGAGACAGTTCGTTCATTTGTACCTGGAAATTAAATTGGATATCCATGTACTTGCCGAAACGGGACGAGTTATCATTGCGATCAGTTTTCGCGTTCCCGAAAGCTTCGAGCACCGGATTGCTACCGATCAATTTGTCATTTACTTCTTCCACTTGTTTCTTGTGCCCGGTGGCAGCTGCGATAAACTCTAGCACCTTCTTCGAAGCTTCGGTTTTCCCTGAACCGGATTCGCCTAAACGATCAGTTCCAAGCACATTAAGTCTAGCATAACTTATTACATTGCCGCAGAAGTAGAATTTTCTTAAAATACCAACAAACTTTATTTAATTATTAGAAGAACGACTAAATTTGTAAGTATGTTTCTTACCGGAAATGAGAATACATTGGTCCAGATTCTCCTTCAACAAAGATTGATAAGCAGTATCAGAAAGCGCGAAGCTGAAAGGAAACAAAAGATTCTAAATTATCGGTTATTTGAAAAATAGAACACTTTGTAGCGTAGTTTAGTTTCTTACATGTGTGGCGGAGCTTCGAAGAAATTTCTTCCATGGTAGTATTGAATGGTTTCCGAGTTGTAAATTGGTAATTTCTTGTAGGGATTCACTGATATCAGCACTTGACCAATATACGTCTAGAAAAATAGTAAGAAGCTCGTCATAAAGTTGGAATAGAGCAATAAAAAATAAAACTCTAGGTAAATATGAAACAGGTTGGCCGATTAGTTAATGAAATTATCACAGTGTCGCCAAATGCGTGTTTGAGGCATAGCTAACTGAATTGGTAAATTTTCTGCAAACGTAGCTGTAAGTGTATAACTGGTTTAGAAACCAACAAAAAATTCCTTTTTTATCTATGGAATGATAGATAAATATTATCTTGTATTTTTAAATCTCGACATCTTTTTAATAACGCTTCATTATAATACTACATTCTTTGAATCAATGTTTATCCAAAATATACGCTGCTGTTTCCTGTGTTAGCTGATAACACGTACGAGGACAATAAACTAACTGAAACTTCAAGCACTTATCGCGAGAACTTAAAAATTTCTAGACGTTGCCTCGTGTCCAAATTTGAACAAGTTAGCTGAATTGCCATAAGTCTACATGCTAACTCAACGCTACCGATAAACTAAGTTTTCTATATTTTCATAAATAAATTTTACCCAATTTTTCATTATATTTTCATAGACAAATCTAAGGAAAGTAATTTTCTAAAATTCAAGTCAATCGAAAGTCTTGCTTACAAGTACATTTAACTAGACAATACAGAAAGAAAGCGACGCCAGACTTCCGGGTAATTGGTTCGAGCAGTTCTTCCTTAAAGATCTTTTACTCACGTAGATCAGATTCTCGTTGAAACGCTTTCGCAAATTATCGATGAACGCGTCCTCGCTCTGGAAGTCCTCGAGAAGAACGAAGTCTTGGACACCGACGCGGTCACGCTCGTGCAGACCACGTTCCATGTTTCTACGTAACTCGCTGCCAGTCCTGGGGACTTCCGGTGCCCGTGCCTTGCCGGAACTTCTCACAACACCTCCAGTGTCGGATACCGCACGCGCCTCGCTATAATAGGTCAGGGAGCAAGTTACTTTTGAGATGCATGATAATGAGTAGTTCGTCCGAAGGAATTTTTAAATGAAAAATCTGTAGAACTTTATATAGAAGGAGGAGAAGGAACAGTAATTTTAATAACGAAGCTGCTCCTTTCTTTATATCATCTTTCACTCATTTGTATTTTCTATCGTTAAAAAATTGCTTTAGCTTTGAGAAGGATGATGATGGAAATAGTTAAATAAAGAAGTAATTAAATAATTCACAAAAATTCAAAGATTATAGTTGACTTAAGATATTTTTAATTTAGATTCAGGGATTGCGAGGTATAAAAATAAGTTTTGCGATAAAAAATGTAATAAGAATATCCTATGATTTTTTTAATATTCATTTTCTGTTCTCTTTTTAAGGATCTGACTATGTACCTACATTGTCTCGTTCGTATATTTGTCGCCTGCCTAATATTATGATCGATCGACGATGAGATTTGTGAAATTAATTGCGGCCAAGACGTATGCCGATTTCTCGTGGACGTTACACGATACTGAGCGCGAGAAAGTGCAGATTGCGAGTATTGTTCGATCTCCGGAAAGGAAATCAACACCCTGAACTTCGATGGTGCTTCACGCGATCGGTGTCGATTTTCCGTGTGTGGTCGCATCGACCATCGACATGGATACGCACCATAGAAAAATAGTAAAACAAGATAGATCATCTCGTTTCTCTCCTTATGCTTCCGAAATCTTCTGATCTCTATCTACTACTACTACTACTACTACATACACGCACTCTCTCTCTCTCTCTCTTTGTTTGTCTGTCTGATCTCTTTATCTGTCTGCAAACTTTCTTGCAACTTAAAAATGCTAGGAAAGTAAAAAGCATGTTGATCAAAGCAACGGATCTAACTTTTGTAATGAAATATTTGTTGCATCAAGAAAAAAGAAAAAGGAAATTGTAATCAAATCAACTTATTGACTGACGATATTTCTTCCTTGAAATTATTCTATCAATTTTATTAATTTCACAGACTTTCATTGATTTCCAACTAGTTTAATTGAAAATATATTTTTAATATATTACACGTATATATCTTTCAATTTAAAGAAAAATTCTCATCTGGAGATGATCTCGCTTGACGATGAATACAATGAAATGTGTATAAATTTTTGTTCATTAATCTCCAGAAAGGGAGAAACGTCACATAAAGAATGTATTGTCTGTGATGAATAGCGATATAGTCATTAGCAGAATTGCAGATTGGTGATAAAGTTACTGATTAGATACCAAAGCAGTGTTGATAGACGGTGAGAGATCGATGAAAAGTTGTAACACAAGAAACTATGTAATTCCGATATTTCATTTAAATTATCACGAATAATAAATAATAACGAATAAATTGTAACGAAATCAGTTTCAATTGAATCGCTAAATACAAGTAGAGGATGCTTTAAAACCGATTATGTAAGAAAGGAATAAAGATATTAGTCTTTCGATTATAACACTGTCACAAATTTTATGACTGTACTTACATTAACTTCTTGTGAAACTGTGTATCGCAAAATCAATAAACTATCAACGGATAATACACATAATTTATTGTCTCTCACGGTTGAACATCTTCTCGCCTCACTTTCTGGCTTCAAGTAACAGACTAAAACGCTAGACTACCGAAAGATCCAGGTAGAAGACTGTCAATCAGATACAAAGGAACAGCATGGGCCACTTTTACCCCACCCTTACGATTCAGGCTTGAGTCAAACTTCGTTGCTTCGCATTGTGCAAAATAGGGTGTGTTCTGCCCTTCTACAAACTTTGCACAGTCACTATAGTAATTCATACGTCTACCTACGTGAGACACGGAATTTTATAAACCTTCTTCGTTGTTTATCCAAGACGAAACCCTAGCCGAATCATTGTTACATAACAATATATATGTAAAACTAACGTGTGACGATATAACAATAATGTATAATATCGTAAACTACTATAGCTCTCTCCCTGTCTCTCCCTCTCTTCCTCTCTCTCTCTCATAGTATAAAAAAAAGATAAAATGGACCATAAAGGATCAGAGATAGTAATTTCGCTATTAAGATAAAAATTTATATATGTATATACTCCTTTTGTCCTAATGAAGGACTTTTACAGGACTCACCCCATGTTTTGTCAGCGTCCTTGTATCCTGTGCAACCAACAGACGAAACAGATTAACGAATTAAGTTACGACGGGTTATTGTTATCGCGTGAGTAGTGGCAGAAAGAACAGAACCAGAGCTGGTGCTCTCGCAACTGATGCTCGTTGTACTTCCCTGTGAAATCTAACGTTAGATCGCGCGATAAGATACGCGGCCTACGTGGAAATTCGATCTCGATTTCGCTCGATAATCTTCCGTGATCGATCGGTTACGATGTTTTCATTTAATTCCTGGTTGTTTCATTGGAAAAAAGAACCACCGGCTACAAATATTATAGGTATATCAACGAAGTATAACATCCAAATTTTACGATACAATTATCGATATTTAAAAGTCCACCGATTCCACGGATATTTTAATTCTCGAAAGACATCGCTTTACGGAAATGACTGGATTGTATCACATCCTTGAGCCATAATTTATATCCTTTACTATCATATTTAATTTTCTTTTATCTCGCGTGCGCACCTAAACATCGACCATCGACTCTATAAATGTTTCAGGATGAACAAATTTCATTATATTCTAGTGTCATAATTAATACTATGGCTGTCGAGCATATCCAATTTTCTTCCTTATCTATAAGCATCTAAAAATTGGCCGATTCTAAAGATATTTTTATTCTTAATAGTATTTACTTCACCGCAGACCAGCGAACTTCATTATACCATAATTCGTATTTTAATTTGTATCATTATCCTATAGTTTCCAATTAATTTTTCCCTTGTACGAACACAACGAAATTGCGTAATCGACAAGAAGAAACATCAGCCGAGATATCTTAAATAATCCAACGCAAAATTTTTATACATCGTTTCGATTAGATTCAGCGCTTGAAGCTTGAACGTATTCTCTCAAGAGGACTGGTATCGATTGTGCGATGAAACGAAACGAAACGAAACGAAACGAAACGTTACGCAAGCACAGCTTCGATTTTGTGTTCCAATTAGCTCGAACCAATTAAAGTACGACGCTAAAGGAGAAGCTAATTGCTTCGAATTCCCGCGTGACACGTTTTCACGCGTATTCTTTCGAACGTGTTTCACATTTTCTTCCTAAAAGAGAAACTAAATACGAGCCGATGATTTGTACAAGAAGAAATAGCCAATCGATGCAATTGGAAGAAAGAAGCTTCAAGGTCGATTATACATACGTGACCTGCTCGAAAACTGCACCGATTAATCAGCGTCTCGTTGCCATTCTATAAACGCGAAAGCTACAAATCGCGGTCATTGCCGTTCCGGATGCTTCTCAGAATACAGATTCTTTCGTCAGAGAGTACGATGGAAAAGTGTTTGGAAAGAGATCATTGAGAAAGTAATTATACGGAGCGGCTCGTTTCGTTGTTAAAAGGAAAACTGTTTTCTGTAAAATGTACTTAGTTCGAGTCTTTTTGTAATAGCGCTCATTTAAAAGATCATGATCTGAATTGAAAAAGAATATGAAAAAAATAAAGCGAAAAGAATTCTACATTAATAAGAAAGTTTCGTTGAAAGATACTTCTTTCACGCCTGAATTATATAATATTAACAAAGAATTTCAAGATAATAAATATATCATTAGATAATAATCTTTTGCTATTCTTGCAAGGATAATAAAAAAGTGATGATATCTCTGAAAGATTAATCTTCCATAAGAAAAATCGCGCGATTAAAAATATCTTTCTTCGATTAGAAATTGTTGCCAAAGTATATAAATAATATAAATATATAGTCGAAATGGAACATCGTATATAAAATCAGATCGAAATATTGGAAACTCCATTAAGTTAATGGAAATAAAAATGAAAATGACGATGGCTTTATGGGACAATCACATTTTATTGAGCAAACACCCTATCGCGAATTGCTTTCTTATCGACGTAAGATTAGCCGTTATCGAAAAATCGTAACGTTCGATCGAAAAAGATGATACTCGCGTGATTCGCGCATTCTATCTATATTTCTTTCTGTCTCGACGCCAAGAAACTTTCGACGTATATTATTCCTTCGCATTTCGTTGCACAATAAAGAGAATAATAAAATTGTTGAAATCAATCGTAAGAGGAGAATCATGAAAAAAATCAATTAAAAATGAAATTTTCATTCGCGACACCGAATCCCCATCATTCGATCCGTTCATTCGTTCACGATTATTTTTAGTCGCGAGATTTTCCTCGTGAAAAATAGAAGAAAAAATGCACGAACGTCTAAAGAATTGGAAGCTCGTAGCCTCGATTTTTGAAACACGTCACCTGCGCTCTTTTGTTCTTATCGAGCTATGAATTGTTAATTGGACGTTACGTATTATCGACTTTTACAGGTACGTTCCACTCTTAGAACCAAACGTTCTTGTTTTAAATACCGCGATAACGCAACTCGGCTTTGGAAACTTTTTCAATTCCATACGATCCACAATTTATACAAAGTTCGTTATTTCCATCGGGATTCGTAATCTTTCCTTTAAAAAAATCAGAGATATTTTAACGACGGAGACGCTTTATTTAACTTTATAAATTTTAGCATACACCGATCATTAAAACATTCGCAATTTATAAAAAAAGAAAATTCTTTCTATCAGCCTTCTTTTCTTGTAAAATCTTCATAAGAAATATTTCTTTAACGCGACTTTATTTTTTCAATTTCGATACACCAATCGTTACACGATAACTTATTATTTCACTACTACTTTTTCTATTAGTGACAAATTTTTCTTAAAGAAATCTCTGTCGAAGTTGATTTCCTGAAACGATCGAGGCTGCCGTCTCGTTTAATCGTCAGAATCGATGAACTAAATATCGTCACGAGCGATCACTGAAGAAGATCAGCGAGACACCAGATGTTTGAGCAATTTGTCACTTCTGGTTCCGTTATTTTTGCTTTTAAATGAACGTACAATTAGCACACAGAGTTCACCGCGATTTACACGTTCACCGGGAAGATCGAGACACGCCGGAGGATCGTTTCACCAACGGTCGCTACTCAACAACGACTTAACAGTGTCCACCTTCGGTTTATCATCGGCTATACGCAACTTCTCCTACCTCCTCTCTACCGCTACATCATCCGCTACTGATACGCCAATAAATCCAGGTGAGATACAATGAAAAATACATTGGATACTCGAGTCAAGTCGTCCAATTCTTATTTTAAATCAAATTCCCCTGCTTTTCAGAATATAGTGTAGCGTTTAGAAAGTCCTTTAGCGAGCGAAGTATAAAAATATCGATTAACATTTGAATTTGAGAAAGAATTTGAGCAGTCTCAGACTCGTTTAGAGATGGAATTTAGTATTTGCGAGTTTCTCATTTCTTATTCTGAAGTTGTCACCAGGTATTGAATTTTTTAATGAGGTAATTGTATCGGAAGTAAAAGAATTCGTCTGAATATAAAGAAACCATTGTATGTTAGTACCATTTTTAATAAAAAATCTTTTAATTCATAAAAATATCGTTTGACATTTGAGAAGATAGAAAAACATTCATCAGTTGCTACATACGAATGCTTATGAACTTTGGAAAATTTTATATCTTATTATTATCTCTTGGAATCGAATTACATTATAAAGTAATTGTATTGAGGACAGAAGATTGTAAGAAATTATTATATATTAACTAATATCAGTCTTTTAATTATTTTTTATAATAATTACATTGTTTTTACAGTGTTGAAAATTGAAGAAAACCCGTGTGAATAAGAAGAACGAAAGAAAAGAAGAAATACATTCTGTGTAACGCCAAAAACTTGTAATAGACATCAGGAGAGCAGTATGCGTATAATCTAATCTAATCTATTCGAATTTTTTGTAGACAATGAGTGCAATTGTAACAGTATTTCCAATGACACAAATATGTTATCGTTCCTTCCTACTCGTTAACGTCGTATTTATCCATCTATAATCTGCGTTTGTGTTAATTTAAAGGGACTTTGCGTTGCCATAGAGAATTTCCAAGGTGATAATAAGTAATGTGGAAAAGAAAATTAAATTATTATTATTATTATCTGTGATATTAAATTTCTTTTATTAAATCTCGATTCAACATTCTTTGTTGAATTTTAACCTTGGTTTCATGATTCCCGAATTTGTATCGTGGGACGAAACGTTGAAACAACTTTGGAGTAACTGTGGGAAAAAAAAGAGGAAAAAGGGAATCGATCCCCATGGAGGAATAACAATGGCTATTTAAGAGCAATCGCGACGAACGCCGCGTGAATACTGGGACAAACGAGTCTCGAGAAAAACCGATCGAATACAGCAGCTTCTGGTCAATGCGTTTCGTGACCTCGTTATCGATACGAAGTGTTAATCGATGACCGTTCCGGCTACGGTATGCAAATTCTGATTCTTTTCTTCGCGTAAACAAGCTTATATTCCGATTGAACGTTACTTTCTGAACAATCGATGCGTTTTACGACCAATGAGAGAAACATAGTATACATTTTACATACATATTTGGTTTATGGAAAAGTTGTGATCGCCAGATATTCTTCTATAAGAGCTTCTATAAAATTTACAAGTTTATTTAGAGATTAAGACAGATGACAGATAGTTGAACAGATAGGATTAACTATTCGTCATTGAACATAACTAAAAGAATTAACAGGCAAAATAATATTTGATATCGAACTATAATCTATAAGAACAGTATTTATTCAAGTATAAGAAGATGACATAATATTGGTAGAAAGAAATTATCAGCTATTGATAATAAATTATTTTATGATCGAATGTATTCTGCATTGTGTATTTTATACGAGCGAGGTAATATTGTAGAAGTTTCAGTTAAAGAAATTGTTTTCTTCCCTTTAGAGGAAAACAAGACCAGCAAAATTTTCCGATCAATTTAATAAACGCGTCTTATCAATTACGTTCTTCATTTTTAACGCTCGAACCGATTTTCGTATCGGAAGTTTCGTATTTGCCTAATTAAAATTCTGCCTAAAATAAATAAAGTTTATATTGATAGATAAAAATAGTATACGCTTAATTCGTAGATAAAAGTGAATTAAAAGAGGCTGATTCGTTGCTCGAATCTAATCAATCTTTTTTGCTCGGTCAACGACTCGGGCTGAGCCCCATCACAATAACTCTATAAATCTCGGGACACTTTCCGAGAATCGGAAGTCATAATGCTGTCGTTTCCACTTCTGATATTCGATGGAACGTCGTGTACATATAAGTACACGGCTATTCGCGAGTTTTCTTTCGCTGCATCGGAAATGAGATGATTTAAATGGGACAGAAACATCTTGATGAAACCTCTGCTCGCTCTTTGTTGAGAAGATATTCGTCTTTTCTTGTGAAATGTTTTCTTCCAGCACGTGAATGGGAAAGTGTAGATAGGGTACATAAATAACTCGTAAATTATGGAAAAACAGTGGTACTTTAATTATTCTATTGTTAGAGCAGGAAGCATTAAATATTAAAATTTCGTTTCCATCGAATATTTCCATGTTTCCACGTTATTCGAGATCGATCTTTTCTATTGGCTTGTTTTTTCTAAGAAAACCATCTCGATCGATTTTTGTTTAAATTAAAGTATTTTTCAAAGTTAACTATACGACTTCCGGCATCATTTGACATTAAAAAATGAATAAGAGTCTTAAAGATCTGCTTTTGATAATGCGTAATAATAAAAGAATAGATCCATCTAGGGAAAATGGAAATATTGAGATTTCAAGCCGCTTGGAAAACATACCATGAACATTTAAACAAAATTTACGTTCCAGAAACATGTAGTTGTTTAAAATACGAAACTTTACGAACGAAATGGTTGGAACTGCAGGCCCACGCGGCTTTCAGTACGAGTGGATCGCTGAAAAAGCTCGGTCGGTTCGCAGCCAAGGCCCGAACGAATGATATAAATACACCAAGACGGGCGAGTTGTAAAAATCAACGTTCGACGTCTCGACCCGCGGCTTGATTAACGCGATACCTATTTTCGAGAGCTGTGATTTATAGCGACACTCTTTTGCATCTCTCCGACGTGGGTTCTGCTATGTTTCACAGATTGTATTCTAAAAACCAGGGATAGCTGAGAAAAGGCTGTATCGTGCCGGATCTTTGTGGAGAACAAGATCATAATGGCTGGATCATATCTATTCTGGAATGGGCTGTGCTTTCGCAATACGTATCTCAGGAATGCTTTGTTTATACTTGTTTCTCTTTACATTTTCTCAAAGAACAATTTTCTAAACACGATATTCAATTACAGTGTCGCTTCGCTAGTTTCTTTTCTTTTTAATGAAAAATATCCTTTACTATATCACGAAGGTTATTTATCGCTTTTATTATTGCAATTTTTGTCATCTGTATGTAATAAATATATTTTAAATCGGTAGTTCTAGCGTTAAGACGAAGTTGTCACAGAATCTGTGTTCTACGAACTTAATAGGATTAAAAAAAATAGGATTGAAGCAACATTCGATCACGGTCGATAAGAATTGCTTCTCCCCGAAAGGGGAATCGAACTGAGTCACTGTCTCGGTCGTGACCTTTAGCCCGATGACTAATTTCTCGGCTGATCTTATGCTAAATCACCGCAGATACGTGCGATCGACTGACAGGCGTATGAACAATCGCGTTGTGAAGGCGGTTTCCATTGTTCCATCTAGTCATGCACGATGCCGTCATACTTGAAGAAATCTTAAGAGAGTAACACGAGCCATCCTCGACTATTCTCTTCTATACGTGAAAAAAATATCCTCTTCCTCTCTAAAGACCGATTAAACATCGTTCGATTAAACACCTTGCATCAGTTTCTATCGAATTTCTATTTAATTCTATCGAAATACGAACGTATGTACATAGGAGACCTACTAATTATTTAAATCGACTTTCTACTGTTAGGAACGATCAGATTAATTAACTTGTGCTTGCAGTTTCGTTGCGCAAACACCAATATGGTGATAAAAAAAAAAAAAAATGCAATACAACCTGCGGGTAGCTAAATACGTGCTGTACCTACCGATCTTTCCAGCTAATGCATTGCTCCACTCTTTTTGCATTGCACTTGTGAAACATCTAAATCTGTTACTTTACTGAAAAAAATGCACTGTGACGAATAATAGTATATACTGGTATACAGCAGTTTGTATAATAAAATCTTAAGTAAATTTGTAAAAATTGTAGTTGTGTATTTAATCAGTTTGCAAGCTGCAAATTTCGAGTCTCCGATCTAAAATATATCACAATTTGTTATTCTTGTGCAGCCGTATAATGAATATAAATAACAGAAGATAGATAGTAAATTGCGTGTATTTTTAAGGAAACGTAGGATTTTAATTGCTGCAAAATTAGAACTGTTCTATGCCAATAAAAGCTGACCTACGACCAGTAGATATGTAACAATTTCTCTAAATTTCAATCGCATAGATAAATATGTTTTATTAATTAGACACTGCATATCCTTCCACAACTTGGAAATTATTCTGTAAACAGAGAATTAGAAGCGAAAGCGAGTATCGATCTTGCCGGAGGCAATTGTTGATTCCAATTACAAAACTGTTGAAACCTGTTCTTCTAAGTCAAACAATTTCTGTTTCCTCTAGCTGAAAGTTAAAAGACGACCATGTAACTCTTTCACGTTCTAGTTTCAGTTTCAATGTGCGTTTCGCTCACGTGGAGAATTAAAAGCAAAAGCAGGTTTCGGAGCGCGCTGGAGGCAATTTTCCGCCGTCTTCGACACGCGATTCGATCGGTCACAGCTTCTGACGTGTACGACACGCAGGTTCCACTGTAAACGAGCCGTTTATTGTCGCGTTTTTCATCCGGAGAAACGGGGTCGCGTTCGTTCACCGGGAAACCGCGTAACCTCCACGATGAGTCAAAGGAAAAAGGGCTTCCGAGGCCTCGAGGTACTCGTCCGCGTTCACCTTCGCTGTGAAAGGTTGTTCGCTGCTTTAACGAGAGGCCGACTAACATCTTCTGACGCATCCACCGAAAATATTCACCGTATAAACAGTTTAATTCTCTGCTTTTCTCGACTAATACGGAATCGAAGATTGATTTGATCGTGTTAAACGTCTATGTTGCACTAGTTACATGTATCCATATATATCATAGACTGTTCTACTTATAGAGATCACGATAAATGTCTCTCTAGTTTGACGAAGCGGATCGTCAAACAATTGACACAAGAATAATGTCAATGTTGTTTAAAATTTGTCTATGGCCTTGTTATGAAAAATTAAGGTAGATTTGTTGAATCTAGAATTACATTGTTTCTACATGAAGTTTGAATTTCGAGCAAATAATAAAAAATAACGTAGAATAGATTATAGATAAAAAAAGAAAATAAAGAAAGTAATGAACCTTGTGTTTTTATTCTGCCCTCCATTTCTTTTCTTTTCTTTCTTTCCTTTCTATCTTTCGATCTCTTCTTTACTAGTTTCCTTACTATTGAAACTTTCATGACGTTTTCACACGATTTCAAGTACTTATCTAAAAAAAAATATAGTATGCTCCGGAGGAAGTTCGATGAATGAAAAGAAGAGGGCATGCAAATTCTTGACCTCGCTTGCTTTATTCTGAAACGGTAGTTATACCCCGCGGGGTCATGCTCGAGACCTGTACCTGCACAAAAAAAGATCACGAGCGCACTGATGGGTATAATAAAGAAATTACCCATTTCCGGAAACCGGTTAGCCTTTTGTCGGCTGCCTGGTTTGGCAAAGAAGAAATACGGGTTTTCACTGGATCGCCTGAAATCATTGGCTACCTCTTTCCATTTTCTAAAACTATCCAACAGTAGCGTACACCGCTCGTAAATTCACTTCTCCGATGATAATTTACAACTTTCCTTTGACGTAGAAGCCTCTTTACCTTGCACCTCGATGAAATTTTCATCGAAAATAAAAATCCATCACCGCAAATAGAGGCAAAAACTCCACTAGAAAGTTCGTATGTAAGTACTCTCGAGTGTTTCTAAATTGAAAATTTATTCCAACAACTTTTAGTCTCTGAATATTTTACGCATTTTTACTTCTTTTATTTACTCTCTGCATTCTTGCCTTAAATTCCCCGAATTAAGTTATATCAATTAAATAAATTAATTATATAAATTAAATTAATAGGATACACGAATATCTACAGCCAAGTATATTGTAGATTAATATTTAACACAGACGACACAGTCGTAGTCGGCCGTCATACTATTAACATACCATTTGCGATAGATCATCGACAGATTTATTATTCTAAAACTTAATCCATAAAACACGAAATAGGCCAACAGTCTATTAATAATCACAAAACAGACCTCCGATAGGTCGCGTAACAGAATCTCTTTATATTCAAATGTAATTTTGCATTCGGGTTGGCGCGTGGTGCGTTTTCGATCGTGCCCATACGAACTTCCGGTTGCGTCCATTATTGTACCCGCAACGCATGCTAAACGTTGTACCTCTTATCTCGCGATAAAAGGAAGGCACGAGTCCCGCATCGTGGTCGACGCGCGCGACACTTCCGGTCCCTGTTCCTTTTCTTTTCCCCCTTGAGTACTGTTAGAGACACCTGAGAAGTTTCACGCGACTGCGCGCATGCAAGTCCGAAACGAAATCGTTTAAGACTTTCACGCTTGAGGAACAATCGGTGGGGATCAGAAACGGTAAAAGTTGGCGGGTCGCGCGAGCCACTTAATTGCACGCGAGAACATCTCCAATTAAAAGCTTTAATTAATTTTCCAACCCTTGGTCGGAATAATTCCCTTGTGGTCGTTTATATGGCGGCATAACGAATTTTTCATTCTTCTCGCATTAAATTTGTTGCAAATATATCGCTACAATATTAATCTCATACAGGGTGAACCACGAAACGTGATCAGCTTAAATTATTCTGGTGTTGGTGAATCGATCGAAAACCTTTCTGTTTGCTGTAACATTGTTCAAAGAGAACGTTACGACGATTACGGTCAATTTCTGGTCAATCTCCTTTTCGGAACTTTTAAGGTCACTTTCACGTTTCAGTCTAAAAAAAAAAGAGAGAGAGAAAATCTGTAATATTTTATACCTATTTTTTAACGGATATTTAAACAAATTTGGCAAGTACCATAACATATTCTTTTTTTCCATTTGAACCAAAGAAACATTAAAAAAATATCATTTACGTATCGGGATCTTTTGTTCATCCTTTGGGTCAAGGATTGATTAAGATAAAGCAGATGTTCCATCGAGTCTCGAGGAATCTTTTATTCTGAAAAAGGGAACGTGATATGAAATTTAAAAAGTAGCTAAATAAGGTCTAGCATAATTTACATGGCACGAATGATTATCGCGGGTCCCCTTTCAGGGTACGTACGCTTGCATCAGCTGAAACTTGTTCTTCATTGTCATTACGTCATTGGAGACGCATGAATATGACAGTTTATTATAGGAATGAATAACTGGGTTTTACGGCGCGAACAGGGCCGGCCGAAACGTACGAGCGCCTCGGGCAAATTGATGATTTGGCGCCTGTATAAGCCAAGGCGTAAATAATCGACTGTGGAAAGCTGAGTTAACGCGATATTTATGGTTTGTTTGGCAGGATCGTTTTGCTCTTTTGCATAAAATCGCATTTAACTTTGCAATTGGCATGCACAGTCGTCTGCCAAGGGGTCTGAAATATCGTGACTGTTTCTTATTTTAATAATTTCGCGGTTTTATTAATTGTCGTTCTTTTTAAACTTCTGCGCTTTACAAATAGTAAAATCCTCGATGAGAACTGCAGACTCAAGGAAAGATTGCCGAAGAATAATAATTTGGTTGAAGAAAAGATAATATAACACAGGAACGTTTAATGAACAAATGATGGGCCAAAGAACGATCCAAGTATCTTCACCTCTAATAAGGTGATAGCACGATTGCCCAATGAAAATTTACACCAATCACTACGATACAATTTGCAAGCGAAACATTAATATTTGCAGACTTATTTTTCTGTCAGACAGGTCACAAGTTTAAAGAACTTTCGTAAGCAGCCAGGGATAACGATGTACTTACATATAATAATGTAGTATCGTGTTACACGATGTGGCCATGAATAAGCAAGGACTTCGATTTTGTACTCTTTTAACAGAATGGTAGGAAGTCAACGACTTGAGTTACAAACTACCAAGACGACCATGCGTTGCACGGTACACACTGGGTGTCCATTAAGAATATTAGCTACATCTTGCATAAGCCGGACACGAAGAAACATGTCATCCAACCATTGATGGGAAGACTTTAATAAATGTTCCACGTTCTAAGAATCATTTAAGGTATGTACTTGACGAAAAAAGAAAGTCTGCAGTTTCTCCCGAGTGCACCAGAGAAACGTATCTCCATTCGATAGAGGCTTAAACATGTGAACCTCATTAAACCAGAACTCCCAGCTACTCAACCTCTTGGTAGACAAGTTCGCTGCCATTCAACTATATGCAACTATACGTATACACCTACTCATCTCATCGTCAAGTTTTTTCCTTAAGATATCCTTACAGTAAACGTTATATTTCGAAGTTCTCAGGTCTCATTCGTTCGACAACTTCATTCGCACATCTGATACTAATAATATTTCTAAATAATTAAAATAAAGAAAGAAGACGATACTCGTTACAGGAACTCGAAGAAATTTCAGACGATTGGCACAAATTTCGATAAGAACATTACAAACGTTTACACAAGGCAGAAATAAGAAAATAGTAATCAGAACTTATATCTGACTCAGAGTTCGAGGAATATTGGTCTGGAACACAGAACTAGCGCTAAGAATGGTCCACTAAACATTACTGTTTACTAGTATAACGAATAATTAACACTTCAAATTTATCAATTAGAACAATACCAAGTATCTCGTTAGTGTTAATGAAATGTCAAAATGTTTCGTATGACACACGCAATTTTGCAAATACTTTCGCGAGCCACTACATCATATTCACCTATAACTCTACTATTCTGAAACTCATTCGCACAATCAGAATTATGTCTATATATAGACCGTTTTGCCAGTGGAAGTGGCAATTTAATTTGCAACCAACGTCGATGGAGCGGTGTCTGGCGAGGTAGATTTAAAGCGTTGCACGAGCGAAGCCCGCGGAGGCGTAATCTTACATTTCTTCTCCGAATCTTCTCCGAAAAACCGGTTGGCCGGTTCTGATTCAGACCGACCTTGAGTCAGTCAGCTTCAAGCCTGAAGTTCAGGGTTTTCAAGGTGCTCTCTCTGTCGCGAGCCTTTAATAAGCTCCGCGAGGACACGGAGCAGAAACGTCGGCGAACAGGCAGAAAGAGAAGGAACAAAGTATGACGTCCGGGGGACGTGAGAATACCATGTGTAATAATAAACCGAACTCCGGCTGTATGACGCTCAGAAGCGGCCAGTGAAACGGTGGACGAGCAAACGAAGACAATAAAAAGAATGGAAAAAAGGACGATTCGAGGGGAAGCAAGCAGTCGATCCACCGAAAATAAGCGACTATCTATTTTCGTACCGGCTTTCGTACGTGATGCGTCGTAGGAAAAACACTGGATGCCCATAAATCCTCCCATAAATCTATCGCTAGAAACCTCTTCGAGCTGCCATAGAATCGGATAAATTGGAAAATTGATAGAACAAGGTGTAAATTTTCACGAATCTCTATTTTCGTCCTTATAACGATCAGTTATGGGAAATTGAAAGATGCAAACATGCATAGAACACTATGCAGAAGTACATAAAATACAGCAGTAGAACGGATCTCTGTCTAGATCCTACTTGTTTTTTGTTATATTCATAAAGATAGAAATTTACAGAAATATTCGCAGCCTATGAAATTGATTCTTTGGTCAGAACGTAGTAAATTATTGTATTAAACATATTTTTAACGCTCGAGCATTAGACAAGAAATATCATTTTCTTTTTACGATTTATGTCATTTCTATTAGAGCTCAAGGATCTCAACAATAATCAACACAAATAAATCCAGTCTGGTGATAATTTTTCTGGCCTAGAACATAAATTTGTTATGTTCACTGTGTGATACGCAGCACTGCAGTTTTACGACCGATCACAATTGCTTGATATATTTTTTATGGCTACCGGAATCGTATACTGCGTTTCTATCCAATTTAGAGTTCCAATCTGATATCCCGTTCCCATTATTCTTGCTGCTATTCAAGAAACAATTGCCTGAGTGTTTGGAACAATAGTTGTATACTTTAAAGAAAGCTTGCGTAATTTACGGGTCACGAAAAGAAAAAAGATAGTTTAAAAGTGCGGTATTTGCATAAAGAAGCCGAACTGGATTACGCGGAATTTAGAAAGCGCGCCGGAAAAGCAGAACACCAATTATCCTCCACATCCTCGAATATTCGGTAAACGTTTCAAGTTTCTAGTAGCATACAACAATTAAGGTTGCAAAATAGGGGAGCATTAACCTTAAGATACTGCATACTAGCCTTTAATTATAGCTCATTTTATGTCCACCTATATTGTATTGGATCATTGTATATAAATCTGTTATTTCACTTATATATATCTTATGATATAAAATAATAAATAAGATAAAATTTGTTCGAGTTTACCAATAAATCTAACTATATATATATACATATATAGTATGTGTCCTATTAAGTATTTATGACTGACAGTACAAGTGCAGACAGATATTAATCACAGGTTTGATTAACGAAAAACTAATCCGGTAGCAATTTCTATCGCTATTCACCACTAACGTCACAAACTTTTATTTTAACGCACAGTTCGTGGAACTGGTTTTACGTCGAAGCGAAGGAAAAGGAACAAAACCGAAGCTGATAGATAACGAAAAGTGGTTTGAAAAATACAGAACACACGGTTACACCGGTTACGTGGCGTTCGCGATAAAAATCGTTTTAAGGAACTATATCGTTATGTAACTTCACTATCTCTAACTCGGTTCCCGAACTTACAGCTCAACACCGGATATTCACAAACCGTAAAGTACTACTGTGTTCGCCGAGTTAGACGAAACATTTCGTTATCCGATCGCATAATGAAACTCAGACGAGGGCATTTCTGCACTGATAAATGTCAGATTTATAATATTCCAAGATAGCTGTGTGTTACAGGTTCCATTGATAGCAGCGGGTGAAATTTGTTGAATTTTGATATCTATGGTGGAAAAACAGATACAAATATGAATTAGAGAAAATGATAAATTGTGCAGGTACCTACCTATATGACTAATCTAAGATGGAGAATCTAAGAAGTACGAACTGTTGCTGATGACTTGTAAAAAAAATATCCAATTGCTGCTGAGTCAGCTGAATATGGTAATCGGAATGTGCTAAAACGGTGATTCTTCAGCGCCACGATTGACAATTTTTGGTCGATCGGTTTACTATAATGCTGGAGAATTCAATTCGACGCACTTATTAAATTAACTCAGATATGTCTCAGTTCTTTTTATAATTCTTTGGATAATACTATTAATGATAATAATAATAATAGAATACACAACATAATTATGTTTAAAGAAACATCTAACTTTTTGTTAACGAAACAGTGTGATGGTAAAAAGCTTCCATAATATATTTCTTTTTTATCGCGATGAACATAAATAACTTTTCTTTATTCGGTATATGAAATGTTCCATAGCAACTGTCAAACATACTGCAAGCACCTAACAAGTTGTTCGAGGAAAAAACGTACGTCCAGACATGACTAATAGACCTGGCTGAGTCGCGCATGTTGCCCCCATAAAAATAGCTACGCAACCTTTATCGTGACTCATCGTATTTAATTGTGTTATCTTGTCTCTGACCTGTGGCCAAACTATAAACAAACATTTTGAAGAACAAACGAACAAGGTAAAGTTTTCCTCTTATAATCGTTTGTCTCCTTCCAGAATAGTAACCATAATGGAACATGAGGTTGAAGTTGCTTGCGGCGTGTTCCATGATGTTCTATGTATGTGAAATCGTGTAATAGTTAATCTATTTGGAAGTTAAGATATTCAATTTCAAGGTTCATAGTGACAAGAGATCACATATCTACTTAAATCAGTCGATAAGCCAAGGATTTACCTTATTAGTTGGAAGATCAACCTATTAGAGACTAATGGACCAAGAAACAACGAAGATATGGTATCCCTCTTCTCGATTATTTATACTTTTTCCAGGTGTCGTGCGTGTTTCGAGGTTAAGAGTCTTTGTCTGAACAATAACCTATAATCTTCGTTCCCTATATATCCTTAAATAAAGCTAAAAAACGTGGAAGATTCGCTCCATGTTATAGAATGTTCCTCGGCCCGACAGAGAAACAATGCACTGCTTTTTTCTCCGGTTTCTTCCTCCGATGTTTCCTAGAAAGATAGTTGACTAGCACGTTCGTGAAATCGCGGAGATATCTTAAAATCTTTTACGTGCCGTTTGTGCAAAATTTCCAATCTGCATGATTCGAAAATCAACAAGTAGTTTACTATTTGATTACATGTATGCTTTATGGCTCTGGTATTTAGGTAACAATAACAAAATGACTCAAATTTAACACAAATGGTATTTTCAAAAGTTACATAAAATTTAAGGAACAGAACTATACCTTGGAAGATATTGATGCCATGATTGAGGATCGATATTCAAGCTTAATACGAGTGGGATTTTCAACAGATAAAAAGATACGTTAGGAATCAAATTAATAAGTTGGGAAACACTGACATCATGATTCATCGATAATAATCTTTTATCGAAGAAATTCGACTTGACGATATTGGATAAGTATTATCTCAACGGGTATAATAGTTTGACGTCACCGTCGATTGCAACGAGTAAGTGGCAGACTATCGAATATCGAGCGCTATCGATACCCGATCATATCGACCGATTCAGAATTGGCGGATCATCTTATAAGTTCGAACCTTTATTTTTTTCCTCGATCTATGTTTTTCTTATCCAGTGCATGATTTTAATTGTTTGATATTGTGTACTCGTGATATTTGCGACAAACTGTCGTTACGGCTGAAACGTTTATTTGGATAAAAGATAAGTGATAAGAACTGATAGAAAAAGCTCGTAAGTCACCGTTGTTATTAAGGCGATTTTCGTTAAAACGACGGAAACAGATAGCTAAAAAATGGCGGGTTGAAACATGTTTCTTGACGAAGTATAATTTATTTCTCTTGTTATTTTTTTTCTTTTTTGCTAACCTACAATACAAGGACAGTTTAAAACTAACCTTGGTTGACCAATGACATCTTTATCAAAGCAGTTAAATCGTTAACTATACGTCGATCCAAGTAACGATTTAGCGGGTTCTTCGAACGTCGCCTTAATAAATTCGCTTGACCCTTTTACCCAACTTCCACTTGCACGTGGTCAATTATAGTTCGCTATAAATCCTATTCTAAATATATATCAATATTTAAACGCTTTGGCTTTGAAAACGTTAAGGAAGTCACGCATCGATGATGTTTGTTTCACTTGAAAGATTATGTATGGCACAAATTGAAATAAAATTCTAGTAGAGAACAGGGATAAAAAGCAGTAAATTGTAACGAACATGGTATGATGCAACAGGCATTTGTTGCATATAGATATGCTAGAATACATGTAGAATAGTAGAATGTAGTAATCATCCATCGATCAATATTATACAAATTAAAATTTTTTTTAATTTCAGAACAGCAATTTGAATTTGTAAGTAATAGATGAGAACACTATCCTGAAATTATTTTGTTCGGGAATATGGTTAACTTAAGAATGCTGCAAGTGTGGATTATGAGGTAAATTATACACGAAAACCGTGTCACGTACTTGATTTATGAGAAAAAAGTATCCTCGACTCAGTGTGACAGACCACCTCGCGATGCATCTGCTGCAATCCGTGCATCACCTAATAAAAGCACGAGATGTTCGCGATTTCATTTCAGTGACTCACGTTCCAGATGTCAATGACATAAAACGCAGCTTGCGCGCCTCTCGCTTTGTGTGTATTTTCAACAAAAACTAGTCGAATAGGTATTGTATCACATCATTTGCAACTTTGTATCCATTTGTTACTAAACTTGCAAGTAAACAAAAAGCAAAATACTTTTCACATAAAAATACGTTATCACATGGATAAAAGTCAAATTTTGATGCAGTCTATGCACGTTTCTCGAATAAAAAAGATGCAAGGGAAGTTAACCTTAATATGAACTGTATTCCCCACTCATTCTTTGAACTGTTCGTAAGTGAAAATACTTTTGTATTATTTATGCTTTCTGTTAACTTCTTAACATAGAAAAGTCAAGTGCTCTTTACTAATATATTCAGATCTACTGGAAGTGGCCATCATCTTAACAAAATTACCTTTTTCAGCTATCTAAACACTGTTAGTTACTTTTATGGTTAGGCACATTTAACTCTCCAATACGTTATAAGTTATAATACAGTTTCCAAACGTTAGCAGAATCACGTATAGTATCGAAGAGTTAAATTAAACTTACGTTCCAGCTGATCAGCCTGTTACAAATGTCACACAGAGTTCATCCACGAAACTTGTCACATCACAGTTACGATCACAAGAAGCGTCAACGTCAGAACAAAGACGTCCTCTTTCGAAACTGAAGATCCGCGCGGTTCGATGCGTTTAAAGCGATTCCACGGGACTTTTACTTTTATTTATCACGGACGAGAGTCCATACACGAGACTGGAATATCGGTTCGTACACCTGGATGACACCTGGAAAACTTGTTCCTCCGACGAAAGCCACCGCCGATCTCTCAGGGTGCCTTTTGTGCCCACCTCGAACATAAAACTTATGTGGACCTTGTGTGCACACGCCACGGTGTAACACACGAAACTGCCGGCTTAAAGGAACTCTCTGTGCCGTAGAAAGAAGGTGGTGGAGGAAAAGAGGAAGACGTTTAAAGGCACAACAGAGAAGGAGAAACAGCCCATTCCCTCCGTGTGTTCCGCGTGGTCGTGTTTGTATGTGTCGATACGTGCGTATACGTACGAATGTATATGTTATGTGTGTGAACGTTTGAGTATTCGGCTGACGATGCACAAATGTTAGTGCATGAGAAAATACGTATTTTTTGGAAAATTTGTTATATTACAAAGAAATCGGAGATATCATGTTCCTGTGTTAAACTAGAGGGCACTGCTTTTGGGTCCGTTTCGAAAGCGTGATGGAATTAGAAACGTCTCGAAAGAGTCTATATGGGATTGCTAGTATGCCACGCACGTTCGAGGTTATGTATAGACGATCACGATTATTGGTCCTCTTAGGAAATACATACTACGATTGTGATCTATCCATATATAAAGCTTATCTGTTGAACATTATGACTCATTTTCTTCCAAATCATGGAAGCATATGCTATCAAATTTTATCGAAATAATTTGTCAAGATTATTATTAAAATATACAATTTTATTGTTCGTATTTTTAAATTAATTTTATGTTAAAAGTCGAATGATTTTTTTGGTTACGATTAAGGAGACAAGTTTTATAAGAAAGATTTGCATAGTTTCAAAAATGTACAGTTATTGGCCGATCCATTGGACTCGGCGATGTTTGTAATTAATTTAAATTACTATCTGTGCGAGCGTCGTTTAAGTCGCCGATCGATATCTAGCGGTTGACGAAAAAAGGAAAAGCGAAACATAAGTACACAAATATATAGTACACAAAGAAAGCGTTTCAGAGAGTAATCTAAATGAATGGAAAGGCGCGCGCGCATTTCCTTTCGTCTCGAATAAAACGTTACTCCCTAACGACCTAAGTATACTTCCTGTATAATTAAGTGTACTCAACTTTGTTACGCTTCCGGGAATTCGTTGAACTTAGCAAATTCAATACTAGATAAATTGCTGCTTATACCGAGGCTAATTAAACAAATGCGGCAAAACGAGGTGTAAACGAAAAATATTATTAAGACTAACTTGTTTCTAATTGCAGGGAACAACAGCGATAAACAACAACGGAATGGTTGTAGTAGAGAAACATCCGTAATCGAAGCAATTACAAGGTGCTATTTTAAGCCGCATGTGTTTGCACGATTGGTATCTGATTAAAATTAAACGAGATCAAGCGTGGTACAGAAGTTGCAAGTGTTTGCAACCCTTTAATGATTGCTGCAGCGGTGATCGGCCGGGAAACTGCAACTATTAGAAAGCCAAAATGTGCATCGCCCTTTCATGCTATAATTCACTTATAGTCCACTCTTCCGCGTTTGTATACATATACTTGAATATAAAGCCAGTTTTTCTATAATCATTTGAATATTGTTAAACATTGGACTTATTTGGCAATACGGCAATTTAGCAATATTTTTTGAAAATTGTACTTGCTTACTTCGTTGTCAGATGAACGTGTAAGTATAGTCACGAAATAGACCTATATTCGAATGTCTTTATAGGAAATATCGATTAAGGACTAATGGTCAATTAAATCTCCGTTAGTTGACGATTATATTTTAAAATAATCATTTATTTATGAAGAGTATGTGACTGGCGTCGCGACCCCTCACGCTAAACCGGTATTAAGGCTGCACGCGTGCAAGCATCGTCTGCACTCGGCTTAATGTCAGCCAAGCAAGTTGGCACGAAGTACGATAAATGCCACTTTCGCCCTGGAATAACCTATAGCTCTCGGGTATCCCCTACTTTGCAATGATAATTCGCACCTTCGAATGATAAATCCTCCTATCCTTTACTCTTGATTATTTCCAAAGAGATGCATCTCCTTTGCACGAAATTATTTTAACGTTATGCAAATGCTTTCTCTCGTCAGTTTATGTTAAGAACATGTTGTTTGTCCTGTCAAGTCACGACAGTACTTTGCTTGCTAATAATTGGTGAAATAGTTAGATACGCATCCATTATAATAAATTTGAAAAACTGTTTGCATCATCGTTTATGTAATTTATTAGCTGTAAGTATTGATATACATAATATAGAATCTAATATTATGATTTCGTTGCTTACTTATAGGCACCGATCAACTCACTTCCTGTTCGCTTAAAATTGTCAGTGACTCTCGAGCCCGAAGGTACGTAGGCAAAAAGTACTTCGCAGATACCCGGCTTTCCATCATTAATCTCGTGACAAGCATGGCCAACAGGAATCTCGTAACAAGACGAAATAACTCAATATCCGCGTTTCTCTACTTTCCTCACAACTTATAAATAATATTTTTAGAGCAATTTGAACCAGACCCTGTGGCATACTCAAAATTCATTAGTATTACACCGATGATTCATACTTGTCTACAGACAGCCTCAAAGAAGATCATGGTTCCCGTTTCAGTGCATCTAAATGCAAGGAACAAGGCGATTATCATTCCACGTGTGTTCCATCTGGTCTTACGATAAATACCGCTATGCTAGTTCTGTAACCGTTAGCCAGTGTTTGAAACACGACCATGATTGACATAATTATTAATTACACTCGACGAAAAGAGCGAAAGAATATTCCTAACTATTTTCACATCTTCTTTTGACATTTCTTTTCTTTCATTTGACGGTTGTAAGGAACGAGGCAACGAACCGAGAAGACGAACAACGTTTCAGAGTCGACGGGACGGTAAAGCCGATAAAAAAACTCTCGAGCTACGCGGCCAAGGATGAAGATGCCCGGTGCAAAAATACCAACGGCAAAACGAGGGTTGCTGCAAGCGCGAGAATTTTTCGAGAGCGTTTTCTTCTTCTTCGCGGGTAGCCCGCTACGGAAAACGAGCGGCAATAAAGTTTACAGCGCAGCCCCGTCGACTCTCGTGTATTTATAGCTGGTCATTTCCACAGAGATCCTCCCGTAATTTTCAAGTCGAACAGCTCTGCACGTCCATGATTCCCCTTTTGCTTTTTCCTCGCCTTCACTGACAGGAAGCTGATGCTTACAATTAGAGAACTCGAGGATCCACAAATACCCTACTTCTTTCATAAAACATTTCACATCATGCATCTATAATAGCGTTAGATATTAAAAATAGAATCATTGCTATTATTGTATATATCACGCCCATGCAATAAATTAAGAAACGCTGTGAACACAATCGTCGTACTTTAATCTTTGTACATTTCGACAAAATAATTTAGTGAACAGAACGGTGAGAAGTGTACCTATAAAAATAGATAATTTTTGTTGAAAAAATAAGTAGATTTTACTAATGAATGATCATATTTCAATAGTAGTGGACATATTAATTCAGATGTCTTGCAATCCTGTTAAATTCTACATGTAATACGCAAGATCGTCAGGGATGCGAGACACAAAATATAACGAGACATTTCGGCGTAGTTAATATTACAGTCGAAAATCGCGGAATGTTAGTCTCTTCATATTTCATGGGCCTCAAGGTCTCTGTTGAATATGAAATTTTCAGTAGTCGGTTACTTAAATATTTGTGTGATTTATGTCGTTTTGCGTTCATAAGGGCTGTCACTGTTCGACGGTTAGTTTATTTCCATGATGCGACTTGCGTCAGAAGTCAAGACAGCCTACTGGCCCATTGATCAACGATGTCTACCTCCATGCAACGTATGTCAAGCTCATTCTAACTCTGATATAACATTGGGTCCCACGTGGACGATGACCGTGGCCAGGGACGAAAGGGGAACACGATGCGTCTGAACAACGATGAGTTAGACACCAGTTTCGATCGGTGTCCACGAAACGTCCGCTGTAGGGAAAACTACCACCCTCCGCGAAAGCACCCCTGCTAAGTGTCAGTAGCGTGCCGTCTGTTGTTCCTATTGCACGAGTTTCCGTTATCCTTAAAACGTTCGTGTTAATCGAGACACCATTGTGTTAATCTTCAAAGATTGCTAGAAATTGGACACTTTCGCGTAAAATCTTCAGAGATAGAGTTAGAAATTGGATATTGGATTATTAAAAGTGATAAAAGAAGATTTACAGAAGTTGAACAGCAGAGGGAGAAATCGATGAAGAAGTTTGCGTGATGGGACAGTTTTGATCGATCTACGAAATTTCGAATGTAAGTGTATTTGGTTGATGGATTCTCGTCATTTGGAATTGGATACGGAGTTAGCAGAAATTGATATTAAGGAATTTCACTTTCGAAATTTGGAAATTTCTACACTGGGCTGTTAATGCCTAAAGTGTAAATATCTTTTAGAACTGTTTCCTGGAAAATTATAGGAAATGTGTCCAATCTGAACGCTTACGACGTAAAAGTTGTGAAAGAAATCACCGTAATAAATGTGGCAATAAAATGCGCTCTTCCCTATTGCTATAATAGTCTTTTTTCTTTCATTGTCGCATCAATTTCTAGCTAGTTAGGAAGAATCGATATTAAAAGAAAGGAGGGTCATTGCCGTTATCATTTCGGGACGTTTACTACATTTTTGCGATTATCAAACTTTTAAGATTCGGACACATTTAAAGCAAATCGATCGTGTGGATCCGCGCGGAACAGTTCTACCGTCGCTCTTATTGGCTTTCACTTTCAAAATCACAGTAAACCACTACCTTTACGTTAATTGTTGTAAAAAGGAAAGGTGCAAAATGAAAGGTGTAAAACGAACCGAGCGGAACGTAGTCGCGAAACAACCGAGTCCCATGATCTACATAACATTTTTTCTAGCCTTCTTAACCCGACAGAAACAGAAAAACACGCGTTGATTAATACGATCGTACTTTACACTTTCATTTCGTCGCAGTTTCATTTATTTAAATACAGCCGTGAAAAAGAAAATATTTCGAAAAAGCGTATACTTACGTTTATGTTTAATTCACAGTCACGATTCGCTTATCGATGACAGATGACTGAAGGATTTCTACGGTAGAATCGCAATTAGCGGCGAAACTTTCGCTTCAATTACGGCAACGCATGTAATTATCATCGCATATGTAAGCGAATACGTGTAATTAACCGGTTCGTTGTTGTATAAATTTTCGTACTCTTGTCGGGCAGGATTAAATTCATTCGAAAAGGCTTTCACTATTGTGAATCCCGGAAAATGAAGCATTTCACTTCTCGATCTTCTACGATGATCCATCTTCAAATGGGTCCAATTGTTCATGATGGCTCGAGATATCTCATGAGAACGACACTGATCGCACGACTTAAAATTAATTTAAACGAGATTAAATTAAACTGTATGTAGGTACTTGGCCTGAATTTATGTCCAGATCAATTTCTCTTTCTCTGTATTAATTCTATTAATTACATTTTATTAATTCCATTAGCTGTATTAGCGGAATTGTATCTCGTTAATTGTAAATTACGACGATGGTCATGTGTTACTTTGATACGATTGTATTTCATTAATTGCTATTTATGACTCTCTTCAAGGTTGACGAATGGTGCTTGTGAAAAGTCCATCGCCTTCCCGAGGCGACAGTCTTCAAAAAGAAAATGCGAAGAAGGATAAAGGGAAGAGTCGCGTATCACGCGGCAATAGTCCCGCGGATCACACTACTTCCAGGGGAAATAGTCCAGGAAAGAGCAATTCTACAATTAAAGTAGTCACGAAAAGTAGCCTTCAACAGTCTCGTGGAAGCGAGTAAGTATTCGTCCTCGTTTTTATCTGATATTTTTGTTTTATTATTATTTGTTATCGTTATTAGATTAGCTTTAATCGATTACCACGTAATAACGAATGTTTTTAACAGTTCAGCTTTTTCTTCTCATCACGCTGTGTTATATATTATTATACTATTATTTCATCATTATTAAACCAGATTTAATCAATTTCAAGAGCATGTGGTTAAAGAAGAATGTTAATGGTTCTTAATACATAGCATAGCTTTTTCTTTTCGTTACATTTAAATTTAGATCATCTATTATTATTATTATCATATATTATTACACTATTATTTTATCATTATAAGATCATGTGTAGTTGATTACTTTGTACAAATCATATCGTCATAGAAAAGTATTAATGATTCTAATGAATAGTTTAGCTTTTTCTTCTCGTTACACATTTAAGTTCAGATCATTTAGAAATGATCTGTTGAATAAAAATAGATAAGTACGTAATTTTCACTCCTTCGGCCAATGCAAGTATCTCATGTAACTCGTGTTAACACTATCTGATGGAATATTAACGCTTTTACAGCAATTTCATGTAAGTGGATACTGTAAGCAAACGTTTACGTAGAAACTATCGATCTAGCTGAACATTTCTGCGAGGAACTGACGCGTCGCGCCAAACAATCGATGTGAGAATTATTTTCGTTCTCTTTTTTTCCATTAAGATACGTTCTACGTCGGTATTTCCTAACACGACGGCGATTTTGTCATCGAACAATTTTTCAAATATTCTATAACTCGAACATATGCAATACACATTAGAACAATATCGTCTATTTGTAGAATAAAAGAATTTGTTTCTTTATCAACTTTTAAGATAACATTCAGACAATAAGAACCAAAATTTACAATTACAATTGTGCAATTTACTAGGAATTACTTAATAATAAGTACTGAATTGATAATTGATAACACGCGAAATTCTTTTAATTTACTCAAGGTGTAAAGTACAAAACAAAAACAATGATAAGAAAAGAGATATTTATAGTAGGCGACGTGAAGAGAAGAAAGATCACAAAAATCTTGATACATTGAGAATATATCCTGTTAAAAGCGGAAAAGAAGAGAGGAGAAGAAATATTGACTAATGGAAAACTACCGGTAGCAAATTATGGCGAGTGATGCTCGACGATGGCGACGACATAAGAATACAGAATTAACTTCCAATCTAGCGGAAAGCTAGAATTGAATTGATCGAACGGCGAGTTTAACAGCTTCGGAGGAAAAACCCATAAATAAATTGTCAAGAGAATTCTGACAGTGAAATTAGAGTGTCGAATCGTTTCCTAGAAATTGCCCTCGAGATCCAGACTAGAGATAGATGGATGTGACGCGTCGACGAAGCTTTCTATATCATTCGATTTAATTTTCCATGTGAGGGCTTGCATCCTCGTGTAAATTCACCTTAATCGTTTCGCTTAGATATAACGTACGGGGATACCAACATTGATAGACACATACGTCGCAATTGCGACACATTTCGATGCCGTGTATCGATTGGGAGACCTTGCTCGACTGTCTCTTTCTGACGGTCAATATCAGGACGATCGCAAAACGTGTGCCCATGGAAAGAGATCTCAGCGGTCAGACACGTGAAACGAGCATTTTTTCTGCGATAGGATGACTCGTGCTACTTTATGACGAAAAATGAATAATAGCGCAGAAGGAAAAGTCCAATAAAACAGAGAAAACTAATGTTTTATTTTATTTTTTTTTTCTTTTTCTATTATATAAGAATTATTGAGAACTGAATGTACCTAATATTTTTATCTTTTCTTGCGTAAGAATTATTGATTGTAATGTTTGTTTCCTTAATTCTAAGAACTCTGGAGAATTAGCTGTAATTAAAACTAAAAAGTACTATTTAGGATTGTATATTAATTTATGAAAGTTGATAATAAAACCTCTAAAGCGTTCAATATGATATAATCTCAAAAACGTTGAAACGCATATTACATATATCAATTGATATTATCCCAATGAAACGATTTCCAACTTTCAATCTTCAAATTGGTGTTAATTCTGTATTTTCTATTCGAGCAAAGAGCCTCCGCCAAACAGAAAATCATTATCGAATAGAGTCGTAGGAAGAATAACAACGAGAGTAATTAAAACGCACATAAAATGTTCTCAGACGATATTAATAGCAATCGATGTAACTCGGATCGCGAATCGAATTACAAATGACTAAATTACAAATAGATTTTAGGTCCATCGTCAATTCGCCAACGTCATCAAAGGTATGCGTAAATAAAAAAAAATATTCGTTTTGAATGTGAACAATTAACCGAACATTTCTGCGTCCTAAAAATCGATCTGTTTCGTACAACTTGGATCGATAAACATCATCTACGGGAATAATCGTTCGCGTGATTAAAGAAATAAAGCACGCGAAACATGATTTATATCAAAATAATGAAAATACGTTAACAAATGAAACGAATAGAAAGTACTTACTTACTGGTAACGTCCATTACAATTTTTCATGGGATTCGTTAAAACGTTTGAAACGATGGCAATTTGAGAAAGCTTTATCGATCGTTGCCCATCAATGTCACACGTTCGAGTGCTCGATCCACGTTTTCTACAATATATACACTCCACGCTTTTAAAGTAATTATAATTCTCGATTGAAGGTATGTTAAAAGGTAATTCTTTCTATGTCTTCAAGACAACGAATTGCTCAACGTCACGCATAGAACTATAGTACGCAATAAATGTCATCGTTGCGATAGGCTCGGAATAAGAACTGCGTATTACGGTTCTCGAGGAATTATGACATACTATGCTATAGTGAAATAATAGTAAACACGTTGCTCCTGTCACAAGTGTATACACCGTCAATGACCCTTTCTACCGACCAAGGAAATGGAAAAGTTTCGCAAGTCATGCATGTCTTGTGCAACGTGCATCAATTAAACGAACGCGAAATCGCAGTTTCTGTACGAATAATTTTAGGCTTTCACGGTCGTCATACCGATGTTATCGGTTTCGTTGGAAAAATATTGTACTTGTAGTTGAAAACATTAGAACGTGAATATTTAGAATATTCTTTGAAAATGTCGCAACTTTGCAAGCTTGAATAACAAGTTTGCAAATTGAAATTTCGAAAGTTGGAGTAATCTTTGAAAATTTCAAAGCTTGATTGAATAATCTCCAAAGGTTGTAAATGTTCAAAGTTGCGATAATCTTTGAAAGCGTTGCTGTTTCGAAAGTTTGAACGATCTTTGGACGCTGCAATATCGTAAAACTGCAACAATTATTCCATTCGGTGGAAGAAAAATTCCACCTCGGTGGTCGTTTAATTTGAGATTATTTGCGAATAATATTTAAAACAAATTACATCAATTTTTCATTGGAGATTTACTTAAACAACCACTTACGATTGATAAAGAGCGATACATCGGTATCGTACGTTATTACGTGTACGTAAGTCCGATGAGCAACAATCGTAAAGTATTGTTTATCCAGACAATCAATCAAGGCTGTCGAGTTCGGTAATCAAGCCCTCGTGAATTATTGACTGAGGTCGAAACGATTTTTCAATACTACGATTAGCTCCGTGGTGCAGAAGGAAAAAAGACTAACTCATAAACGAGCCTGGTCAATCACGCGATTTTTCCTGACGGTTTCAGTTAGACCAATTGATTGAACTTCCTCGATTATTTAGCTGCCATGATAGCAGGTCAATCACGAATTGCCAGATGGGTTACTCCTGTTGAAGCGTTCGATCATGATCGTGAACGACTTTACGCTTCTACAGAAAACTAACAGGCTCTCTACACCGTTTGAAAATCGTTATCGTTTGTCTGCTTGTTTCGATTCCAGAACTGGTAGTATCGAGAGACTGGTAGACGGTGATAAGAGAGTGATCGCCACCAAGAATTGGCTTCCAGAGAACAACATAAATGTCGTTGTCAGGTAAGGACAAGGCCATTGATTAATTAATTCAGATACGTTTATTAAACTTACAAGGGATGATTGCAAATGTAATATTAAATTTACATAATTCTCCTGGTTAATCGATCATTTTATAGAGTACGTCCGCTTAATAGCAAGGAAATTAAAGCCGGCGACGATATGGCCGTACAATTTCCCGGAGATGGACAGATATACGTAAGTACATCGCTTATTATGTTCTCTGATTAATTTGAAGAAATATTGCGAGCTCGGATAATTCGTCGATGATTCGATATCATTTTTGCTTCTCTTGTTAGACCCCTCGCGTTTAATTAAAGATACCTAAACGAAATTATCGTGAATCACATGGACTTTTATCGTTCAACCTTGCACAGTGCGACGGATTTCCAAGCAGCGGGGACAAGAAGGGCAAATTATTTTCGTACAACGTGGTGTTCGAGCCCACGGCCACTCAGGAGGACATCTTGCAATTCTCTGGTGTGAAAAAGCTTATTGAAATGGCGGTAGAAGGATTCAGCTGTACCGCGTTTTGCTACGGGCAAACCGGAAGCGGAAAAACTCACACCCTCACAGGGCCTCCAGAAATGGTTAGCGAAGAAGATTCCTTTGTCAACTTTTTACCTACTTTTCAGATGGAAATTCATCGGTCTTACACGCTGGTTTTTTCAATGAAAACCGAGTACGGTTTTCCGTCAGAATTTCCATAGGAAAAAACCGAGTTTCCAGAAACACTCGCCAAGAAGCGTAAGAATAGCAAAAGGCGATTACGAATAATGTATTAAAATAGTTGATCGAGTTGAAGTGAAGGCCGTATATGAATGTAACAGAAAGGTTAATGTTGTTCGACGTGCGTAGATAAGATAATGACGGTATATGTAAACGATACTCGTTTACCGCTCGGACAATGTTATACGTGATCGCAAAAACAAACAAATTATCAATAAAAGTGTTCGAATTATTAAACGTGGCGCTTTACACTACTTCTGGCATTTGTATACTTGCTATTTCCAAATTTCAGTGGTGTAAAAATCTTCGGTTGGTTAACTTTTTATTTTACAAATTAATTCAATATATAATATTATATAGGAGAATTGAATTAAAAGATGGAATCTTTTTTTAAGATTTAATGGTAGTTAATTAGACTTTGTTATTATTAATGAACTGAATTTTACGATGAAAGTATAATCACGCAAAGAAGCGCTTTTTATCGAATGACAAGAATCATCAATGAATGTTTTTCCCTTAAGCAGTTCGAAAGGATGAACCCTTACTCGGAGCAACACGGCCTGGTCTTCCGGTCTTTCGTCTACCTGTTTAAGTTGTTGCAAGAACGACAAGATTGTAATTTCGTGTTAAAAGCTTCCTTTCTGGAGATCTACAACGAAAAGGTCAGTGGATATCCCGTGGAAAGAGAGAAGAGCTTCGTCACCGATTTACAAGGCGTCGTTTATCTTTGAACCGCAGGTAATAGATCTGTTAAATCCTGGCACGTCGAGGAAACCCCTAATGGTACGGTGGAGCAAAAAGACACGCGGCTTCTTCGTTGAAAACCTTTTCACCGTTGAGTGCGAGGAACTTGATGATCTTCTGGCGGTTCTCGAAGAAGGTAGTCGTGTTATTGATCTTCACTCTTTGCACCCCCGATAGATAGACTTTAAACCCCTTTACCATCCCTTACACGTAGCACGTGTTTCATTGTGAAAATATCAAACGCGATAAATCCGATTAAAAAATATAGTAAAATTCACAGATTTATTTAAGAAGATAGAAAATCCATAAAATCTTAGAAAAGCGGATTTATAGTAATATGATTTTTCAGGGATGAGAAATAGAAAAGTTGGTTCGCACAATATGAACGACTACTCCAGTAGAAGTCACAGTATTCTCACTGTCAGCATCACGTCTGAACAACAGGTGAGTGTCCAAATTATCGTACGATAAAGACAAATTTTATATAAATGTTACTATCGACAGATGGATAACAGCGTGTTTATATCGAGACAAGGGAAAATTAACTTCGTCGATCTGGCTGGAAGTGAGATGACGAAGAAAACACAAAGCGAAGGGAAGACTCTGGAGGAAGCGAATAATATTAATAAAAGTCTCATGGTTCTAGGTACGATTATCAAAAAGTTATAAAAAAAAATACAACACGAATTAAGCACTGAAGTACTAAAAGGATTCAATTTTCGAGTTATCTTCCTTAAAAGTCTATTTCGAAGCAGAACTTTGTCGAATGTTCAATACCAAATTAATCGAAGCTCGTTTAATATTACGATGAAACTTTACGTTATCAATTATGCGCAAGGATCGTAAAAATCGATTTCGATGAACAAAAGGGCGCAGACTTCACCCGTAACATCGACTTCTATGTGACGATCGATAGACGAACGTGATAGCGCGAATTGCATAGAAACGATTTTATGTTACAGAAAAGTTTCTCCAACTTCTTTTGAGATTGACACTTTTTACTTTGAAGGTTACTGCATAGCTTCTTTGAGCGATGGAAAACGCAAGGGTGGTCACATTCCGTATCGAGACAGCAAACTGACTAAGCTTCTGGCCGACAGTTTGGCAGGAAATGGCGTTACATTAATGGTAAATCAAATTATTCTAACAAGGATAACTTAATAATTATACACTCAATCGGTATAACTGATTGGATGATTTAATTGAATTTTAGATCGCCTGTATTTCGCCAGCTAAGTCGAACGCGAGCGAAACGTTGAATACATTGAGGTACGCGGCGAGGGTGAAGAAGATTCGAACGAAACCCATCGTGGTAATGGTGAGTGAGGTATATTAATTGTAAATTATAAGTATATAGAAAACATGAAATACAAATAGAATTTGCTTTTATATAGGATGCTCGAGAAGCTCTGATTCTCAGTTTAAAACGAGAAGTAGGAGCTCTTCAGACGGAAAACGAACATCTGCGCGCGGCTCTTCATTTAAGTGGTGATGCATCGAATATAGTTCGTAGCGAATCCAAAAGTGAGTATTAAATGTCAACTAATAAGAAAGATTTAATACAATAGCGAGTTTAATAAAAAGATTTAATTCAAAATTTAGTAACAACGATTTAATATAATTAAAACGAGAAGGGCAAAATGATAAAATTTCTCCTTAAATAACCTTTTATAGCTGAAAGAAGAGTGCCATTGACACCTCCAGTGGTGGATTTGAATAAACTATCCGAAATGGAACGACCCGAATTAAGTCAACTTATCCACGCGTATATTACCGAGAATGAAGCTCTCCGTCGAGAAAATGCAGAATTATATGCTACGAGGGAGCAAGTGATACGAGACCAAGAACTCGTATGCAGAGAAAACGAGAGGTTACTGAAGAAACTCGAGGACGTTAACTCGTAAGTACAGCAGGATTTTAACACGACCTCGACATACAATTAATCCGGTAGATTTTATTACTGTAGAGTGTGTTGCCGGTCGCCAATTATACCTGCCAGACCAACCTATTCGGCGGAAATGTTGAACGATAACAATAACGAGGACGCACCTGGCGCTACCAATGTTTGGACCAATCCTAACGTCGAACCTACGCCTCTTTCAAGTGTATGTCGAAATCTTTTAAACTTTTCTTCCTATATCATTGTATTCGCTGTATCTATTCAATTATGTTAATTATGTTTCAGTACTTTACATAACAAAGTAATGTTTAAAATATATAACAGAAATTTAAATTTGTAGGATATGATCAGGAATGGATTATACAGATCCGCTAGTAGTATGCCAGAGAAGATCCAGAAAGAACTAGACAAACGTAGAATCGTAGGGAGTTATAATAACATAGCAGAAGCATACAAAGACAAGAGTCATCATCGTCGACACAATTCATGGGACAACGGGAACGGGACGACGAGAATGAGTCCGGACCAAGCTATATCACCGATAGATATTAATCAGTAAGTAGCACTAAATAAATCATCATAATGCTAGAGCCAATACGATATTCAAATCAATAAGCCTTAGTCTCCTATCAAAGCCAATTGCAATGCAAATCGACATTGGAATTCGCTTCAAATGTATTCCAATTAATTATATCTTTTTTAAATAAATCAAGATATAATTACCACATTGTGGACTAGAAGTTTTGCTGTATATCTTATCAAACTTGATCTCTTTAATGATAAATTAATTATCCTGTGATATTTACTAAAATATATTACACGCATATAACTATAATTAAAATAATGAAATTAAATAGCTTTAATTATTTCAATAAAAAGCAACATTGATTTTGCTGATAGAAATTATTAAGCTGCGAATGTGAATGCATCTGTAAAGGATTTAAAAGTCAAAAGTATGCTAAATGCACATAAAAATATATAAAATATCTGGGTTTCATTTTTTTTATTATATTTACAAATTTATGAATTTGCATAAATATCCGCATATTTGCATATTTTTAGTAATTAAAAAATTAAAAAGTCTGAAACCCACCATATTTTTATGGTATGATTCTAGTGGTAATCTCTAGTCGCATAAAATAAAATTTTTCAAAATTTTGCTCAAGTTCACTCAGAAATTTACCAAGACTTTAGTCTACAATGTGTTATGGTGCTTGGTATAATCAGTACCATTCTAACTACTAATTGAAGGAACGCATGGTAACAGGTACAAAAAGCCGAGCATGCGTCGCACCTCGACAGTCCCTGAAGAACGAAGACCATCGGAGACGAACGATCTCCTGGGCGAACCGGTTCAACCAACCGACCATTCGTACAACGAATCCCCAGACTCGATACTCAGCGGTCCTCTGGAGATGGCGAACTCAACGCCGGACACAGCTGAGTCAGAGACGCCAACAGCGCCATTTCCGACGGTATCACACATCTCGTCCCCGTTCGGCACTCCGGAACCCGAAGACCATTCGATAAGGACACCAAGAAAATTCAAAGAGAAAGAGGACGAAACTACTGAAAGAGCTTTTGGAAGTCCAATTCCTATTGACGAAGATAAACCACTTTGAACACTCGAGTCAACAAACACGATAATCTGATGCACTTTAATCGTGATGGCCTTGACTTAGTCAAAGGCATTGGGTCGACTAAGAAAGATAAGAAAATGAATTAGGAAAAGTGCACATGAAAATTAGTCGATAATAAAGAGCTTTCTGGATGATTAGAAAAAATTATTTTGGTTTGATAATTAAAGTTTAATGACGAAAGTATGCGTTAATGTTGGTAAATTTGAAAAAAAGGTAAGCTGAACATCTGTTTTGGTAACGACATAGAAATATCGTGTTTTCAAAGTGACAAAAATATGTAGTACGCGTAGTCGAAGTTTTATTTACGTGTGGTAAAAGTATATATGCACATAATTATGTGTGAACTTAGACGTGAATATCTACATAAAAGTCAGTATTTTTCCGCGATAATGAGAAAATGACTCAGGTTGATATAAATTATTGAATTCTACCTCTGAATAATATAAAATGACATATCCTGTAACTCTTGTAATGATAAAGGTGTTGACCAAATTACGTACAATAAAGCATTTGATTGTTTTACCAGATTTTGTTCTTTATTACCTAACCATTCGTAGAACTGGACAATTTCATTGAATTGTATACTTCTTTTTTAAACTGGATTGTTCTAGAAATTATAACTCGGCTATTGAATATCGATAAAAATAACATGTCTAGTAAAAAAGAGCATTGTGATCGAATAAAAACTAGGACGATTGTTAAGAAAATTATGTTTGCCTCCCCGATAAAAAATATCTATAGAAAAACACGTGACCTAATATCTCTGTTATCGACACGAATGAAGTATGTAACTCTACGATTGCGTGCCAATAACTCGCCACGCCACTGATGCGTACATAATTTATTAGATAAGCATCTTGCCACGTCAGATAAGCAAAAACATAAAATTGCTAAGTTAGACATGATAGTCGCCAATGATAACGCGTATATAGATGGCGCTTGTCTAACCAGAAAAATTTCAGTTCGAAATTATTTATTGGTCAGAATCATTTCAAGTGTAATTAATGTATAACGTAACCAACGAATCATCTCCGACTATCCATTCAGTCTTCTTTCCCATTCGCTTGTTTCTTACTCCAATCACCGAACACTGTTCAAATGCAAAATTCATGATGTAATGTTAATCCACGATGTCGCAACAGAAAAATAAAGAAGCAATAACGTACGAAATTTCGTTGTGGAAATGATAAATCTGTATTCCTTCCTCGTTACTCCGTCACATGTCGTCGTCGAGAATCAGCGAAGCATTCCAGACAATAAAAACGGGGACGGTTTTGTTTCATGAACAAGGCGGTATCGCTGTTTTACCGACTGATCGAATCCCTATCCCCACTTTATCAAGGTAGCATCGACATCTCGATTGCTGCTGGTGCAACTGCGAGAGTAGCAACAGAGCGGATGAAAGAACGAGAATCATTGTTGGATGAACAGTGGTATCGCGGTAGACTTTGGGTACAGCTTTGAAAGGGTAAACTGTAAGTGAGGAAGAACGGACGAAGAGAGGCGCGTCGAGAGAGAAAGAGAAAGCGGGCGCGTGTGGCAAGGTCGGTGTGTGGTGCGTGCGGTGCAGTTACGGGCTTTATTAAAGTGCAGTCGGCCGGGTTGAAAAACAATCGACGGACATAATACGGCGCCCCGTGAAGTCCGATGTCTAGTGCTGAGGTGGTGGAGAGTTCCGTTGACCCCCCAGCTAAGAAGCGACGCGTTGCTGCCACCACGGGAGGAGGCGACGACGATCCGACGACGACCGCAGACATGGCGAAAAATGGCTCGACGTCCCGGGCTACCACCGAAATTGACGAGGGTCTATACTCCAGGCAGCTCTACGTCCTCGGCCATGACGCTATGCGTCGCATGGCATCCTCGAATGTCTTGATATCCGGTCTTGGCGGACTCGGCGTTGAAATCGCCAAGAACGTCATCCTCGGCGGCGTCAAGTCCGTTACCTTGCACGATGACGCATTGTGCCAGATTTCAGACCTCGGCTCACAGTTCTATCTTACCGAGGCGGACGTAGGTGAGCGGCTTGACCCGCGAAATACATGAATCCCCCTTCTACAGAAATTATTATTTTCCAACGTTATTTTGATGCTCAAAATTTATATGCATTTGATCCATTTTAATAAGATTGCGCGATCTTAAAAGGCGATGATATAACAATATGACCAATCGTCTTGTTCATCGATTATTGCAAAAAAATTTCATTAAATAGTTGCGGGTTGTGTCTCGTGTAAAGCAAATGCAAATGGTAGAAATTGTATGGAAATTTTTGTGACTGTGTAGCTATGTATATGTCTCTGTATAAATTAAATTCTTATTATGTTATAACTAAACTGTTGGTAACAACAATTTTCAATAGTGTTAGAAATATTCAAAAGATATTTATCATTTAAAAAAGACTAAAACAATTAACTAAAAATATTAAACAATTAACCTCCACGTTATTGATCAATTTCATTTTTGTGTGACTCACTCAAAAATTATATAGTTAAGCACTATATACAGGCATGATTAAACAGTAAAATTACATTACTGTACTTTCTTTTTTAGGTAAAAACCGTGCTATTGCTTGCTGTCAACGCTTGTCTGAGCTGAACAATTATGTCCCTACATGTCACTACTCCGGGCCTTTAACAGATTCCTTTATTAAGAAGTTCAAGGTTGTGGTTTTGACTGAAACTCCATTGAATGAACAATTACGTATCTGTGAAATTACTCACGCAAATGATATAGCACTTATTATAGCAGATACCAGAGGCCTATTTTCTCAAGTCTTTTGTGATTTTGGAGAAAAATTTACGGTAGTTGATGTCAATGGTGAACCACCTGTAAGTTCAATGGTTGCCAGTATTTCGCAAGATACCGAAGGTGTTGTTACTTGTTTAGACGATACGCGTCATGGTATGGAGGATGGTGACTCTGTCACCTTTTCTGAAGTACAGGGCATGACAGAACTAAATGGTTGTGATCCAATAAAGATAAAAGTTCTTGGTCCATACACTTTCAGCATTGGGGATACATCTAAATATTCTGAATATATTCGGGGTGGTATAGTAACACAAGTAAAAATGCCAAAGATCTTACAATTTGCTTCTTTGAAAGATGCTTTGAAGACACCAAAGTTCCAGATAACTGATTTTGGAAAGTTTGACTATCCAGAACAGATACATTTGGCTTTTATTGTATTACATAAATACGTAGAAGAAAATGGACAATTACCTAGACCATGGAATCAAGAGGATGCAGACAAATTTCTGAACCTCGCTAAAACTGTCAAGGAGGAAGTAGGCAGTGAAACGGAAATAAATGCAGAGCTGCTTGAAATATTTGCAAAGATATGCTCTGGAAATTTAAATCCAATGAATGCTACCATTGGAGGAATTGTAGCCCAAGAAGTGATGAAGGCCTGTTCTGGAAAGTTCCACCCTATATTCCAATGGTTGTATTTTGATGCCATTGAGTGTCTACCTGCAGATCGTTCTGAACTTACAGAAGAAGATTGTCGTCCTATTGGATCACGTTATGATTCACAGGTTGCAGTTTTCGGCCGCAAATTCCAGTCAAAGATTGGAAGCTTGAAATACTTTGTTGTAGGAGCTGGAGCCATTGGGTGTGAATTGCTCAAGAACTTTGCAATGTTAGGTGTTGGTGCTGAAAATGGTAGTGTAATAGTCACTGACATGGATTTGATAGAAAAATCTAACTTGAATAGACAATTCTTATTTAGACCATCTGACGTTCAGCAATCCAAATCATCAACAGCAGCTAGAGTTATAAAAAGTATGAATCCTGACATGAAGGTGATTGCTCATGAAAACAGAGTATGTCCTGAAACAGAGAAAGTATATAACGACGACTTTTTTGAGGTTTTAGACGGGGTTGCGAATGCGTTAGATAACGTTAACGCCCGTATTTATATGGATCGTCGTTGTGTATATTATAGGAAACCCCTCTTGGAATCTGGTACATTAGGTACAAAGGGTAATACTCAAGTTGTTGTTCCATTTTTAACTGAATCATACAGCTCCTCCCAAGATCCTCCGGAAAAGACTGTACCAATCTGCACACTAAAGAATTTTCCCTATGCTATAGAACACACTCTGCAATGGGCCAGAGACAATTTCGAAGGTCTATTTCGCCAAGCGGCGGAGAACGCCGCTCAACATATATCCGATCCACAATTTGTGGAGAGAACGCTAAAATTACCTGGAGTTCAACCACTAGAAGTATTAGAATCTGTTAAGACAGCCTTGGTCGATGAAAGACCAAAAACATTCGCCGACTGCATCGCATGGGCTCGTTGCCACTGGCAGGAACAATACAGCAATCAAATTAGACAACTTCTGTATAATTTTCCTCCTGATCAAGTAACATCCAGTGGTCAACCATTTTGGTCTGGACCAAAAAGATGCCCCAAACCACTCACATTTAATGTTAATGATCCATTACATTTAGACTATATTGTAGCTGCTGCTAATTTAAAAGCAAAAGTTTATGGTATTCCTGTTAATAGAAACCGAGATGAAATAGCTAGGATTGTTAGCACTGTTCAAGTGCCAGAATTCACACCAAAATCTGGAGTGAAAATTGCGGAAACGGATTCACAGGTACAAGCGTCCAATGGTAGCGGAAATATAGATCATGAAAGACTCACTCAGTTACAAGAAGAACTACCAAGGGTTGAAGATCTTAACGGCCTGGTAATATATCCGCAAGAATTCGAGAAAGATGACGATACTAACTTCCACATAGACTTCATTGTGGCAGCTTCAAATCTCCGTGCTACCAACTACAAAATTACACCAGCTGACAGACACAAGAGTAAACTAATTGCTGGTAAAATAATACCAGCCATTGCTACTACAACTTCAGTGGTAGCAGGTTTAGTTTGCCTCGAGCTTATTAAACTGACTCGCGGCGTAAAAGATCTGTCTGTTTATAAGAATGGCTTTGTCAACTTGGCTCTGCCATTCTTCGGATTCTCAGAGCCAATTGCTGCGCCAAAACTAAAGTACTATGATTCAGAATGGACCCTCTGGGATCGATTCGAAGTGAAAGGGGAGTTGACACTGAAGGAGTTCTTGGATTACTTCAAAGAACATCACAATCTGGAGGTCACCATGCTCTCTCAAGGTATTTGCATGCTTTACTCGTTCTTCATGGCAAAGCCTAAATGCCAAGAACGTATGGGCCTTCTGATGTCTGAAGTGGTGAAGAAGGTATCGAAGAAGAAATTGGAAAGCCATATACGTGCGTTGGTATTTGAACTCTGCTGCAATGATGTTGATGGCAATGATGTGGAAGTTCCATATGTTCGCTACACTTTGCCGTGAAATACGTTGATGTCACCAGGATAATGAGAGATACTACTTAACTGACTTAGCCGTAGTAATTTCCACAAATTTCTATTTTACAATACGATACGAGAGAATATTACTCTTTCTCTATGTAAGGTTCTCAAAGTTTAAAAAAGAAAGGAAAAGATTCGTTTCTATCGTCGATGCTTTGTAGCATTTATAATAGCAAGGAATCGCGGGATCCACGGAGTTCATCTTACTATGATCTCCCTTTTTCCTGAATATCGATTTCAGGGCTGGAACTATTTGTTCCCTTTTTCATTCATCACCTTTTGCTATGTTTATCCGAAATAATTTCAATGATAATCGTAAAATTTGTTCTTAGTTCTCGTCTTTCTTAATAAACTATATTTTCAAAGAAAAAGAAAATGATCTAGCTCTAAGGTAATTCGAACTGTTGATAAAAGAGGTATATGAAGATGAAAATTTGTACAAGAGAATCTACGATCTTGTGCTGTTTATAAAATGATAAAAAAAAGAAAAAAAAAAGGAGAGAAGAAGAATATGAAAAGGTTGCAAAAAGTTTAGTCCATATTGGATCATAAAGGGAATTGTCATGGTAAGAATTTTCTTTGGGACTCACACACTTCACAACTTAATGTATAGGATCAAAATGTAAATTACTGGATGATAAACTTAATGGTCCTTAGACGAATAATTAACACATTTAATATAGACCGCAAATAAACATAATAAAAAGAATCGGACGCAGATATATCTTGCCTTTGTCGTATCGCTTTTCATTTTCTATTTACTATCATTATTTTCATGAATTAGAGACGCGCACGAAATTGAAGAAAAATATCACAATTGCTTCCCCCTCCTTTCGTTATTATTCTTAATACGTGCTTGCTATCGAACTCGATATTTTAATATTTTATGTAATCTATACGTTATTGATGATTTTTCATTTTGTCCGCTTTACTTTTTTTAATCACCGAATACACTATTGGCTAAGGCTGTTTGTTGTTATTAAGGGATATTGCATTTAAATTTGTAAGAGCAGATGTTTGGAAAGAAGCTTCAAAAGAATAATTGCACACTTTAGATCAAGGAATACGAGAAGAAAAAAAAAGGAAGATATTTTGTTAATTTTAGGATAATGCGGATATTTATTGTATTATTTTATCAATAGATAATAAATAGATGTGTTTGGATTTCAAGAAACATGAGAAATATAGTAATGAAAATAAAATTTGAAACAGTGTTTTTCTTTCCCTTATACTCATGCTTCCTCCTATCTTCTTAATGAGTAATTAAAATTTGAAAAAATTAAAAAATATTTAAATTTTAATAAATCGAACTTTGATCTCGTTTATTATAAGCTTTCATTTTTTAATCTTGAAAATCTTAAATGATATATATTGGGTTCATCTATAAGATCATGTCGTGTTCATTTTATATTAAATGCAGGTGAACATTTACCTACCAAATATGTCATACGTTATTCAATAGCTTTCGTCTTCTCTTTTCATTAAAATGTAAAATTTGTCAACAAATAAATATTGCAATGTAGAAAATATTTAATTATTTCAGACAGTCTCAAAGTTCCCGTCGCAAAAACATACTGAGTGCCATATGAGCCATATATGGTCCATGCTAAACTTTCCAATTTAAATTTAGACCACTGTATGTTTATAATTTATATAAAATAAATGATACTGGATATGGTGACAGTTGAAAATTGTCTCTTCCAGATTTTATTAATAATAATCTTTATTAAGCAAAAATTGAATATGTAGTTTAATGAAAAAATTTGTAGCCTACGATTTAAAGGATTTCTATATCCTAAAGTCTGTCCAACGAGACAAGGCAATGGCATTCGAGTATCAGTCAATAGTTGTAGCCACAGTAAGTCAAAGTCCGTTTCGTTGGACATAAGTACGGTTACATCAATGAGTGTCATTACTCGACGTTTTAATTTAAGACCTCAATATATCAATTCCATGACTACAAATGAATATGTAACAACCAAGTACTGAATATATGTAAATTTTATCTCAGAAATTTTACTTAACGAATCTTGAAACTCGATTTTCTCGAAAACAAAATCTAAAACGAAAAGACTATGTTATTCTTTTTCGACTTATTTTTGTATATAAAACACCTTTCTGGTCAGTTGTACCATCCGTTTTCAGGCTCTATACAAATTTCGTTAAATATACCATAACCCTAGACCCACGAAATATGCGCGGGAACAGTACAGCAAGATAACCATAAAAATCCTTAGAATGGCACAACGTAGTATAACGTATGTAATTTAACAAAATAACTTATTCACTATTTTAATATATTTGTAATACTTCTTCTTATTTAACAGGTTATTTTTTTCGAAAGCAAGTACGAAAGATAAGACTGAACCTAATAATGAAAGGTACGTGGATTATTTTATCCAAGTACGATTATGTATACTCGTATTGCGTTTAATTTGAGATCAATTGTATTCAATAATACTTATTCGCGACCTGTGATATTTTTAAGTAAACAATTCCAATTGAATAATGCTTTTTTCCCTATTGTAAATAATGTTCTTAATCGGATACTCGCTAATAGCAAAATTGTAAAGAATGGAGACCAAAGCAATTCGGGAAACCCTAAACGAAAAAGAGACGATAGTGGAGATAGGAGTGAAACTGCCAGGTAATTAAATTTAATTATAGCAATTGTTAGGAAATGGTTCACTAGAATTGATACAGTGTATTTAAAATTTGATGTATAATATCAATATAAAATATTCATCTATCAATCTATTTCTTTTTTAGTCCACCTACTGGAAATTCCTCAAGGAAGAAATCAGTCTCAAAATCTCCTTCACCACTGAAGAAAGTAAATGGTAAACTAGATATGTAATTAAATAAATATAATCTATATTTTTCAGTTTTCTTGATGTTATACCTATATTCTAGGAACACCAAAAATTAAGCTATCACCAACAGCAACAACTAAGGAAAAGGAAAAAAGAAAAAGTAAAACTCCACTTACTACTACTAAAAAGAAAAGAAAAGCCAATGAAGTAAAAAGTACCCCTAAGAAGAGCGATGCAAAGAAGAAATTGAAAGATGTGTTAAGTGATGAGGACCAGAAAGAAAATGAGTTGACTGTAGAAAAGAAAACAGAAACAAGTGGCGAATTTGAATCTTCAAAGTCTTCGCCTAAGGAATTTAAAACTAAAAAGAATGTTAAAAATAGTGAAAAGAAAGGTACTAAAAAAAGGTCAAGGATAATAGCACGTGTCGATTCCAGTGACGAAGAAGAACATAATCTAGTATATATATATCTTTTTTTTTTGTACATATTTATATATGTATATACATATGTATGATTATTAATACATATTGATTAATAGTTGCCAGAGAGTCCCAAAAAAGCAAATCTTGATGTAGAGGAAAATAACCCAGTTAACGAAGAAGAAAATTCTGATGAGGACATTCTAGATAATCAAAAGGACAGCGAAGAAGAAGAAAAGAAAAAAGAGGACAATGTAGAGAAGCCTGCGAAAAAGATACATAATTTTCTTGGTATTTAATCTATCAATATGTTACTAAATAAATAAATAATTATCTTAACAAACTTTATATCTTCCAGCTCCAAAAGAGAAAGAAAATACAAATAATACTGATAAAGATAAGAAAAAGTCCTCCAGTCACTCTTATAAACCTAGTGCCTCTAAATATGACCCAATAAATGATGCATTTTGGAAACAGGGAGAAAAGTATGTCTCATATTTTTTAATAGTGTATCATTTGTTGCAATGGCAAAACAATTGTTTAATTGTTTTAGAGTACCATATATTGCGTTGACACGTACGTTGGAATTGATCGAAGATACAAGCGCTCGATTAAAAATAATAGAAATTTTATCAAATTATTTCCGATCTGTAATAGTTTTAAGCCCAGATGACTTACTTCCAAGCATATATTTATGTCTCAATCAATTAGCACCTGCTTATGAAGGTAAACATTGCCAGATATGTACGTATATCGTTTTCTTCTTTTGTTTAAATATGATAATCTTCTTTTCAGGGATTGAATTAGGGGTGGCAGAAACAAATTTGATGAAAGCTATAGCACAATGTACTGGTAGAACATTAGCTCAAATTAAAGCAGACGTCCAAACAGTTGGGGATTTGGGAATCGTGGCAGAAGGAAGTCGTTCCAATCAAAGAACTATGTTTCAACCTGCTCCACTGACAGTATCGAATGTATATACTAGGCTGAAAGAGATCGCACAAATGACTGGTTCTGCGGTATGCATCTATTAATTTAGAGCAGTGCTGTTCCATTTACATTGGCAGGACGCGAAATGCTCGTTCCTCAATTGATGAATAAAATGTGTGTAAAAGAATGAAACTATCAGATTCGTTTATCTCTCTTCGAATTTCGTAAAGCTAGTAACCACAATACGGGCACATAAATAAAGACACGTAAGAGCTTTCGCTTATGGACGGCACTGATTATAGTTAATTGTAATTACTTTATACCAGTATTCTAATCATACAATTTCAGAATATTTTCATTGTAATCATGTAATTTATTCTTACAGTCTTTAACTAAAAAATTGGATAAAATTCAGTCGCTTTTTGTAGCGTGTCGGTTTACTGAAGCCAGATATCTGATTCGGTCCCTAGCCGGCAAACTTCGAATTGGTCTAGCTGAACAATCTGTGTTACAAGTAAGTATTAGGTTGTCTGAAAAGTTTCTTTCATTTTATGAGGAAATAATAGACGCACAACGTTTTTTGTTTTATATTATTTTGTCGAATTACGTACGATCCATTTTGTTCTGTTGAGATAAACACCGCGACATTTCACAGACTTGGTTTCACGTTTGTATGAAGGTGCACTGTTGTAAAAAGCATGTTTGCAAAAGAAAGACACTTTTCGGATAACCTAATATATTTATGGAAAATGAATTTTTCATTAAGTAATCTAAAGACAGTGCTACAGTATGATACAGAAAATCTGGTAAAAGATATATGTTTATTATAGGCTTTGGCACTAGCGTGTACTATGACACCACCAATACAGAGTTATCCACCGGAAGTTTTAGACGTGAGTAAGAAAATGTCAAGCGATGCCTTTAAACAAAAGTACGACGAAACTGCGCTTACTCTTAAAACAACATATTGGTAAGAATTTGTTTCTGTTTTAGATACCGGAATTGAATACTTTTATACGTGTGATAATAATGTTTATTTTCAGTGAATGTCCAAATTATGACAAAATAATTCCTGTTTTACTAAAAGAGGGGGTTGAAGAATTACCAAGCAAATGTAAAATTACACCTGGCATACCTATGAAGCCAATGTTGGCACATCCTACTAAAGGTGTGCAAGAAGTATTAACGCGTTTCGATGGATTGAAATTTACTTGTGAATGGAAATACGATGGAGAAAGAGCGCAGGTTTATTTTTCATAATTATATATATTATAGAATGGAGGTAGTATGTTACAAGGAAAGAACATACTTAACTTTTACAAATATTTTGCAGATTCATTTAGCCGAGGATGGTAAAATTAGTATTTACAGTAGGAATCAAGAAAACAATACCAGCAAATATCCTGATATTATAGGAAGATTTAAAAATACTCAAGGTGAAGAAGTTAAAAGTTGTATCCTTGACTGTGAAGCAGTAGCCTGGGATAACGAGAATAAACAAATCCTACCTTTTCAAATACTCAGTACAAGAAAACGCAAGGTAATGCAAAATGTATAAAAAATTACTTTGAAAGTTTTACATATATCTTTGTCGCCCTTAGGATGCGAACGAAGCAGATATTAAAGTTCAAGTATGTGTGTTCATGTTTGATTTATTATATTTAAATGGAGAACCACTGGTACAACAACCTTTCATAAAACGTCGTGAATTATTGAAAAAGAATTTCAAAGAAGTAATTGGAGAATGGAAATTTGCAACTAGTTTAGATACTTCGACTATGGAACAAGTGCAAGATTTCTTAGATGAATCAGTCAAAGGTTAGTCTCTATTTAATAATGAATAATTCTAGAAAAATATATAATTATATTTAATAGGCAATTGCGAGGGCCTTATGGTGAAGACCTTAGAACAGGATGCAACATATGAGATTGCTAAGCGTTCTCGGAATTGGTTAAAATTGAAGAAAGATTATTTAGAAGGTGTGGGTGATACATTAGACGTGGTTGTCATTGGTGGCTATATAGGAAAAGGAAAAAGGACAGGAACCTATGGAGGATTTCTTTTAGCTTGTTATGACCAAGAGAATGAGGAATATCAAAGTATTTGTAAGGTAAATGTCATTAGCTTCATTGCAATGTTTTAAACGTTTGGATAAATATAATTTTAATCCTTTACATGTTTCTTGCTTATGTAGATTGGTACTGGATTCAGTGAAGAAGATCTTCAAAAGCACACAGAGTTCTTCAAAGAACATATAATACCACAAACTAAGTCCTACTATCGTTATGACTCGTCTCTCGTACCTGATCACTGGTTCGAACCAGTTCAAGTGTGGGAAATTAAATGCGCAGATCTTTCTTTGTCACCTGTTCATAAGGCAGCCGTTGGTATTATTGATCCAGAGAAAGGAATATCTTTGCGATTTCCACGTTTTGTCCGCATTCGCGACGATAAAAACAACGAGGATGCTACATCAGCGCAACAAGTTGCAAATATGTACAATAGTCAAGAGCAGATAAAAAATCAGACATCATCAACAAAAGTAGCTGAAGAAGACTTTTATTGAATCTAACGTTTCGCTAAATTTGCGTTATGCGGATAAAACATGCCTTCATTTTTTATAAGGTGGACTGTTTTATAATGTATCAACAATTGAAATATTTTGTATGTAGATGATTATTGTCTCGATATATGTACTTTATTTACACATACTACAAAAAATTGTTTTGAATTTATAGATTACTATTCAATAAAAACAGTTTATTATACCACTGAATTTTTAACCTTTCGATACATAACTTTTAACTACGTGGTAGACTACAAAACTTAGTAAACTCTTTTCATTCTTTTAGATGAATTGTTTCATTGAATTGGATTTCTAACCTTAACTTTTTGAATGCAACGAAAGTTGATCAACAAATGATGTCGGGTACAATTAATCAAAAATTATTTTATAACACTGTATTGTCACAAGCTTTCTCCCCGGATGGAAATTATTTATTGGCTGGAAATATTTACGGAGATATTTCAGTTTTCGAGTAAGTAAATATCTGACTTAAATAGTCGATAGTATGTAAATACAGGTTATGTCGACGTCAAAGAGAGCGTATAAACAACATAATATAAGTAGTAAGAACTGACAAAAGCTTTCGTTCAGTATTTAAAAATCTTAGGTAATGTCAAAGTTAAAATTATAATTCAGTTTATTCTTCAGTTAAAAGGTAGAATTTCTTTTGTAGGTTATTAAAAGCTCTAGGACCGCATAAAGTCGAAGAAAATGAATTACAAGGCCCCAATTATCATTTCACTGCACATCCCGATCAACAAGTGGAAAGTATGGTTTCAACAGACAATTTCTTAGTAACAGCAACATCAGGAGAAATATGTGGATGGGATTGGAAAATAGTTACTTCGAGTAAAGCTCCAAAAAGCAAAGTATCATGGACCATACAACTTCCAGTTAATAAGTAAGATTATATGATAAAATTTTGGATGAACGATATCGACTATCTATAATATTTAACATCAATTTATTTTTAGGGACAGTTACGAAAAACCAGATGTAAATTATTTAGTATATTCAAAATCAAATAACATTCTGTATGCTGGTTGTGGTGATAATAATATTTATGTAATTACTCTAGAAGATGGTAGAATATTAAGAAGCTTAGAAGGACATACAGACTATATTCATTGCCTATCCTTAATGTATGTATAATATAATTATTAATAAATAATACATAATGTAGGTTATACATAAAGTTTTTCACTTTTCACAGGGGTAATCAATTAGCTTCATGCGGTGAAGATGGAACAGTAAGGTTGTGGGATTTACGAAAAAGAGAAAACACCAATATATTAACTCCTCATTTAGTAGACAAAGTTGCCAGACCAAGATTTGGAAAATGGATTGGCGCCATAGACTTCACGGAAGATTGGCTGGTACGTACTTTTTTTTTATTTCTGCAAAACTGTATATTTATTTTAATGTAATGATTAAAGAAAACCTGACGCATAATGATTATTTAGCTATGTGGTGGTGGTCCAAGTTTATCTTTATGGCACATGCGTACGATGGAAGCAGCTACTGTGTTCGAGCTTCCGGATGAAGGCATCCACGTGGCAAACATTTACGAAGAGCGTGTAATAGCTGCTGGGACGGCACCTCACGTTTACCATCTAACTTATCAAGGAGAAATGTTAGCTAAAGTGCCGACTTCCAGCAATACCGTATATAGTATTGTATATCAGGAAAATCCACAAAAAGTGTTCAGCATAGCCGGTTCCTCGAACAATATAGACATCTGTACGAACTTTAATTACCGCGAGTTAATGTTAAAGTTTGCTTAATAAAAATAAAATATTACAACAGAAAAACCTACCGATTGATTTACAGAAGAAAGTGATCTCATTATGTATGTATATATATATATTTTTTAATAAATATATTAATACAATATGCATTTTATAAAACACGATATAAAACTTTTTACAAATATACAAGTATCTGTTTGTTAGTTGTGATTTCTTGTAACGCGGTCATCCTCAGCTTCGGGTAGATTCGACTAATAGATCATTTATGAAATATGTATAAAGAAACACAGTTAACATCCGTCTAAAATTAGTTGGAAACTTAATAGCAAGTTCTCACTGTAAGGAGCATTATACGTTTTATTTGAAAAAAAGCAAAGTTTAATTAAGAAATCGAACGTAGAAAAATGTTAAATGACAAATGATGGCGGTGGTATATAATACAATGATAATTTATTTCCGAATGGTATTGAACGAGCAACTAATTTTAGACAAACAACAGCAACGTAAGAGTCATAGGAAGCCATGACCTGCTATCACCGCAGGTATAAAGCCCTCTCTGCCGTCTCGCGAACGGACCCAGAACCAATCACTGACGTGATCGCTAAGTAGTGCAACAACGTCACCCTTGGAGACGCTCAAAGCGTTCCCACCTTGACCCTCATAATCGCTACGTATGACGAGTAAAGTATGCCGAGATCCTTTGGTTCTAGCGTTCGCCGCGGCCCTGAGGTACAATCTGTCGACACTGCGTTCTCCGCAGGCTGACACTGCATCCCTAGAACCTCGTTTTACCCTTGGATTTCTGCCTCGAGCTCCGCACTCTGATCTTGTATCTCTGAGCTTTTCCGTATCGGTCATGTTACCTGGAAGGAACAACAGACTAATGAAAAATGAATTTTAGAACCGATACTATTGGAAATGAATTTTTAAATTACCTAAGGGACGAGGAAATACGTCTGTTGAGTCCTCCCAACATGGTCCTCTGGTTGGTTGCGGTAATATCCCCAATGGTAGACAAGCTGCGTACCCGACGTACCCTTCCTGGCCGTGTGGAGTTTGAACGTATAGCCAGGTTTGGTTCTTGAATACAGCATTCACCACTGTTCCAAGAGGGAGAGCCATCTCGTCTTGAGTACCACCTTGAGTCTGGTATAGGACGGATGGAAACGAGAGGACCACGGGAATATTGGCAGGTTTCTCTATAGAGGCCTAAAGATGTGGAATATTTTCCAAAGTAACGTTGTAGAGGCCATATTGTCTCGTTGTTAATAATTGAAAAAGTACTTACTTTGGTGAGATATGCATCAAGATCGGCGATTTCGTAGCCAAATCTGCTCGGAGGTCTGGGTTTGTGGGACCGTTTGGTTCTTCGATGTCTGTGCTTCTCTCGGCCACTAGGCGTGGAAGTTGACTCACGAGATACGAGAGATGGTTCGGACACTGCCCTCTTAACTTTCTCCTTCTCCTTCGCCTCCTTTAGCCCTGAAAATTCCTTTTCTGACTGCTTCTCCAGAGGACTGTCCAACGATCTCTCATTGGCCAGTGCCTCCTTGCCGATAGGCTGAAAGGAGAACGATAATAAACGTGAATATAAATTGTTAACGCGTTGTGTTTTCCACGTCGAAAGATGTTAATTAGAGGAGAACCTTTTCTTGAACTTCCACCTTCTCCGTCCTCTCGATCTTCTCTATTCTATGCAGGACTTTCTTTTCTCGCTTCTCCGTGTCGACATTCTCCTTACAACCATCTTTTTCTTTCACGCTTTTCACACTCCTCTTCGAGGACCTTTCCTTACTGTCTCGCGACAAGCCCTCTCGATCGCCGTTCCCACCTATACGAAGATAACATTGTTTCTTAGAATTCCACGAAGTAGCAAAATTACCGGTAATTTATGATATTTATTCTTCTTGCATGGAGCCCGTGTCATTTCTCCTCTTTAGGAATCAAGTATACGTATACACGACTTAAGTTTCTCAACTGGTATTGCTCGACCTCGATTTTCTGTACGTGGAATATTGCCTGATCCAACTTTTCCATTGCGAAACTGCTATTTAATTTAATTTTCATACAGTTAGGTTTTTACTTCGCCTCGAATTTCATACGCGAGGTTCCTATATTTGGATTATCGCCTGACCCAATTCTGACCAAACCTCCATACTCGACCCGTTACTCGATCTCTTCGGTTCCTCCCTTCACGCGCGAATTATTATTTGACGCAATTTTTCCACATTCGGACGACTGCTCGACCCCCAAAAGGCTTTACGTTCGTTCCAAATTCCTCGCATCTAAAGAGTTGACCCAACTTTTTTACGTTTCACTCGAACTGCGTTATAACGAAATCATTGCTCGACCATGCTTCCCATAGTTCAGGCTATTTCTTTCACTCATATTCCACGGACCTGCGTTCCCATTGGCGGTAGAATGACTGTTGTTGGACGCAGGTTGCTGTTGCCCGCGTAGCACCCAGGTCAGAGAGATTTTGGGGCGCAACAGGGTGCTTGGCCGTTGCCCCATGCTCCTCGGAGGTACGAAGGGCGTCGAGGGCGTCGCGGGCGTCGGCGATCTGGGCGGTGACGGCGACCTCGACGAGGGTGTCACTACCTGTAAAGGACAGTCCGCCACCAGGTCCACCGTCTGCACCGAACAGCCATGTTCCTGTAATTCGGACATCCAACGTTTAATTCGCTTTTTCGCGTCGGGGAAAATCTCTCAACGTCCGTCAACATTTGTATCTTTCGGTTTCTGTCCTCTTTGTAAGAGGAAAATACGTCGTGTTAACTGGTTGGTATAACCAGCTCGAAACGAGCACCACGTGTGCTTCTTACACGAATGTAAATAGACGTGGCTGTACGGGAAATGAGCGCTATTCAAGAGACTAGTTTGCGTTACAGAAGTGCACTTCCCTTTACAAGAGATAAATAGAATGACTACCGGCTGAGGTTCGTGAATAATCAAAGGACGTTTTAGAAGCGAAGTGCAAGCGTAGATCATTCAGAAATTGAAATAGGAGGCTCGTTAGAGCCGTTGTTAATGTAATTTCCAACCCTGGCAAAACCAACTCAATTGTTCACTTGATTGTAGCAATTTGTAGTTCGCGCGATTGCATCAATTGAAATATTCTATTTTTCTGCCGTATGAAAAATTTGTCCAGTTTATGAACGTGTTATTCATTGAACGAGATTTATAGGAGGCACGTTAGGAGGTACTAATTCATCCGATCTAAAACTGTACAATTTCCGTATCTTCAACCGTGAACGCTTTAACGAACAAACAAAGTAATCGGAGGATTATTTTTCACGTCACTTTTCATTTTTATACTCGGTTCTCTCCTCATTTCTGTTACGCTCCATCTTTACCGTAATAATCGTACGAGTCACACGTTAATCTATCAAAGCCATAGAATTTCGTCGCCTTGTGGATTGTGCGATGAAACCATTCGCAATAACGACATTCTAATTATTTCCAGGCATATAAACGTATTTATTTTCATACGTATTATATGTATTATGCATACTTATTGAATCCCCATAACGCAACAATTTTTAATAAACAAAATCTGTCGTGTAATCTGAGACTACGTATCTATGACCAGTCTGCTAAGGGTTAAACCAACAACTTAAAACTCGGATCACACGTTCAGGATGTTTCCCACAAGATCATCTTGTGCCCACACCCGCATGCCTCTCTAATTTATTAAACGACAAACGGGCTAATAACGAGCCGTTATTACTCGTCGCTGTTACTTACGACAACAACGTCCATAGGTTCGTTTGCTCAAGATAGAATATATATTGCACTTCCGCGAGCTTGTGCCACGATGGGTCGGATCGCGGTAAATCCTCTCGCCTGTGCAGCTCTTTCTACAAAGTGGATTATTAATTCGTCTCATAGGCGTTCAATTAGCCCGCGGGCCGGCTCTGGCGGAAATGAATTATTCGTCGACGCACGCTTGTCCCCGGCGTGGTTTACCGTGCCGTGGAAATTTACGGCTGTCACCTCGCATAAATACCAGCCATGGCCACCGTGAAATTTACGAACGAACGTCACGGACCGCCTCGTAAAATTTCTACGCCGCGGCCTTCTCTTTCCAACTCTTGGGTCTCGTTCGTTTTCATAGGAAACAATGAGACCCGGAAGTGGAGGACTCGCGCCACCAGGGACACTGCGGTCTCCCAAGAATCCTGCTGTGGTTACGGTGGTTAGAAGCATATTTCTTCGTTAGATTAACACACTTTTAGCGAGATTCTAAACAGCGAACAAGCACAACGTTCTGCGATTATGGTAAGGGCTAGGATGTGTCGTATCATTTATCGTTATTAATCGACGTAATTTAGAAGTTAACGAGAAATTGAAGTAAAATTAAATTTTGTCTAACTACTTAGTCCAGCTAGGGATACAAATTAAGACTGACTAAACAGGTCGTTGACTATAGTTGTTTAATCGTAGCGTATTCTGAACAACTACAACTATCTTCTGTTACCCCAGAAGAGAATTAACCCCAATCAATTCAACCCTCTGTACCTCTCCGACGCTACCGCAGACACATCGATAACGCGAATATCAAAAATTCATAGATATTTATCTTTCTCTTCGGAAAAGAAAAATTCCCTATCGAGGAGATACGAAACTGGAGCTGTTGTTTGATAGTGTAAGACTCGATACGATAAGAAACTGATATTGCATTATACAAAGATTCTTCTAAGAGTTTCGCATTAAGAGAAGAATCCTCTTCTTCTCGCGTTACCGTGTTTGAGCCAATCTTTGAACAAGTCTTCCCTTAAGAAAAGAATTCGTCTCTTGCCATATTATTTTACAACCGAAATCGATTTACCATTGCATAATACCATCACGAAAATTCCAAAGAACGACACATTGGCGATCTATCAAGAAAATAACCCTCCTTTCCTCGTATTATCCTATAGCTGAAACCACTTTAATTCTATTACGAAAATTCACCTAAAAGAACAACCCGTTCATTTTCCATTAAGAAAAAAGCTGCCCCTTTTTTTTCTTCTGGTGTAATCGCGCGGCTCCCGGCTCCAAGCACGTTTCCATTAAACGAATCGAGGCTCGCGACTATCCGTGCAATCTTTCAACAGCGTTTCATCCTCTCGCGTGGACCGATCTCCGAAGACATTCACGTGGCCGTTGGACCCGGGCTGCAAACGCGTTCCTATGAATTATTGCACCATTAACGTGAATAATCGCGCCGGCGGGAAAATTATATAGTAATTTGTTCACGGCTGATCGAATACGTCGGGAATTTTATATTCTCTCTTTTGCGAAGGGGTAATGAAGCGGGTTAGCCCCGGGGGAAAAACGCGCTTTGCAACCCCGGGACTCTCGTGGCCATGAAAAATGAAGACGTTTCACCCGGGCCGGGCTTTCGATTTTACGCGGTGAATGGGCCGGCTAAGTAGCCATTCTGATGCCCCCGGAACGCCGTTATAATTTATACCGAGCCCTTTGTGTTACGCGCCACGAGATGATTCTTCCGGTGATCGGCCGACCGATTACCTCGAAACTACTTTCACCGCTCCTTTTTTCCTTTTTCTTTCTCAAATATATCTTTTTCCTCGGTTAACACGCCGACTGCCAACAGTGGTCATCGGCGATCCACGTTACTCCATTTTTTAGGACGACCGGAACAAGATAATAAATTCCGCGGACTAACAAATTTTCAATAACGCGAATGCTTTGGATAACGTAGCCAAAAAAGGATGCGCGAGTACAACGTTTTGCGAAAGTCAAATAATAATTTCTTTCACCTGTGTGGATTATGTGATTAAAAGGTGTTCGGAGATAGAGAAATTCTAAGCCGATTTCTGTTTCAGCCCCTAGAGGTCCTGCGGAACACTGCTGATTTCTAGTCGGTGATTTCCAATTATTTTCAATGATAAATGGAATTTTAATTTCGAATATTTTGGAAAAATTAGAGAAATGTATGGACGGCTGTGCTTGCTCTAATTCTAGATATACCAAAGTATATTTGTAACGTTTCGCTAGCCTTGAATTAAATAGTTCATTAAAAAAGTTGATAAGAGACATTTCGTAAGCGATAGCGTTCAGATCTTCGATTTCTCAGAACATATAACAAATACACGGGTATAATAGAACCGAAAGACGCGTCTATTTATCTCTACACAGAACGGAAAGATCGAAAACTGTATATCAAATTGTACGAAATAATGGTTCTTCCCTTATCTCTCTCTTTCTCTCTTTCTCTCCCTCTGTTGAAATAAACATCCAATATACCTTTAAACCAATCGGAATAGGGACACAGAACTCTTAGCTGAAAGATAACTGGCGCGATACAATAGGAACGGCAGGCGCGCAACACGCCCCATAAATCCTCGTGGAAGATCCTGGGATCGGTACTAACCAGGACCGTGTCCTCGTTAACTTCGATTTCAATAAGCGCCGAACGGAACGCAAAAAGGTGGAGACAAGACGAAAGAGAAGCGTTTCATTCTCGAGTAATTAGGAATCTACTCGCCTGGTGGACTAATCAACCGGTCGGAATCCTGAGAAAGAAATAAGTCTGGGCAAGGTGGAGAAGAAGGAGGGTCCGGTTTAAGTGACAGAAAGGCTGGTCCATGGCGCGAAGGAACACGCGAGCTAGCCCCGGGTGACAAGTTAAAAAGGGAGAGAACGTGATGGCGGCGCGAGCCCAGGCAGCAACCTCCTTCTTCTTCTCGGATCATGCTAATGAAATTCTCAAGATATCTATCTCGCGCGCCACTGTGCACGGGACATTAGTTTAGCGTCTCGCTCGCGGCCACCTCGATCTTATCTGTCCACCTTGGACGCACGATATCAATTTCCCTGGAACGTGAAACGTACGGACCATGTGGTTCGTCACCCGATTCGCGTTTCACGAGTCTCGGCTACTGGTAGCTCTCTTCGGTTGGCATTGCTCGGCGTAGAAATTGATTGGAACGTGTTCAGGTACGCACAGACGCAGCCGCTGATTTAGTCGAGCGACGAGTAATTCAGTAGGTTGGCGTGTGTGGACGCTAAAACTTGCCTCGTCAGACGTTATTAATCGAGCAAATTTGTATCTGAAATTCGTATTAATATCCTGTACACTTTCTACGTAGCAGGCGATCTTGTGGCGGTTACTCGTTACTTGGTTAAACCAGCGGACGCGTCTGTACGAGCTTTTATAGCTGGTGACTTTTAGCCTTGGGACGTTACAGCGGGGTGATACGTTTTCTTACTTGAGATTCTTTCAGCCGTTTGCGGGAGACGCGTATCTTCGTGGATTTGATGAGATCGATAGGTTAATTGAATTATGTTGTTCGATCAAGTCACAATTTTTACGGATGGTCTTGCAGGTAAATGGTGCTTTCGGTCTTTGTTTCTAGTTTACGATCATGAGAAGCGACATTAATCGGCTGCTTGTACGAAAAGAATAGGACGCTCGTTCATCACCGTACACCTTTAGTCGCTTAGTCGATGATCTTTGAATCAACGTGCCGCGGCATTCCCACAATAACGAAGCTGAAGATGCAGAAAATGGAATCGACGAGTCACGGCATAGAGACGTACATGAAGACGTTGCCACTGACTTATGCACCTCGCATGCTATTGAGATCCTTTGATCCCGCCGAATCATTCTTACGAATACGTCATCAAGTCACGCGAGGCATTAACGAATTTTTAATTACCATAGTATTTCCCCTTTCTCGCAGAAGTTTTAATTTCTAACGACGAAACAAAACGATTCGTCATGGACGTAACACCTAAGGGAGCTAACTGATATTTGCAAACTTATTCAACTTTTGCCACAATCGAAATCTCTAAACATCCCTCGATTACGATTTCTACAGACAACGTTCGAATTTTCCACCATCGTATTTCACAGTTTTCGTCAAAATTCTCCAACAAAACGTGAGCAATTTTCTTTCCTCAGACACACGATCGTTGAATTAAAAAATACAAAATTTTCGACGATTCGAATGCACGACTTGGAACGTGTGAAATTCGCAGAACTTGGCAACAATTTTTACAACGTGAACCCGAGTCCTTGCGAAATCGCGATCGGTGCAAAGGTCAGCCACTCACGCTGCTCCGGAGGAAGGGAAGTGGAGGCTGGATGGGCCAAATTGCAAGTTACTCGAGCGAACCCTGGCTGTGTCTTCCTCCACTTCCTCTTCGCGAACATCACGTACGAAGGAGGAGAGGAAAGAAATAGAACGAACCGAATGGAACTCTCTGGGGAGCGTGAGAATGAAGATTCTCCCGGCACGGCTCCGAACCTGTGATTGATTTAAAGGTCACGCGTTTCCACGTTTTTACTCGCGTGTTCGCAGATCGTCGTTGGTTCCCTTCCCGGAATATTTAACCTCTTCGACCTTTCCGGCCAAGAGTTTCTCTCGTAGCCCCGTTCCCTGTTGTCCGAACGTCCATCGAGTAGACCCTCGGCTTTCCTCTTCTCTTTCGTTTCGCGTCCGCCTTTCTCCGCCGGCTGGCGCGATGTTAATTACAACCTCTTAGCTCGAATTACCGTGCACGCCACCACTTTTCCCATCACCCTCACTCGATCCTCTCGCGTTTTCGTCTGAATCGTTCCGTTTCTTCGTTTCGAATGCTTCTCACTGCTAGAGACACGGTTTTAGCGTGTAATCGTGGAACTCGAGCCCTGTCAGCGCTAGAAATATCGTAATTTATTGTATCGTGTTTATTCTTTTCAGCCTGTTTGCCTAGAGATCGAGCTTGGTTTTGTATAATTGATAAACGTGAAACGAAATTAAAGATAGACTTACAGATACCTACAATAGCGTAAGGATATATCGATTCTTTGGTTATCTCTCAGTCTCTAAATGCTTTATCTTCACATAAACATTACTCCCATTCACTCTTTGTTCATCCGCTTATTCATTTCTTCGTACGTTTGTCTACTTTCTTCTTCTGCTTGTACTTTATTCCCTAATGATTGTACTTCTCTTCCTTCGCTCTTGTCTGCTGCTTTCACGCACTCCTCTTTCTTTGTTTCCTCTTTTTCCTATTGTCAGCGGTACGAGTAGTGATATCCCTGCTATTTTTCGGGATCGTTACAAAAATTGTTTAAAAGATTTGTTTGTCGCCTCTGAAGAGGACGAACGAAATCGTAAGAGTTGATTTTGCGAGGGTGAGAACTCGAATTACCGACGATTGAAAATTGAGCGAACCCGTACGTTGTAGCGATGACTACGCGTGGCAAGAACGTAGAATATTTCACAGATAAACTCTGAGAAAACTCAAGTTGCTCTGATCTTTATTGTAATATAAAATTAGATGAGAAAGGAACCGTATCTACGATAGTTGCGAGGCGGAACTTTGATGCTTGCAACATCGATACGTTATTCCTAGTAATGGACAGGAAATTCTCTTTGCAACGTTATCCACGAGCAACATTAGCGAGAAATGTCGCGAACGCGGCTGCTTCTATCTGCGCGATCGACAAACACTGTAATCGATATACAGAGGAATTCTCTATAGTATACTCAAACCACTCTCGATAGATTCAATGAATTAGAATTTCCATTTCCTTGGCAACAAAGTTGGAATTAACGGGCTTGCAACACGACTACTTAAGAAAACCAGTTTAGAGAATTTACTATTCCACTTAAATGGTCTTGATTGTTCTTCCAATGTCATTAGTCTGCCCTTAAACCACTAGAATCTTAAACGATTTACTCGAATGATCTTTAAATAACCTTAGCATGACCTTCTTCTATGTTCAAGCGATCTCGTGACTTTGAACGATCTCGATAATTACATGCATGTCTTTGTCACGTGCCTAATGCTTTTGTAAACAGCTTTCGCGAACAATTTTCGGTGGTTTATCACTTCGTGAATTACACTTCCTTCAAGTATCTGCTACTTTCGATTATTATCTTCAATTATGTCGTTGTACTAGATATAATACTAAAATAAAATAATAAAACGTAGTATCGTGGACGAGGGGCCTGCGGGGTGTCGTGCGAATTATAAACAAGCGGTTGCTGAGCACGTGCGTGGTGGGGCTAAGAGAAAAGACAAGGGATTGCTAGGGGACATAAACGAATTAACAGCAGTATGAGTTGAAAAGCTAGAGAGTGCGAATTGCGTTGTCGAGATAATGTTGTTAGCGTTGTCGAGAGAGGGTTGAATCCGCGGTGACGAGAGTGACAAATTAGTTATCTAATTGCCTTAATTATAATACGTTATTGTGATTAGTTCACGTTAAACAACCATCGTTCCCTGTATAATCAACGTCTGTTTAATCCATTTGTTGTAAATAAACTAATTGTAGTAGTAAGATACTACATATATTTATTTATATATCATCGCCTTTACACCACACTCTCGACGTTTCAATATTGTTTACTTAAACGACCCCCACGACACCCAACCCCATTCTCGTTTCGTACCCTCGTAAAACGTAATTACAACGTCTAGTTTGATCTCCAAACGGTGCTCGAATGAACGGTTGTTAAACCGTTTATACCTTCGTTTACTCGCGGAACGCAACAATCTATGATATTACGACGAGGTCTCTTTTTTTTCTTACGTGTTACGTTAACCGTGCGATTTCTTTGTCTACAAAACGCCGAGCCTTTTAATACGTCATCCCTACATCACAATTCAATCAGACTGACCGCGAATATGGAAGATTCAGAGAAATTAGACGATATTTCAGGGATTTTTATATCGAGTTACTGATAGATTTTCCTTTGATTTTATTGTAAAATGGGGGAACAACGAATGGAAAGTTTGATGCTTCAATAAAGTATTTTTTCATTTGCTTAATTTCTAGCAGATAAATTTACAAGAAACTAAACATATTAAAATTCCCGCAAAATTGCACGATCCTGCTGCTGTCCTCGTTTTATATTCGCGTTCGCATCTCTCCAGACATCTCTTTCCCGAAATGCTTTATTCGTAAGAAACGCGGGATACACAAAACCGGATATTTAAAGATTATTTACGTTTTAGTAATACCCATTGAAATGTAACATTCATTTCGGATCGTATAGACAGCAGGAGGAGGAGGAGGAGGAGGAGGAGGAGGAGGACAGCAACAGGCTTAAAAGGAACTGTACGTACAGAAATTTAAAAGAGGATTCATTCAAAAGGGATTAAGCAAGCTAAACTAATTGAGGAATCAAAGTATCACGACGAACAAGTTTCCAGAGAGTTGATCGATTTAACCAAAGTACAATACTTCGTACAGCAATGGCGAAGATATTAAAAGTCCAAGATCAACCCCCACCCGCTTCTATAAGAACTGCTGGAGTGTCACGATCACCGAATCGTCAATTCGTTTGTGTTCGCACGACAGACAGTGTAGGTGTTCGGAAGGAAGGTGGTCCAGAGGCTCGTAAAACTGCGGTTCGCGCGACTATTCGCCGAGAAACGCGCGAGTTATCCTCCTGTCCGCCCCTTCGACCGGATTATTATCAGGCATTTACACGTTTATGCTCTTTGCCGTGCCACGCAGATGGCCGCGACGCGTATACCTGCTAACGGTAACGTGCTTGATTTTCCGGTGCAATAAAGTCCCTTTGGTAGACGAGGCGCATAGTCTAGCAATTAACGCTCGTAAGTCGAGCCGCGCGATCTGTTTGATTTAAACGCCTGCCATGCGATCCTGCGTGTAATTCCAGGGCTAACTGAAAAACCAAGTCCAACTCTACCACCGAACATTTATTACGTCATATTCAATGGCCGACCGTGTCGTCGTCCTCTTCTCTATGCGAGTTCTGCTTTTCAAAGGACGGCTGGTATAATGAAAGACACGTCGCTGTTGGGTGTTGCGCGTGTTCGCTCTGATGTGCTATCAATAAAGGTGGTTTCTGTTTGGACTCGAGGATAGATCGTATATGGCTTCTTTTATTTTGAATAGTTTCATGGCGTAATAAATCGATGGTACGTTGTTTATTGATGTACGAGCATTTGAAGTTTTTGTTAATCTACGGCGGGAAGCGGCGTCTGTGCGTATCGCGTGGAGGATCTCGCGTTATTGTTATCTCCGTTATTGTTCCATCGATTCTGATAATTAACAATTCTAATTCTAATACACCGTTTGCAAATGAAGAAATATTTTGTTCACTGTCGAAGCGTTGGACGATTCTTTCATCGTCACAGACTATCCTCAATCATGATAATTAACTTTCTCTCGCCTATTATATTAACTTCGATACTACCAAAATCACAATATTTAACTTCTACTTGTAACATGTTACGTGTAACACCTGTAACAATTTTTGGAAAAAATACCTTCGACTATACTTCGAATCGTTAGTATTCCACCTACTGTATATATGTATATGTATATAGACTCAAACAGAAACAAGTCTACACACAAATGAAGAAGCGGAAATCGTGTTGGAATCCTCGCAGCGCTACAAAGAAGCCACCCCGGCGCGCCGAAAAATTCTCTTCCAAATAAAGAGTCGCTCGCCATTACGTGCATAGAGTAGCATAGTTTTTCGACGTCGTCCTTCACTTCAGGGCTTCTGGAAGACAGGGCGTTTTGCGATCAAGAAAACGTGGAAGAAGAGGAACGTTCGACATAAACGGCGAATGCCTCGCGCTCGTTACACGCGGCTCCTCTAAAAATATCTCCGCGAAACAGCCTTCCAGTTTCTGACCGCGTCCGATTTTCTTCATCAGCCGATCTCCTTCCTCTTCATCTTCCTTTAAGCGTTGTTCGCTTAGCAGAGACGCGATTTTTTTCAAAGAAAACTGTGTCAAAGCTCGTGAATTGCATCACTCTACATTTTGAAATCTTAGGATTCCAAAGTCATGGATTTTTAATTCTCCAACGTGCTAAAATTTAGTTTCAAAACCGTCGAATTCCGAAACTCTCTAGTACGAAATTTTAGAATTTCTAAAATTACGGATTCAAAGCTTCCGAATTCCAAGAAAATAGAGTCTCGACGCTGACGGGTTTCAAGGCACCGTATCTCAAAATGTTAGAACTCCAAAGTTGGAAAGTCGGAATTCTCGACTCGTAAACCCCGACATCTCGAAATTTTAAACTTCTAAAAAGTCGAAGACTTGAAGCTGCCGAATTCCAAAATCTGGAGCTTCGAAACCGTCGAATTCTAAAGCTCGGTATCTCGAAATTCTAGAATTCTGATATTACGATCGTAGAATTCACAGCTTCCGAGTTAAAGAGCCAAAGCTTGAAGCTCTCGAATCCTGAAACTCCATTGTTTCGAAACTTGAGAATCCTAAAATTGCACGCTCTTCTAAAAATAGCGTCGCGAAACAGCCTTTCTAGCCGACCGCGATTTTCTTTACGAACTGATCTTCTTCCTTTTCATAGTCTTCTTTTACTCCTCGCGTTCTTCGAGCGGGGGCTGTGCGCTTCGCGGAGGGGCGATCGCTTCCGAGAAAACCGGCGGATTTCTCGCGCACGAAATACGACTAGATGCACGGAGGTTTATGTAGATGCTTTGTCGGTACGATTCAGCTTCTTGGAACTACGCAAACTGTTACGGCGGCAGAATTGATCGGCGATCGACTGATTGTTTCGTGAAGGCTGGTTTTAGGGGTGCGTTGATTGTAGCGCGGAGTAGAGTCTGGTTCAAGAGTGAAGTTTTTAGGGAACGAAGGGTAATTGTAAGGTTTAAGTCGTATGAGTTTCTTGAGGCGAGAACCGCGGCTAAGATATGGTTACGGTGGTAGCGAGACTTTTGTGGTCAGAAAAAGTGACTTTCTTAGAGAGCTCGTCGTGCATCTTAATTTATGTTTTGGATCGTGTTCTTAAAGTTTAAATTTTCTAACTCTCGTAATTTCGTGTTAAAACAACCGACGTTGCGAAGGATTAATCTTCGATTAGGTTCAGTCTTGCAATCGGAAGCTATAAGTTTCAACTATCAAATTCAGAATTCTAACAAACGATTTAATATATGTTTATTTCGCCATAGAGAAGTTAAGGATCGAAAGTACGTTATAGATCGATCAATATGCCGCATGAAAGAACAAACCGCGAAAGAGACCACGTAATATTTTACCTACGAGCATAAAAAGAGATCGGAGGATGGACTTTTTACGAGGGCCAGATCGCAAAACCGAAACCACCAGGGTTACTTAGGCAAAAAACGAGTCGGAGAAGGCAGGGTGAAGCACTTTTCCCATGAAAATGATGGGAATACGAAGGGACCACGGAACGAGCGCAGAGCGTTTAACCAAAATTACGTTTTATATGCACAAGCGGATCATTGCTCACGAGACGGTCCATGCGTAACGGCCGCAACGCAACGGTGCATTTCCTTTTACTACTGCGGCCAGACAGCGAGCACCGTAAAACCTGAGAGGCTTTAACAACTGCAACTGCAGAAATCCTGGCGTTGCGTGGTGAACTTCCAGGGACAATACATCCCTGGATGCATCGTTCGACTTGCAAGAGCAGAACTGATTGTGGGAACGAACGCGAGGATTCTTCGTCCTTCCTTGTAATTTAAAGTTTCAATAATTAAGAAAGACCGGTTTACCATTTAGTTTCGTTGTGCAGCGTTTATAAGTGCTACTACGATGCAACAATCGTGAGATAAAAGCGGTACCGGAGAAGTTGCAATAAAACTGAAAATTGGAAGATCGAAATAGCAAATTGTACGAACGAGCGAAAAACGCGTAAGTTCGATGTCTTTCGACTTATAATTTCGGATTTCCGCTATCGAATAAAACAAATACTTGATTTTACGGATTCAAAAGCGTGCTGAAGCAAAAGACTTAAACTTACGACTGTAAAAAGGAAGGTTGCCGAATCGAATTACTATTCCACACGTACGCGTATCAATTACGCAAGATGACCAATCGTGTGTAAAATAATTAAAATCTGGCTCTCGTTAAAAGATTGAATTCGATCCACGTTTCGAGCCATATAAAAGCCAATTATCGGCGTTCTCGTTTCATTCGACTGATTCCCGTGCATCGTTGCAAAAATGGCACGAAAAAAAGCCACATAGGAAGAGTAATGCCATTTGAAGCGAGTACACGCCCCGCAGCTACTTAATTACTTGGCAAAACGGGATCAGAGAATCGTGATTTCATGGAACAAAGGGTACATTGTCTTTAGCAGCCGTGCACGGAATTAAGGCGTCTAAGATGCACGTGTTCCACGAATAGATCTTTAGGATTGCGATTAGAGATCGTGCGGTTTACCTTGTACGAGCCTCTGTCCTCCTCGTCCGAGGATGGGGCAGCGGGATCTCCTCCCGGTGTCGCTACGGCTTCCGTTTCCGCCGGCTGGTAGTCGACCTCACTGCTCCAAGAGTGTCGCCTCTTCAGGTCCCCTGTAATCATAGCGCCAAGACTACGTTAATTTTAGCTTGTAAATCTTCTCATCTTCAATCGTAAGACTATTGTCTATTTATACGTAAGACCAGGTTGGAATCTTTTTGCTTTCGTAGAAAAGATATTAAGAGACGTAACTTGTCTCAAATTATTGGAAAGTGTAACTGTATCGTTGTTACAGTAACTCTCTCGATTCTAGAATGTTCAGATATATTTACAAATCTACTACATCGCTGTTTTGAGAGCAACAGCTTTGAAATTCTAGATCTTAGAATTGGAGAGTTGCAAATCCCTAAATATCACGGCTTCAACGCTCTGAATCTTCACGAGCTTCGAAAATCCGAATCTCAGGATTCCTAAACCTTCGGACAAAGTCACGTAGCAGCATTTAAAAGCATATAGCACCGCTGTAAGATCTTTGGTAGCGTCGATGGTAATGAATTGAAACGTTGAAACGCGAGATGGTGAAAATGTTGAGCAGAGAGAAATCAAAGGGAGTAACACGGATAGTCGGCACGTGCCTCGAGGTCCGCTGGTAATTAATACGGTCCGACTCAATCGGGTAGCCGCTTAATTAGAATTGTCACTATCATTCATCTCGGCGGCGGCTGTTTAACGTCAACTTGCCAATCGAAGCGTAGCTGACAAAACTGGCCGCTACCACTTTTTGCCCACGGTTGTTCGACGTGCCGTATAATCCAACAACCGTATTCCCGATCGATACTCCTCTCCTCTTACGGGCTTTGGATTTACCATTTAATAGCGGCGAGTATCATCTCTGGAATCTTGCTCGAGCCGGCAGTTATTAATTTCCTAGATCGTCTCCTGAAATTAACGACATACATACAGTACAGAAATCGCATTACGCGGTCACGACCGGTTACGACGACGATCTTGAAACAGTTTTAACGAAGCCATCGATCCACGAGACGGTCGCAAACGGCTGGATCTGACCAGCTAGAAAACCGCTCGGCGTGTCGTGGCTCCGCTAACCGACACCGTTTCTTCCATACCACGGATATGTGGAACGATTTCTATTTAAACTGTTATTTCCATATCTGTTTTAGCAGTTTTTCTTCCCTTAACTTTGAGTAAATTCGACGAATCCGATATCGAACATAGGAATTTCTTTTTCGTTAGAATGTACGATTCGATGGGAAGAACCGCGCTCGATTCTTCGTAATTGGAATTCCGTTTACCTGGCAGATAGAATGGAAAAATTATCTAAAAACGTTGAAACACAAAGCATTGGGGTTTTAGAGCTTCGAAACCAAAATATTCGAAAAGAAAAAAAAGGATATGATTAGAAAGAGCGAAATCACTGTGCGACGTCCGAGCACATCTTGTAATTGCCGAAGGTATAAGATGTACTGATGGCTGGATGTTATCCGTACGTTTTGTTATTTCTCGTAATTGAAACAATTTGTTAGAGCCAAAGTATAGGTTATTCGATTTAGCCTGTAAATGGATTTTAAGACGTTGCTTGGACCATGGCCATAAAAAAGCTGATGTAGCGTACGGTGTAATTGAATACGTCTCATTAAATATGTGCCATCACTTTTTCTCCTTTTAAACTATAATCTTTATACTTAGTGTTAGCTATTTTCCAGACCTTATAATGAAAGTACTATATTTCAAAGGAATTCCATAAGATAATCGAATATTACGTTATCATCTAAAACCGAGGATTTCGCGAAACTTTCCATGTACATAGAATTTCTAAAATTTGTTTATTATCCTGCTCCATTTTACGTATATACAACACTCTATTTTAACAAGATATTAATTAATCGAGTTCTAAAGTTTTTAATTTAAGACTGGTCCTAGTTTCAATCTATCGATCGACAAACGTCCAGTTCAAGTCCAAGAAACACGATCGATCCTATTACCTAAAATATTTCACATGGCAAAAATTTCAAATTGTGTCGAATGCATCGGTAACTCTTTTTCCATATCGAACAATTTTCTTTCGATTTACTCTCAAAGGTCTGTCTCGATCCCGAAGGAATGAAAATATCCCAGCGCAAACAAACTTGAAGAATAGAGATCGTCTCGAATTCGCCGATAAATGAGCCTAAATCAACGACTGTCCCAATTAGAGGAATACTAAATCGGTTCTATGAAATCATCGAGCCGCTTTCGCGGATTTTCATCGATGCTCGCGGAACATTTAAGGCCGACAAGCGTGCGTACTCACGCACGCGCGTACACTTTTACAAAGGTGGAACCGGGGATAACGATCGACGATAAGCTCGCAGGTTAAACACTGTATTCGAGACGTGACTTATGGGATTCGATCGGGCCGAGGAGGCGCGTATTCTACCTACAAATTTACTCGTTTACTCGCTTCGTGGAATGCCACGGGCTCCCACGGGACCGGGCCGGTGAACGCATCGGAAAGAGGAGATGCGCTGCACGCGGCGGGGCTCGCGCGATCACGAGCACAGGAAATTTATCGGTTCGACGGTCAAAGTGTGAATTACGTCGATTCCAGCGTGAGCCGCAATAAAATATTTCCCAAAGCTTCATCGCATTGTGCCGCCGCTTCGTACCCGGTTATTTGCATCGGCCGTATATCTCACGCGTTTCGCGCGCATTTTGAACCCGCGCAAGCGCATCGCCATTTATTAATGATCGTCCGCCGACCGACCACTTTTACAAATCGCTGTATCCCGTTTTCGTGACGTATGGAAAGATTACTTCGTGAGAAATCGGTTCGTTTGAGAAGGGTGAAGCGTTTGGTAGAAGAGTGACGCGAGATTTTAAGGAAAGTTCGTGAGTACTTAAATATTTGCGAAAAAAAAAAAAAAAAAATGGGGAAACCTGACGAACTAAAATTAATCGACTTGAGTATTATTATCTTACTCGAAGTATCCCAATTTTGGAATTAATTTTTCCACGTATCTAGGAAATTACGATTTTTCAGACGCATCGCTCCTCCAGCAAACCAACGATATCTTGTTTGGTATCTCGTTACGTAGTTAGAAATATGAAATGTTTGTTTGTTGAAACGGTTACATTGGCGCATAAGCCGGAAGATTAAATTAATATTTAATAGTAAGAAGAAAAAACAGCTGTTCGTCGATACGTAACAATTAACACTTTCGTCACGATAGGTGAACATAGGGCGATCTCAGGAAGCGTATGATCGGCCGCAAAAAACGTGCACACACGTTCTCTGTAATTTACGGCCACGTGTATTATTATTCATACATATTACGCAGTATGTAACCACGTAGAAGTAACAGCGTTCGCAGTTTTTTCAAGTCGACAAAAACAACTTTCCTCTGGCGAATAATCGTAATTCGACGAGCGCATGGGATGGTTGTAGATTAAAATGAATAAACTAATCTCCTGACATAGCACTCACGAGAAAAGAAGATTAGAAATATCATTCTAACTTCAAGCTTCCATCTCTTAAAAAAAGAAAAAAAAAGAAGGATAGGAATGAACAAATATAAGGAAACGAAAAAAGAGAAGAGGAATGTATATATAAAGAAACGCAATCCTAACTTATAGATCATAAATGACAAATTATCAACGTCAATGAAATTGACGATTCAAGGTAAAAATTGAAAAATTACAAAAGTGAAGCCTGTAACCCACAACTTGTATTAGTAGTTAATAAATTACCGTAGAAGAAAGCTCAGATTTTCTGTCTCTATTCTTTATTTCCTCGAAACGACGCAGAATTTTTTCAACGCGCGTAATATAACCACGAAACAGTGAGGAACGCCTCCGCGTTTCGCGCTGCTATAAAACATAATGGACGTCAATTTGACAGGGGCTGCGAGAGAAAAAGAGAGAGAGAAAGGACGTTACGAGCGCGAACTACACAAACTTCCTGTCGTTTCGCGGGGTGGCGGAACACGAGCACGCACACGCTCAACGCTGATCGTGGCCGTGAATTTACAAGCACGTGTAGACTGGCGCGCGTGCACGTGGCTTCCGGGCCCACGGACGCACGTAATTTCTCCTTCTTCACCTCGTCGCGTCCGCGCTTCGCCACGATCTATGATCATTGCGCTTTGTACACTTCGCTCGCATTCCACGAAGAAGCAGCGCGAAGCCGCAGAAACCGGAAAAGTAAAGCAACATGCGATGCAATTAGCTCTAGCGGTGAGCGGCTTGAAGAAATTCAAGCTACGACTCTCGAGGACGGGAAGAAATTTAGATACATCAGGCTAATCGTTGGATACCGAGTTAGTGAGCTTAGATTCTGTTAGCGGACAGTTACGTTGCATTCCGATTCGACGAACGTTCGAACGAATCTGGCTATGAACGTAACTATCTACGTTATTTCCATTCGGCTCAGTTTTGGTATTATTTAAAAAAAAAATTTTTTTTTTATCTTTTGTTCAATAATTCTTGTAGCAAATATTAAAACAAGCTTTGGCTATGGACTGGTGTAATAAGACGCAAAGTGGAGAATATCTTTGTCATTGTAAAGGTGCAGTTGAGATCGAAATTGAATTAAAGGCGAAGGTAAACTTTTTCGCAAGTACAATTTCTGTATCGCGAGTGCAATTCGATGTTGTAAGTCGAAGTCTTAAGATGTATTCTACTACATAAAAACCAGTGATACAATTTAAATTTTCATTTGTATCAAAACACAGAATCGTAAAAGTACAAACATTCTATTCCTATTTCCATATAAATGAATTTCAAAATCTGCATAAATAAACTTCTATTCCAACTTATATCGATGATTTGGAAGGGAGGATGACGGTCGGTATTTCCGGAATTTGCATGCGCCTACGAGGAATCCTAATGGAAAAGAAACGGTTCGATGCCTCCGGGGACGATGGACAGAGCCTGCGTAGGCACAGAAGATGGAAAATCGCTTCTTGTCGATGATCTCACTGCGAGGAATCCGATCGGATTAACTCGGCAAAGCGAAATCAGCTAAACGCGACTGTCACATATCGTCTGCTACGATTTCTTACACCGCAGCTGATGGACGATGTCTCAATCGACATGTCACACGAAAAGAACGTTACCTGTTTCTAGTTCTTTCGGTGGATGATCGACGGCGATCCGTCCACGACGATCTCGCGGAAACTCATTAACATTTAACCGGTAATCAGAGCGGTTGATTAACGAGGCCGATGGGCAAGGCGGCTCGATAACAGCACACGGAATCGTACGATCTTATCATTGGCGATCTCACGGTCTGACGTCGTTAACAGTCGCCGGGGATCCATGAATGCGGATCGTCACGATCCACTGACGGTGATCCATGCCGTTCTGTCCGTGTCATCGTTTCTTGCCCAGGCTACGTCTAGCTAAGCATCCGGCTCCTTTACATTTCCATTTTATTTATATGGTTATCGAGCGTAACTAGCGTGGCGGTACCAGCGTTCATCGATGATTTTCTCTATTAAACTCGTTAGTCCAGTGTACGGTATCCCCTTGTTCTTCCTTCGCGTCCCCTCGCTGCATTCCCTAGGACACGTTCAGTCGGTGTAGCCAACGGCGACCACGTTTCTTCGCTCATCGAACGAGGTGACTGTGTGCACGTCACCGTGTGACAGTCAATGTCACGGTTTCCCTCCCGATCAAAGTTATTAAAAGCTTGGACTTTGAAGAGCAAAGGACCGTTTCGGTTCTTCCTCCACGCTGTAAGACCACCAAAGAGACCGTGTTATTGTTCATCGAACGTTCATCGTATCGCGCACTCGATCATCCTCGTGGCCCGACAAAACATCCTCCGACACAATACTCTTCATGTTCACTGACACGTGCGAGATCACCGAGCAACGTACGTCCACCGAGTCATTACCAGACGTGGTACGGATATTTTCTCCGTTGTTCTCGTTCGAGAGGCAACATACACTGTCGAAGAACTTTCCCTCCTATTTTATTATATACACGTGTATTACTAGCGATCAGAGGGGGGTGGGTTGGAAATGTAATTTGCCGGAGATCTCCGGGCCGATTCGAGGGATCACGATCGTTGGATCCACGAAGAGCGGCGAGTCGGTGAGACACACGGCTAGATTTCGGGTTGCAGGTGCACGCTACAGGTTCACTCACAGGTGCAGCTCTCTGACTAGACTAAAGGCGGGAGCGTGCTCGTTGCCAGCAAGTACTCTAGGAGAACAGAGAAAGAGAGAGAAAGAGGAGGCATACCGGTGCTTCGATTGGTCCATGCTTCCCGCGAAAACGACCCAGCCAATCACCGTGACTGTGCCACGTAATTGCCGGGTATCACGATTCACAAAAACGGGGGAGGGATACCCTTTCGAAATTCCCTCGAGGTAACGTTCCCCTCAGTTTCTTTTTTATTACGCGCACCGGCCGGCTTACTTTGTCCCACGGCTGATTTTTGAAGTCTATATCGATCATCCTGTTGTCCTAGGGAGATTTCGATACCGTACGCCCGGACCCTCTTTGAAACATTCTTTTCTACCTTTCTTCCCTTCGAATCAAATAATTTTTTGTCCTTTATACGCTGGAAATTATAATCACACGGTATTAATCTCCTTTTCCTACTATACAAACACTGGGCTGAAGCTCGACTTTGAGAAATTGAACGGATCTCCTATTTTCCAAAGAACCAATCTCCACCATCCTTTGTAATTTAATTCTAACTAATAAGAACTCCTTCAACCACTGAGAAATCAATGCCTACGGGGAACAGATTCAATCTTCAGGAAATCATTAACACTCGGTAGGATTTCTCAGCCAGGCCGATTATTTCGCGATCCCGGCTCAATAAAATCGCTGTACGCTACGTGATCGTTCGTTCGACGAAGAGAAGATAACGAAAACGAAACGAAATACAGCCGAGGAAGGGGTAAAGTTATCTCGACCAGTCACGAAACGTTTAACGAAGCAGATCGAACATCGATTAATTCGTATTGTTGCGAGTATTTGACGGCTACAATGTGCAATGTCAAAGTCAGCGTGTATCACGATAGAAAATTAAGAGGATGGTCGATTCTTATCCATATCCCGATAATATTCATCAAATAGAAAGAACAGTCACGGTCGTTCTCACAATTCTCTATGGAATAAAATGTGAAAATATTCCGAGGTACTTATCGGTGTGTCGTACTATATCGTACCACCCTTTATCGAGTTGAATATTTGTCGCTTCCTTAAAAAAATAAAAATTCGAAAAACAGAAACAGTCAAAGGTGAAATTTCTTTTCGGTCATTGACAATTCATTCGTTTACAACGAATTTTTAAATTAACAATTATTCTTCCTGTTTCACCTAAATATTTCACCCTACTGCGATTAAATAATATACGAACGAAGACGAAGCCTAATTCCGTAACGTTTAAATCGTTAAATTAGTATGGAGAAGGGTTGTCGGGTTAGTCGGTGGACAAATTAATTCACGATCGATGTTTTATCGAGTATGGCGATACGAAGCGATTCGAGGTTACCGATTCGAGGCGGCGGCAGCTCTTGTGGAAGTATTTCGGCCGGGTGGGTCCGCCGGATTCCTGGGCTTCTTTCTCGAACAGTCCCTCGAGGGCTTGGTGGTTCCCAGGGAGGTCAGAGGTCGTTGGGCCCTCCTCCGCCTTATTCCTTCTCGCCCCCTACCCGACCGAACGCCCTCGACCCTTCGCCAGCCCGCAGCTTATGAACGTCCGCCCAATACGCCCGAGTCTCTTTCACCTCTCTCCCTGTTTCTCTCTTGCTCGAAATGTTATTTATTTGTTCACGCGTTTCACCTTAACGAGATTTTCGGCCCGGTACCATTTGCCAGTAGGGGAAATTAAAAAGCTTCAAGCTTTCATGGTACACCGTGTTGAATGTCAGCTTGTTTTGGCTCGCGGTCGTTTTTTGGCACGTACTGTAATTTGCAGGATTGTTGGTATTCGTGGTTTGAACTGGGGCAGCTCGAGGAGCGAATGGGACGTAGTTGAAGAAATGGCGGAAATTGTAGTTGCAGTTACTCTACGTTCGAAGTTGTCGATTAGAGTTGGGAGGAGCGTGGAATAAAATGCTTGAAACTCTCGCGGTGTTACGCGTTGGACGTGGCTCTTTTTTACGTACGATTTATGATCTCAAAGATACGATGAAATTGTAATTGGACGTCGAACTCATTAGAGTTATTCCAGTTGTTGATCAAAGTTTGAAGGAATATGTGGTGTTTCATAAAGACACGAATCATTTTAAAAGGACGTTTTATGCAAGCCAGCAACGTAATAAAATCACAATCGCGCGTGCCCATTTATTTTCTCTTCCTGAAATACCAAATAAATTCAACTAATTTTTCGATTTAACCCGTTCATTTCACCCTCCCACCAAGTCATAGAAACAAATCATAACGCCACAAGCTATACAAATAATCATTCGGCGAGAAGTTTCTTTTCAATAACTAATCAAGTAAATCGAGTACGACGAAAATGAAAAGCCGAAGTCATCTGGTCGGAAACAGAGTCGGTTAACGATCGCGAGTGGTACTGGAGGTGCGTTCCTCGCGTCCTTTTCTACTTTGCATCATTACGGAAGATTGATGTAGTAACGGTATACGGTTGTTCGTCTCGCGGTTAAAGTGTCTCGTCTTTTTTCGCGGCCGATATTCCTCGAAAGCCTGCCAACCGGCTGGTCGTCGAGCAACACTGAAGAAACGGGGCGCCCTAATGGCCAGCACAGCACTACAAAGAAAAATTTTTCGATAACGCGGTGCACTCAGGTTTGGAGAGTCTGGTGCCGAAATTTGTATCGTACCCGAACGAATCCGAACGCCACGCCGCGCGTCCTTTCCATCGGCGATGTACATATGGGGCTTCTTGGGGCCGGCGACAACGCGTAAACCTTCGAACCGAAGGATAAATCCTCCTTACCGCGAAACCTTCCGACCAAACCATCATTTAGGCGGGATCACACGGACCTCTCTTCCGCGTCGTAATTTCTGTACGCGGCGAAGAAACGCGCGTGTAAATGCGCCGTTGGATTCCGGCGTGCCTTACCCGCCGCCCCCGAACGCCAGCAGGCCCTGTTCGCCGAGATTTTTCGGCGGAAACCGCCGCCGGGGAGCACTTTACATTCACCCTTCGCGATGGAGAATTTCGGAGAAGTCAGGATTTCGTCCCTGTTACGTGCGATCCGTGGAATTCGTGGAATCGATCACAACTTCTAATTCACTGACCAGGAACTGTATGTAGTCGAATGTTATGGTCTTTCCCTTGAATGCAATTGTCTTGCATGCAAGTTGATAAAAAGGAAATATTAAACTGCGACCATACTGCGTGACAAGTGCGTAGTATTTCGTTGAATCTTCGAAGCTCTGTGATTTATTAGTTCCTTGATCTGAATCCGTTTTAACAGCGAGTAGAGTACTATCGTTATTCTGCCAATAAAAAGGTATCAACTACATCAACTTGCAACTTTATACCTTGCGATCAGAGTAACGAATCAATGTCAGAATCAGTTCAATGAACCAACGTCATATCCTCTTACGTGAAGTGAACTTCCTTCGTTTGTAAGTCAGCGAAGGACTTTGACCTGCTTCACGAATAAGGGTGGAAGTCGAAAGAAAAGATTTGACCGCAGAGGATGAGTCAGAACTTTCGATTCTCAAGCGTAGAAGGTAAACACGTGGTGCTAGTCCATCGTTGCTATCCTCTTTGTCGTCTTCGTGGTTCGTCGACGGCGATATTTTTGTCGGCGTTGGCCAGGATTTAAGGGGCAAGCAGGCGTAGAAAGCGCGCCAGCGTGTAATGGTGATTGAATGCGGCTAATGGTCGTCCCGTACGGGACTCACGGCCTTCCAAGATATACGTTATGACTCGAGCATAACATTTACCGGGTGGTAAACAACCGCCCATAAACTGCAAAGCCCTACAAACGAGCCCTTCTGCGAAAAATGCTGAGACCGAGTAAGATCCTTACGGTTGTTAATCCAATTCTCATCTAGATGCTTTCGAACGTCGAACTTGTCATCTTTTGGTATCGATAAAAATTGCCATGTTCGATAGGGGGATTTTTGGCATGACTTTGTCCTCAACCGTTGCCATGATTTTATTGATTATGGAATTATGGGGGTATGTAACTATTGATACCTTTGGAACTGAGAAATCTACAAATTTCTCACTCGCCAAAAGTTGGGAATTGTTATGTCTTCTATATCAATTCAGAAAAATGTTACTGTGCTATAGCGATATTGCGCTATCTTTGGTAGAAAATAGAGACATTACAATCAAAAATTCTGAGAACAATAGTAAACGCCCCATGGTACGTTAGAAACGAGGATATACGGAAGGACCTGGGAATACCAACGGTCAAGGAGGAGATCACCAGATACGCGGAAAGGTACAGAGAAAGAATAACAACACACCCAAACAGGCTGGCTACAGAAACGATCAACACAAGAATAGAAANAAAAAAAAAAAAAAAAAAAAAAAAAAAAAAAAAAAAAAAAAATCTTTGGTAGAAAGCTTGATAGGAGCAAAGGATGTTAGCATCGATACTCGTAGTATTAATCGGCAGGTGATTCGAGACAAGTATAATTGGAAATGTGATCTGAAACGTTTGGTTCGGTCGATGATACTTGTCTTTGCTAGTTTGAAAATCGTGCGATGAGAAATCAGCAGTTTAAGGAAAAAACATGCAAGTACAAATGTCCGTAACATCCGCAAGTGAACTGCAATTAGATTCGACTCAAAATATCGTTACGTTGGAATAATTTAAAGCTTATAGAGCTACTTACTGTGCTTACAAAGTATGAAGCTCGATCTAGATCTCTAATCAAAATTTATTATGCAATCGAGAATTATGTATCTCTTTCTCGCTTTATATTCTAATAGAGATTAAAATCGTACACGCTTAAATGATTAATCCTTGCAATATCGTCCATGTTTCTATCTGAAAAAGAACAGCGGAGAACACTTGAGAACATCATTTTCACTGCTCTAAATAGTTGGTGTGGTCGGAGCGGAACAAGGAAGACGTCAGAACCCGGCAATTTGCCATCGGTTTTCGCGCACGAACTGATTTGTAAGCGCGACCAAGCGTAGGATACAACGGACTTTCGAGTTGTGAAGCTTGTCGCGTTGCACGGCGACAATCTCCTTCGACGATACCGCCATGACAAATCGTTCTAAGCAGCGTGACGCCATAAATCAAAGCTCGCCACTCGAAACGGTTCTCCACCCCGTGAAGAAAGATCAGGACACGAGGAGGACGAACGAGAGAGAAAGGGAGAAAAGGAAAAACAGAAAGGGCGCAAAGAAGAAGGGACGAGGAAGATAGCGGTGGTGGAGTACAAGTATAGTTGAAGCACGATTAAATTGTAGTCGATAAAGCTCTGGTCAGGCATTAATAATAATTAGACACGGCGTGGCTTCGAAATTAACGATGTAAGTCGGTGTGCGTAGATAATAAACTTGCGAATGAATTCTGCTTGACGCCACGGCTAAATAAAGAATAGCGTAACCGCGTGAAAGTTTACGAATTATCATCGTATTAATTGGGGGCTATTGTAAATTCCATTGCAATGGGAAAAAATGGTAATTGAATGTGGCTCGCTCGCGAAAAGAACGTTTTACGAGGCGATTAACCGCTTCGAGGCTGTTCCGACTGCGCTTCACGATTTTCTCCTCCGTGCAATTTCTACGCAATTAGCGAGCTAACGGTGAGAAGATTCAAGACAATTCGTAGTTCGTTAGACATACTAAGTGTATTCCTATCTTTTAATATTTTTATTTTTCTTCATACGAAGATGTTAACGGAAGATCTTAATATTAACGTTCAATCTCTCCTAATCTTCTACTTAAGCTAATTTTTTGAACTATCGCAAATTTAACTTCAAATTTACAGTGGAACTTTTGTTCATCAATCAGCTATATTGAATTCTTTGAAAATTATCAACATCCTACGGTCAAGTAAGTTGTTTGTTTCCGGAGAATCGAACATTAATCGCATGTTGGTGCGATGAAATGTAGAAATTAAGAAAGAGTTAACCGTTTTGACTTCCGAGGGCTAATTATTAATTCAAACGTAGCTGATATTAGGAAACTAAAACTGAATCATCACCTCCGTTCTGACTTACGGGCTTCTTTTCCAGAAATTCGACTTAAATGCGGTAATATTACGTGAGGTGATTTATCCAGCATTGAAGAGGTAGGAAATGTGGTACGGTAATTTTATTAATGCATTAATCCCGTTTCACCGGCGTTCCTTGAGTTCTTTGTATGGTGGGATCGTGGCGCCCGCGGGCTCTTCGCCGAGGGTGGACTTAATAAACCGAAAGAGGGACCACACGCGTCGTGACGTCACGTGGCACGTCATGCCATGACGATTCGGTTGACGTACATTACGCCCGCCAAGGTAGATTGAAATTTAGCGAATCCACCCACGCGAGCCGCGCGCGCGACTGCATATTATTATGCGATTCGCGAGCGGCATAATTATTTCCCGCTCAAAGTTCCTTTGACGAGGAATCCCCTTTAACGCTTGAATGCTCCGTTCATACCAACACGCGTGAATTTATTTTTAAAGCCGTGCGAAGGGGAAAAGCTGTCTTTGAACCGTACAAAAGCGATTTGGATCGTAACAGAAAATACCGTGTTTAAAAGTTGAATTTATTCTACTGCTAGAACCAAACTTATATTGTTCGTTATAAATTGTGACTATCGTAAGACTAACCATTTGAGCCTCTTAGAAGTAAAAACTGGTCAACCACATCGTTTTGTAAGATTTTAATTTAGTAAATATATAGGTGCATGATTAAGGATTTAATTGCATACGTATCGATGCTGATTTTAGAATCTTAAGGTCAAATTGAAAGTTTCATTTTTTATAGGAAAGTTAAAGAAAGATATAATCTTGGAAAGATCAAGGTTATAAGTCTGTTAAAATCTCATCTTCGTGTGGAGATTGGATAAATGTTTGAAACGTTGGAAGCTGGAAATCCTATTAAAAGTTTCAAGTTACAAATTTCAGATCAATGTGGAACTCAAGCTCGCAAGAAAGCTAAACGCCTTGTTCTTCTAAAAGTAAAACTGATCTCGATATTTTTCATCGTTTCTAAATGATCCATCAAGTTTTGTATCGCATATCGATCTCTTTATACGATCGCGATGATGTTCTCAGAGGACCACCAGATCCTCATCAAGCTCAAACAGAAAGAAAATCTTGTAATTAGCGATTCCACGTGAACAGGTATACCGCATACCACAGAATGGCGGCAGCATCTGAAAGGACCAAGGGAAACGAATCATCGGGGGATCGATTCGACGGTAGATTTTCGAAGATAGCTGCTACATGGACGAGGAGAATGCAGGGAGGGGGAGATTGAGGGGTAAAGGGAGAAGGGCTGAAAAGACGAGGAGAGGGGGGAAGGGAGTAAAGATTGACCCATGACCCGAGAGTTATGACGCGAGTCTGATTCCTGAAATGCTCGCGTACACCCTGTAATCAGGAATGGTGAGTCCGGGCACCCCGCCCCAGCACGCCACGCTGGATATCTATAATTTAAATCTCGCTCGGCCATAAGTGGCAGGAAATCATTGTAATTAATATGGCGTACATCCACGCGCTGGTACATGTGCGCGACTCCCATGGCCCTCCTTTTGTCCCGATTCCCCTGTACGACTGGCGTGTCTGCTCTCTGAAGAGGATGTAAGCCGATCGCGCATGTGCCGATACGGAAGCTTATGTTAGACTAGCGGAATTGGTTTACTCGTTTTCCGCTAGTATACCATGGTTGCAAAAGTTGCGGATCGTTATCTCTATCTCTTTGTTAGCTGGCCTTGACTGTTATAAATTTCATTTACTTCTAAACTTTCGTTTTTCTTTCGGCAACTTTCTGTAATTAAGTTTGGGCCATCTAAAGTAATTTATATTTTAAATAAAATAGAATGGTTAATTTACGTGTATGTATAGGTTAAACATTTTACCGTCACGCTTTGATAAAGATAAGTATCACTGCATCTTTTCATTTGTAGCAAATCTAGGATAGATAGCTATCTTCGATATTTTTGATTTTTTAATCTTCAACTACTCTGCATTTTTCATGTTACTAGTATGGTATAATTGATCTTCATAACGAAGAAAAATAAACGTTAACGGCTTAGTGGATAAATGTAGATAAATGTATGTCAGGCAGATAAATGTACTATATGCGACATAGTTGAGTATCGTTGTAGATAAATGAAAGCATGTACGACAACTCAGTTGACTCTCAAGGCAGAAAAAATGATACGTACCCAATAACGTAATCGAGTCTCGTTGTAGATAAATACATATGCAACATAGTAACGCACTATATGTACGTAGTCAGTTCTAAAGATTAAAGTAAATAATTTTACCAATATGTAAATATCGAGCTACCCATAATCCAAAATTTTTACACGCTATTGTACACATTACCAGGGCAATCAACCAATTTTCCAACATCCACGAGAGCGAGATGTTTAAGAACACGACGATCGTAAACCGGTCAGTGGAATCCAGATTAATGTTTCGAATATAGTGGCGTGCACGTAGCGTGGATCAGAATTTTCCATGTTAATATTTATGGTACTAATGAAGTAGAGATTTTTTGTCGACCGGTGATTCGTTTCCTAGTCTTCCAGTGCACGCGATTTCGATTCCGTTACGGATACTGGATTAGGGTGTATGGTCGTGCCTTACGATGGAAGGATTCATTGATATGGAATCTACGTAGGCAGACTGGCAGTAAGGCTTTTTCGTTTTGCAAGGCTTGATACTGTGAGCGACGGTCGGGTTAATCGTATCCTCTTAGCTTGAATTACTGGCTCGATCCCTCTGAGTCTTTGTAACTCTGTTTTGGAGATTAAACCAACGCGATGGCGCGCAGAAAGGGGCAAAACTACTTAAGCGGTCTTATCCGTAGATGCCGACTCATTGGAATATTCTTTGCAGAAAATATTACTTCGAAATGACTGGTGATTCTTAACCGTGGGGGCCTCAACAGAGAAACGCGTATTGTAACGTGCATTTTTCCAAAAAATGATATAACTGCAAGAAATGGTATATTTATACCTCCGAAGATTTACATTGAAGATTTGATTATAATTTTTAACGTTTATATTCTTACGATATCGTTCTTCATCGAAAATTGGACAAGTCCTCGATATAATAAGAAAGAAATGGGAAAATATCGTGTACTTTAGATTCAGCAACAAACAAATATCGAAAATTAGAAAAATGAAACGACCTTATGATACAAGGGTGGTTCGTTCAAGCACACATTTCGATATTTATTTGTTGTTGAATCTAAAGTACACGATATTTTCCCATTTCTTTCTTATTATATCGAAGACTTGTCTAGCAGTGTACAATATAGGCAGCAAGTTTAATTGCTCTGTAAAAAGCTTAAGCTCCTTTTAAGACGCTCAAACTCATCTGACTGAAATAACCGTATCTTACGGTGTAGTATTGTAAAACAAGAGAATTGTAAAAACGAAAAATACTTATAATGTAAATATTATACTTGGTTTAACAGAAAGAACTTCTAAACCAACATAACCGCGCTTATATTATCTTGGACAGCCGGCTTGGACGGTTAAATGAATCGAAGAAATGTTTCAATTATCCCAACAAATGTCACTCGTGGCCGGTGATCTTGATAAGCGATCCTGTCCAGCGGCGATATTTTGCTCGGTGCAAGAAATTGTTACTAGGTTGCACAAAGTTACCACGTGGCGAGCGGCTCGCGTCAACGCACCATGGCCCCATGAATTATTCATGAGGAATTTGCAGCGCCCCGTCAATGCTACTGTCATTTCTTCGTTCGTATCGATTTCTGAGCGTCTCAGCACCGTACTTGATCGTTAGCGACCACGTGGTCCATCGTAAACTCTCCAAGTCGAAGTCGATACTCTCCGCTTCATCGATAAGGAGATATCGCTGAAGAACTTCCAGTCTCTTCGCACGAAGCTCTATACGATGTCGGAATTTTTATGTTTCCACCCCGTTGACGTTACGATAAAATAACGATGAACTCGGAACGAACGATTTAGAAAATAATTATTTGTTTGTTTTCAAGATTTCCTATATTCATGGTATCAAATTCAAAAAAATACGTACTTCCAATTTTTTGGGGAGAAGAAACGTACAACGTACAACGTATAGTATCAAATTTGAACTTTTACTCGAGGATTTTTCTTGGACCACGCTATTATTTAAAGGATTAATCTTATTCTATTTTCAACGAACAAAGATGCTGAATGTTTTAAGACGAATTCCAGCATAGAACATGTTGACAACAATTCTCGCATATCTTCCTGAAGCTTAAGAAGATTTTTGATCCGATGGTAGATACGATTGGACTCGAAATAGCCCGAAGGATATATCGCGATTAAAGTCGGGCATGGAATGACCGTGGAAGCAAATTATTAAAGATTATGAGGTCCATAGCAAACAAAGTTATCATTCGACGTCGTAAAATTTGCATGAACGCTGTATATAATATTTGATATATTTATCTTCTAACCTTAGGAACTTCTTCTTTCATCGAGAATGACTTCGCACGGACGACGGATCTACACCTCGAGAAAATTACTCTCAATCCGAATGTGCAGGCAAGCTCATCGAGAAGAAACCAATCGATGATCCTCATAGTTCAATTAGCGGCACAATCATCTAGCTGCTGGCTCGCCATCCCGTTGCGGCAATTTCTCAGAGTAATGAGCCCGTCACGGTCTCGAGGCGCGTGTATCATAAACTCGGGGCTAATTTAACTATCCTACACGCCTCTGCCACGTAGCCAATACGATCTACATGCACCGGCCAATAAAGAGGACGTCTATTCCCGACGAGCGATAATCCCTCCGTGACTAGGATTTTTTCGCATCTTTCTGTATTCATAGTCCTCCCGGACTATCGACACGGTGGTCGAACGATGCAATGCCATATTCTGCCATTATATGTCCCTGATAAATCAGATTGGCAAATGGTAAACCGCGAAAGCTTTGGGGAGAACGGTTACTCGAGGTTAAGAGGATCGTATCTCAGCTAAAACGCAGGGAAATCCGCGGCAGGAGTGGCCTCGACGAATAGCCAGACGTAAATCCTCGTATCCGGACGAGGCATCATCTGGTATGGTTTAAAAGAAGCATTATCGCGCGCTTTATGCGCCAGAGTAAACGCCACGAATTCGAGCCGTTCTTTCGCGCCAACTAATTTTACGACGTTTCACGTGTGCGCCGCATGCACGCGAACAGCTTGATCCTCCGATGGCCTCTCTTTTAGCCTCCATTAAGCTGCCCATCCACTCTGTTTCTTTCTCTCTCTCTCTCTCTCTCTCTCTCTTCGTATGTCGCAAATTTATCTTTTCCTCAAAGCGTTTTTAATCGTCCGGTGACTTTCCGGTGGTTGTTAATGAGTCTATTAGAAAGGGAGGTCTATTGCGAGATTGGGTCGTTTATGGATGTCTTTAAAGAATCGACTAATCGAATTAATAGATCAAGAAAACAAGTTCATTAAGGCTGGAACGTTTTACTTTCGTTTAAAGGATGTGTTAATAGAATTGGTAAAGGAAGTGTAACAAGTCAACTTGGTAAATTTATTATGTTTAATTACACTTTAGTCTTGCGCTGAGAAACCGATTTTATTTCAGTTTCTTACGTGAATCGTCGAGGGGGCACGTTACTCGCATTAAAGGCAGGAAACACGCTTCAGCAATGGGCAGAAGAGAACCAGCCGGACGATGCATCCGGTGCAAATCGAACATTAGCATAAGATCCACTCGCCTCCTTGGGTAGACGTCGAAAAGCTTGTTCGACACGTGTAGGACGACGCGATAAATCCAAGATGGACGCTTCCAAAAATCCGAGCCACAGCCTTTCAGACTTGTAAACGGAAGGACGTTTTAGCCTGCAGGTTCTTGTACCGTGGATCGACGCGTGTTTCTCGAAATTTAACAAACGTCGAAGAGAAGCGAGAACGTATTTTAATTTATTTAATACGTACATTATTCTACATACAGAATCGTCGATATAAATAGATTCTAAGTTAAATTTAAAAAAATATTCGGAACACGATCACTTTTTCCTATACTTTTCAATTTACAGAACTGATCAGTATAGCTTCCGAACGATTTAATTCGTCATAGTATCTCGACGTTAGGTTTGCTTAGTCTGACCCATTGTACTGTGAGAACCGAGAGCGAATAGACCGTACGATAAAGGGCAGTAATAGGAGTTTTCGCAGTTTTATCGTTTCACCTATGCTTTTCTCTACTTTCTCTGCCTCTAACGGAACTTATTGTTCGCGAGTGATCTCGAGGAGCGTTCCGAGACACGTCACACTCGTTTCACAGAAGGAACTTTTACGTCTTACAGCTTGACAATGAAAGATCACGATTTAGATTGATGTCTATACCAACAGTGAGATCTAAAATCTATAATTTAAAATGAAAAAAAATCGCTGGCGTCCCAGCATAACCATGTTCGCCAAGATGGAGACCTCCCTCGCGACTTCCATGCATAAATTTCAGAGCACACGAGCAAACGACACGCGCAGAAGTCGGAAGAATGCGTGTTGTTGCATGTTGGTAAAGCGATTCGAAACCGAACGAGTCGTACATTCCCACTAACAGACATCGCGACAGGGACTCATTTCACTCCCACAGGAAACAAAGGTGAAACGGTACCGTACGTTACTCGAACGATAAAACGCAGTCACATGGCGACATTTGCAACCTTGTTTGCTCGAGATCGACGAAACATCCAGCTCGATAGAGAAGTCCAATTCAAGTGGAACACGTGTTCGAAATTTAATACGATTAGGCCGGTGCACGTGAAATGCCATTTCTTTAAAATTCCAATTTAACGAGTCAGTGCCACCTATTACAACGTCAGCGACACTAATCCAGTTCTTTGAGGCATTTTTCACCTAATTGTAAATGTCTACTTTCCTATCACTAGAAAGTTTTTAATTCGGCGTAATTACAACTAGGAAGAATGTCATTTAAAATCTTTCATTGCCACATAGTGTAATTATTTGCACCCAGTGTAGATTAATATAGCACATATTCCTGTTTGGACTGTTTACAGTCAGTTGCTATCTGTGCCAGATTCTTTTCACCTTGTGGCCTCGATTTCTATATATCAACGCCAAAATCAACATTCTTTCAACACGACTGATGATTCTTCGACCGAAACGGCCTCCATATCCAGCGAAGAGTCTTCACTGGGTGCTAATCGAGAACAACTGCGAGAATACTGGAATTATTTGGAGCTAATTCGAGTTTCTGTATTTCACTTAAGAATATTTTCCTCCTATTTTCATCTCGTGGTTGCTTTTTCTTAGCATCCCCCTATATAAGTCGCTTTAGAACGTTGGTTTCTACGTTGATATACGAAATAAGTACCTTCGAGTCAATAGTTTTAATATCAAGTAAATAATACTGTATTAATATTAGATATCTACACTGGAAGATCAATCATTTCTATTTTCGATGTACAGACTTTTAATTACCCGGAAATTAATTCGCAACGATAGATTGTACATGTCGATAGAAATTCTCCTCGAAGATTGCTTCTACCCCTTTATTACTTAATTAACTCTATCAGAAAATGTTAGCGAGGTAATCGATAGTCGATGGGAAAATTAGCTGCGTGCAGAACTATAAAGAGTTAAGTTTGTAGTACTAGAAGAACAACCGAGAGAGCCTTTCTGATGCAAAACCAATAATGCCTCGCAGTCTGATGAGAGGATAATTCATTATGAACGCGAGGGAACGTGTCAGACAGGGAGAACGTTCTTTGACAAACCGGCATGGTAAACATATTACGTAGATCGAGGATAGAGACGGCGGTAAATCATACTTTCGACGTTAAGAGGCCGCCTCGTCGTCGTTGGTCGGTTCGTAGGGATTGCGTGAGAGAGTTGCCTCGGGCTGCACTCGCCAAACGAAAATGCGTTTCGCCATGGGAGCTCGCGAAGTTCCCATAACGAACCTTCAGGTTTTTTTCAGGATCGAACTGAACCGACTACGGTTAGTCGATCGTTTGAATATTTCATGCGAGCCAGAGTTAAACGAATTAATTCTTCAAGATTGTAAATTGACTAGAATTTTTTCTACTTTTAGATCACGTCAATTCAGTTTTGATCGATTGCAGTTGATTTATCAGATTACGGGTTCGTTGGAAATTTGTAACGTGTTTAGTTTAGAACGTATTTGAATTCGATGTGTTATAACATTTAGTAAGAATATGCGTGATCAGGGATTTAATTCAGAAATTAGAGAAGACCAAGAGAAAAGAGAAATTAGGTCGTGGCTTGATAGTATAAGCAAGGACATTGGGATCTCGGTACGTGGGGCACACTGCTAGGTGCATTTCGCGCCATGGAAATACGAAATAATTTTTCTGCGGGGCCCGTTGCCTCGAGAGGTTGCTTTACGAGCGGCATAAATCACGGCCGTGCACGTGAGTGTGAGTGGGCGGAACCGCACGGTACCACAACCGTACACCATAAATTTGATACATGTTCATTGTGGTGGCTGGGTTGGCGAATAGCCAGGGTATTCCTCGCGATCGGTGGCCCGCGAGACTTTTCATTCGCGAAACCCACAAAAATTTCAAGTCGTTTAAATGTCGGTGGAGAAACCTGTTTATCTAACATTATGATTACAACATTTTCTTTCAACGCAGGTGTTTAACCTTCTTGATTGATATTACGGGTTTCAAGACTACGTACAACGTCGTAAAATAATAAATTGCAATCGTTTAAAATCTTTTAGCCTGAGATACGTTTTTTTTTCAAATTTCTTACAATCTTTCCACTTTACAAAGTTCGAGAGGCAACTACATATCTGGAAAAAAATATTTTGGAAAGATAATTCAGATCGGAAAGAGTTAAGAAACTTTCATTCAATCTGAAGCATAAATTTTCGATGAACGGAGAGCTACAATCTTTCAAAGTTATCTGAAACAAAGCTGACGATAAGAAACGCATTACTCGGCTATACTATAGTATTTCAAGGTTAAAAAGAGACTAGAAGGAAACCGATTAATTCTATGTTTCCACCTATACTTTTAATTAACGAGTATTACTCTGGAAGATCAGATTGGTATCAGTCCATCAAAGGGACGAGGCTAACCGGGCGATCGTAGCAGGGGCCATCATCATCACGAAACGTTGAACCCGTGGGCTCTCGAAAGCGGGTGCCATCGATAAGGAAGCGTCCCGTATATCGTTGCTGACAAGCGTTTAAAGCGTAAAGCGTTCATCGGAGTCAAATTACATTGGCCAAGCGAACGTTCTGTCTTCTGGTTCTTAAAAACCGCGATACGAAGTGGCTGATATATCAAAGCGTATAGTGGCCTGTATGAAGCGTACTGAATGAAGGGCGTAGCACGATCTCTCTCGATCCATTCTTTTGGCTGTTCGAATCTTTTTCGAAAGGGAAGATTGCGCGGCTGGAACGCAAGAAGAGGGGCCCACGAAAGCTTCTCTACCCTCCACCGGTGTGTGTACATTTTCGAGAGAACGGGTCAAGATTGGCTTCGTGCCTGAAAAGTAATTGCGAGATCCGAGATACCACGGCACGGTTGCTACGCAATTTGCCCCTACACCTGGCCTCGTTGCTCCCCGTCCTGTTGAAGAGTCCGTAGTCGTCGCGAGAGGCCCGTTTTCGTGAATCATTTCGCGTCTGTTGCCGCTCTTCCACTCGACAAAAATGAAATTGTTTACATCGTTGTCAAGATTAACCGCGTACTGGAAATTATACGCGCGGTCGTTCGCATGCCAATTAAATCGTATAAACGAAATTGGCCCGCGTATAATTGGACGGGATATTGAACGAAAATCGAAAAGCATCTCGCCGGATATTACGTGGAAAACGTATTATATATTTCGTTCGATGGAGAGATGATCTCGCTCGTGTTTCGTGATCTGGATCGGGTCCTCTTAGCGTGCAAGTGCACTTTAAAAGTCATCTGATAGGATTAGTAGTAACGTTACGCTGGTGAAAAGTCGCGATGCATTGGTATACAGATACGTATCTCTAGAAGCGCGATTCTCTTTCGCATTCTTAATTATTTCTTGAGAAAAGACATTTCATCTCGAATCGAAAAATATAAAAATACGATGATCAAGCGTACCTGCGTTTTTAGTTACGATTACAGGTAAGGAGGACTGTACTTGCTCGTAAAGAAAAATGGAATAATTACACGATATCTGTGCATCGTTAAACAGTTCAGCTGATCACAATGCGTCTCTAGATACGCTCACACTTGAATTCTTAATAAGTTCTTAAGAACAGATACCTTTCCGATCATTTCGAGTGGAAAAATGAAAGAATCCGCTACTCGAGCCTGCCATATTTTTAGCTAGAATTACAGGCGAGGAACGCTATATCTCCTCGTAAAAAATCATTATAGTCATACGATATCTCTGTACGATCGACAAAATCGAGTTAATCACAGCTTCTCGGCCAACAAATCACGAATAACGTCCGTGCTCCACGATCATCAGCATCTTCCATTAAACGCATCGCGTCATCTCCGACAAATCTACGCGAGAATACTCTCCGATCCTCGCTAACAGGTTCTCGTAGCCAGAGTCACGAGTTAATCTATCAAGCGGAGTGGAAGTGCAAAACGAATCCACCGAGGCTGAGAAAAGAAATTTTCCACAGTTCTATTCGCAACATTCAGCATCCTTCCCTCGCGTTAATTTGTCAGTCGCGTAATAAGCACGCGCGTGTACACGGGGGGCGGAATAAGGAGAGCAGCGAGGGAAAAGGAGAAAACCACTCGTAGCCAGAAGAAGCCAGAAAGAAAGAGTGGGTTCGCGTTATTACGTCGATCAGGAGCGCGAAACACACACGTTTCTACACGCGTACAAAGCGAACACAAAGGAATGCGTCAACGTCAACGCGCCAGCTCTTTCCGGTGACCGCAAACCCGGTATTAGCGAATGGGAGCAGCGATTAAAATTTATGTTGCTGGCAGAAAGGGCCGATGAACGGGGCGACGGAGAAGACAGGGTAGAGTTTGTTGGCTTTACGTGATTGTCGGATCATGGCGCGGTGGCCTGCGTACTGTGTATACGAAGCCCAGCCAACTTTCCCCGTAATCTTCGACTCGTACACAGCCACGAGGATCCACCAGGAGGTGTCCAATTATGCAATAGATCACGGACGGGGCGTTCTCCACCACTTGCAAATGGTTCTACCATACTGGACGATAGCTGAGATGTTTGTTCTTTCTTTATTTGTTTCGCTCGTCTTCTCTTTCCTTCTCTTCTCACCATGCTCGATGGAATTCGCGAATAAATCCTTAAGGGCTGACCTTGGATCGCGGGACGCTCGTAAATTTCACCGTAAGGGAATGTCTTCCAGCCGCGCAGCGTAAATTAATCGATCGCAGATAACTCGAGACAGGGCCGTGTTGCTCCACATTCAGAAATTTTCGACGCGCGGTTAATTTATCAATCGGCTCGCTGCTCTCCGCTCCTTTCCTTTCGTATAGACCTTCCTTCACAGTGCCTAAGTGTATTCACGTATACGTGTATGCATCGGGGAGGCTTTGTAAAGAAGAGAGAGAAAGACGGCCCGATAGAGCTGAACAGGCCTGGTGGAAAGAGAGGGTAACTGTAATCCATACTTCACGTGCGCGCACGATATTTCTCCGTCAGGATACAAGTAACACGGTTCCTTTGATCGCAACACAAATACCACAGTGTAGTTATTACGATACAAATCGAGCGTTGTTATACAAACGAGGGCCGACCGATTTATTTATCATGCTTTACACGTTCAGTCGCATTACACGTTTTGTGCGTTCATCTCTCTTTCTCTCTTTGCCAGTTCTCCAAACGATCATCCAAACGGAATCGCCGGTTTCGCTCGGAAACGGACGTACGTCAAATTACGAGTTTAATGGCCGGGCTCTGGCTATCGTTCGTCTTGGTGGGTGGCAAAGACAGGGAGAGAATCGTGCTGGCCATATACAGAAACTCACGGGATCTACCGAGTCACCGAGAGATACCACGGTCGTACCCCGACGATCTTGCGTTCGGTTCTTCTACGTGTGACTGTACGTACACACGATCGCTAATCACACGATCGTGGACTTCGTTATAGAAACACAGATCCAACCACAGCATCGACTGTGATCCTTAACGATTATAATTTCGCGAGATTCGTTCGTGTCGTGATCTTGAACACGGTTAATCAGTGTGCTACGACAAACGGAAATTTCTAACGACATAGTTGTTCATACGTTGTTAGGAACAATTAGAGAATCGATTCGGAAGCTTTCTCTTCGTCTTCTTCGAAATAGTTAACTTCACTTTCGAACCTGTCACGCTGGTAGGATTCTTGCAATTACTAGAAATTTTAAAGAAATGTCAACTTCGTCCAAGTCGCAATACGAATATGGGTATGGATTATCTTTTTCCGCGAACTCCTTGTAAATACGTAAAAAATACGACTCGTTGCTTCATTCTTCATAAAACGTATTTTCGTCTAGCTCATACGATATACGTGTACGTAAAAGTTCTTTATGATAAGCGTTGGAATAGTTTGGCGAGCCACTGTGCCTCGAACGACGCTCGAACAAGTCTAATACTCCGATCCCACGTGTTCCCGATAAAATATACGCTAGAGCGCTTGCACGTCGAATCTCATTGAACGGCTATCTTCCAGCAAGGCGGTTCAATTATAGCGGATAAGGTATACAGATTACGGTGGAGGCACGTTATAACACAGACACACGCGCAGCGCCCATACCGACATGAGAAATTGTTTCATCGGTCATTGTTTATGTACCCAATTATTGTACCATTCGTTCACCGAGGGTGGCGTATCACTTACAACAAATCAATTTGAAGCACACCTCGCCCCCGGCCCTACCGCCCCTGGAAACATCGTGTCCCGCTGAGCGGACAATGTTTTGTCTCACCCGGTGCAAGACGACCCGCGGTGCCCGAAGCCGAACGCCAGACCACGGATTTCCTTTTCCTTACTGCACGAACCGGAGTTCGTGACCCTGGGCTTTGTCGCGAAGCCACGCGACAACGCCGCGACAAGATACGACTATGCGAACCTGCCTTTCGCATATCTGTCGTTTATTTTACGTATTTTGGCTGTAATACGTCTTGTAAAACATCGCAGGGAGCTCAGGGTGTTTGACAATGAATTAAGAATGTTCAAAGAATCGATAGGCTTGACGATGGAGTAAGTTGTCTGAATGAGTTATTGATTCAGTATAGTTGTAGCGCTGTAACCGAAAGAACGAGAGAGAAAGAAGGTTAAGCTGGGAGAACGTGCGCATTTCGTCCTAGAACTGCTAACAGATTTATCGATAAAGCTGTTTTACACGTCAACATAGCGAAGGTAATCCTGAGGATGGCTCATGCTTGCAAGTTATGTGTTATTTTACTGGACATTCAGAGTTGCGGAAGCGATATTAACTTCCTCAATTCTAGCGTGTAGTTACAGTTTCGGAATGAATTTAGGAAAAAATTAGCGAAAGATCCAAAACACGAAGAAAACACGGTAATAGTCATAGCTTAGCCAGAGGATGTATATAGTTGCAATAAAGCAAGATTAAATGGATTTTTCATACATACGTATATCAGTTTCTCTCTAGTGGTGATATGAAAGAACCAGTAGAATAAATTCCATAAATTATACAATTTACGTGATGTAACTAAGCAGACAGAAATAAATTCTGAATTTCCTATTTCAATTTCTACCCCATCAACTCGGAACCTCGAGATTTAACGGTAGGTATGTAAAATAGGGAAAATAAATTCTCCTAACAGATTAAAAAAAAAACCAGTAGAGGAACGAAAATCGACTGTAGAAAAATCGAGCAAAACTGGATACAAATATGGATACAGACGTTGCATTACGATAACATCGAATCGAGATCTGGCTAGCATATCCGCGCGTACTCAAACGCAATTAAACGTCCCACGTATTCCCGCGAAAGGTAAGAAACTTTTCAGTTCGGCTAGTAAAGGCGAGGGAGAGAAGATACGGCGTTTAATCGTCGGCAATTAAATTTCATTAGCCGGGAACATTCCTCGTTCCAATCAACGCCACTTTCCACGCAGGAATAATCACGATGCTGATAGAAGGGGAAAGGCCAGGGGACGCCATTCCTTCGCATCGATCGTAAACCACCTTCTCTCTTCTTATCTGAAGTGACCGTTTCGTCGGTTGAAAGCACGTCGCGTTTCGTTACGCGTCAGAGAATCTGACTAGCCAACAACGGTACTCCGTTAAGCAGTATAAAGTTCATTAATGAACCGCTCATCGGGTTTGTTAATGAGCCAACACCTATATCGTGCTCCACGCGGTCGATTCTCGTGTCGTTCGGTCGTTTCGAACCGGTCAAACACAGATTAGAAGTCTGTTAGATGGCTGACGCGTATCGCCGTGTAATCGACTAACAACTAAGCAGATGAACGTCATCCAATGAAATTAACCTTCCATTAATTCTCGGAAAGCAGAATGGTGATTCTTGGCTGGTAAAAGCGCCGGTTTTCTTTATCGAAGTGAATTTGGTGCGTTGTCACTAACGATCCACGATACGAGGATCGTATTCTTCGATTTATGCTATTCTACTTATTCGTTATTAAAGTGAATTCACCTGAATTCCTTGACCGAGAATTGCTCGCGTTTAATTCGAATAAAAGAAGGAAACAGATTTTCAAAGAATATTTTTAAAAAAACCTAAGCTTAAAACGTGAGAGAATATTCTCTATGAAAATTAATTGTAGTCGGTCCAATTGGGAAAAAAAAAGAAAAATAAACGATCGAATTGAATCGAATGATTCAATACTCGATAAAAAATTGAAAGAAAACAATAGATACTTGACAGAATATATCAAATTAAATATATGTATATACAGTGAGAATCGAAAGTGAGTGTAGAGTCACTTAAAAAAGTGAGGTTCGCGTAATACACATCGATTTATTTATAAGCTTACCTATGTTCTTTTTGCCATTAATTTGTATTCTTACATATCTTTTATTTTCGATGCAACATATATGTAAGAGTTTTTCAAGCAATTTTGTGCCTTCAAAGTGCACACTCACTTTTTACTTTCACTGTACACTTTTCACCTTCCTCGGAAACTATAGAATCGTAGGTTGAAGTTAGAATAGTCGCAATTAACGGCTAGGTTAATAAGAATTTAGTATACCTGGAAGAGGCAGAGTTTTTTCAATGGCTGTGCGTCCACACCGGCCTGATGTTACGCTTCTTGCCGAGGCCACGCGTGTAAGTACGCGGATCCTCCGTTTTCGTTTGGTTCTCGCGCCACGCGGCGTTAAAGTCTGTATTTAAGTGGCGTCTCCCTCGCCAAGATAAGGCTTAATGGCCTTAATGATCATGCGTGCGCAAGGACACGTCGTGACTTTCCTTCTTTACGAGGACCTGACAGTTTTTTCAGGATACTCGTTTCCTTTCCGCTGTCCGCGAATCCAACTTTGTCAACTTATGTGACCGTTTCGGCACAATTTCGTCCATTCCGGGTTAAATATCTTTTTATGCAAATGACCGAAGAATTTTCATCGAATGTGAAATAAAAATTTCTTTTGGGATTTAAAATTTGTCTTCTTGCGTTCTTAATATATGTGTACTATTGTATGATCGAGGTTTTGAGTTGTCCGAGAAATCCGAACCTTGACACTAGAACTACCGACAGTTAACACGAAGCTATTTTTACCAAAATCAGTCAAAATGACTGGTCTTTAAAAAATACGTAATAATAGAATATCTTTATATTTATTGATTTATTAATTTCTTACGGAAGGTATTCCATGTTGTGTAGTACGTTTTTGCTATTAATCCATCTGGGACCATGATCCCTAAACGAGAGTTGATACATTTATAAAATTGTAGAACTGGTCAATTTGACTGGTGTGGTAGTTCCGCTGTTAATGTTAGAAAAACGTTAAGTTATTCCCGAGGAATAATTATATACAGTTACACTTCCAGGATTTTTATCCGACCTTCTTTTGTTTTAGCTTTCTTACTTTCTCTTTCACTATTTTTCGAAAAATAAAGATATCTTTTCACTCATGAAATTGAACGTAATATGTATAATTATATAAATGTACTAATTCGTATTATGTATCGCTTGTTATATGTATTAATTATATAAAACTTATTAACAAAACGACAAGAATTTACGTTAATGTGTCTCTCAAATACATAAGGATATATCTCCGGATATTCTTCTATGGCATGAAAATTTTCAGACGAGTATGTAAATAATGAAGCTTGACGTTTCCGATATCAATAAAGCGAATCGTGATTTAATCAGAAGATCTGTTATCGCCAAGGGGTGAACAGACTGTAGAAGGAATCGAATCCTCATTCTTCGTCAAGGACTGTTTATTATATCCTAGCCTGGGGCACCGACAATAAAATAATTAACGAGGATCACGCTGTGAGGTTTCGCGAATCGATCACAAAACACTGGCTCAAAGGTAACCCGTGTTTTTCGTTGTTCACGCCGAAGGGCTTGCTACGACTAATTAGCATGATAATTAAGCGGCGCCGACGTTTTTAAGGATTCTTTCTCGCTCGCCCCTTTTCGCTCCGGAGGTCAACTTCCCATTGCCTTCATGGTCCTCCAATACACGATCCTCTTCGCACCGAGATAAAAATACTCTCTAAAGTCATTAAAAATACTCGTTCAACGTTATTTCCCTATCTTGGAAAGGAGGACTTTCGTTAAAATTATTATGTTGTAATCCCCGCGTTTTATACATCGGCAAAAAAAAATCCTGCACCATAAACTAAAATTTAGAAGAATTTCTTCGTATAATTAAATTTCGTTTTTATAACCTACGGTATCAATATCAAAAAGAATAAACAGCATTAAAAATGAAAAGATATAATCATCCAAATACACGAAAGTGTCAGAAACATTAAAGCGAAGGATCGCATATATTTTATTCGAGTAACTTGTTAATTCGTTTTAACGATCCCTCAAATACATATTTCTTTTTTCTTATGGAACCCTCTATATCAGGATTTTGAAATTTAAAGCTACTTTATGCTGCTCGGTGAAACAAATAATCTCCATTGCAACAATAAAAAAAGACACGATTGAAGATTGGTGCCCATTGTCATCCAAACACATTAAACTATCAAAAACGCAGGAGTAAACGATCACTCTTTATTCGAACAAGGTGCTAACTCATCTTAACGACGCTTAAGCACTTGCTGCCCTTATCAAACTCCAAATTGAATCCACCCACGTTCTCATCGCCTCCACCGTTCTCCGTCATTACCTTTCCTTTTCTTCGAACCTGAGCGCGATACATTTCGCGGCGTTAAAAAACGGATAAGCGATTCTTCGAAGGATCTTTACTCGCTGGCCAAGACTGTTCGTATCTCTGTGCGATTAATTTTTTCGGTCGGTGGAGCGCGTGGACAGTCTCGATTGTGCTTCTTTGTCCATAAACGTCCGGTGGGCAGATCGTAACTTTTATAACGCGCGTGGCAGAAACCCGAGAACAACGTCATAATTTCCGATACGTTGGTCGGCCACAACGATGAAGCCATTAATTGGTACATTAATTCAGGAATCGCGGAACGGCGAGCTACCACGCGGACAGAAACCCATAGAATTACGTGTCAGACATCTCGCGAACCCTTTGCCCCCGCGATTCAAGGGACAATGTCTCCTTTAACGAAGCTCATTAATTAAAAACATCGAGAGTCGCCGCTCTTTTCAACGTTCACGCACCTTGCCGGCTACTCAACGCAATTTATCTACATCAAACCGTCTTTTTCTTCTGTTTCAACGCGATCGTCGTTATTATGTTTCACCCTTTCTCTTCGCACGTCCCACATGCGCTCATATTCATTTTTTGCCTCGCATTGTTTAAAGAGAGAATAGATTAGAAGAGAAACAGCGCTGTCTTATTGCATGACAGTATCGAGCCTCCTCCAAGAGAAGGTTTTTGTATCTCGTGAAAAAGTGCGAGTCCTAATTCGATTGATTAATTTGTCAAAATATGATCAATATGTCAAGCGTTAAATTCGCATCACGATTTCGATGCTCGAAGCAGTTAGGTGGAATCTTTATTCCGAATAATTGTTAGAAGAAACTAAAATTTCTGTGGGTCGTGTTTGACAATTTTTTCCCGTAACGTTTGAACGGAGAATAGATTAGAAGAGAAACGGGACTAGCTTCGCTGCATCGGGGTACTGAACTTTCTCCGAGAGAATTTTACGTGTCAGTGGAATACGATTTGCTGTAATGCAGATTCTTGGTTGTTTTAATGTGTGATATATGTAAGAGATTGGAGTTCTAAAAGGGTGTGACAACGAGGAAATTATTGCGCTAGATTAGATATCCATTTCGACAGAATTTTGCACTAGAATTTCTATTTTAACGGTGTTTGATAAGCTTGAGATAGATTTAAGATAGCCTTGTTTCAGGTCTATAAATGTATGCATCTATTATCGAAGAGAATATTTCACGATAATAGAGACACGCGATTAATTAACATAACTAACAGGGAAGCGAATTTACTATCGAGGCACGATAATGCTTTCGTACACGAATGGAAGGAACGAGTTGTTAAAAGTCGAAAGAAAGGTCGAGGAAGAAGAAACAACTAACGGGTGACCGAAAACGTTTCGTTATGGAAAGCCGTAACCGGAGAATGGCCATGAAGGGTACAGAGCATCGGCAATTTGTGCGTCGAAATTCTTTTCACGGCGAGAAACAAAAAGGAGTTAATTCGAGCCTTTAAAACCTCGGGGACGTTCCCGTTCCCACGTCTCCCGGCTGGACCGCGACCCCGGCACGCGAACTCACCGCCAGAAAATCATAATCTCTTTCTCATATCGCGGCGTGCATCGACCAAAATCGCCAAACAACAACCGATCGTCCATTGTAATTATCGTTGATATTCGAATCGCAACTAATCGAACACGTCCAACGTTCACCTTATCGATGGTACTTGTTGAGATAGTTTGGTTTTAGATCGTTTAAAAAAGTAAAGGAACTTAAATCTCACTCAAGCGGTGTGATAAGAAACGTTATCTATCCTTTAGTGCACTTATGATAGATATAAATGTAGGTTGTAATTAGAAAACAAAGTTGATCTTATTAATCGCGTGTGTTAGAAGGAAAGGTGGATTACACTGTGTTCTGAAGATATTACGAAGGCTCGTGTTGAAAATTATCAAATGTCCCGTGACTTACGAATGGAATTGTACATAGAAGGAAGACATTCCTACATCCAAATACCCTTTAATAAACGAGAGGACAGAAAAGTGTGAGTAGATAGGTTTGATGGATGTTCCTAAGAGAGAATCAAGCACGTTCGAGGGAAGCAATCGTCGGGAATCTTGTCGACGCAAGAAGAGATTCACGGGCTGTTAAGAAGGTGGTCGCGCTCGCTTGTAGGTTGGCAGTTCTTCTATTAAGGCAGGTCGCGAAGCCGCTGTAAATCAAGGATCTCCGCGTAAAAGTCCCCAGAGTTATTGCGCCACCTCGCACCGCTGTAATACGGGTACCCATGTAATACCGCGGCTGTTTTATTTCATAACTAGACGTTCCTACCGAAGATCACGCGTTGGAATATAAAGAAGTGAAAGGAAGAAGGGAACGTTCGTGGTCTCGCGTGTCCCGTTTCTTCGTCCCGTAACTTGTAAATAATATTTCCGTCGTTGTCCTCAGGTCGATCTCGCTAATTTACACGTCAAGCTGGATTAACGAGTCTCTAATTGGCTAGATCGATCAAGATGATAATTAAGGATGTTAGATACTGTTAGAAGATTTTTTGTAGCTGAAATACCTTGGAAATGATAAGTTGTTTTTCTGTGTTTGCGCTTAGATCGCTTATGAATATTTATTGGCAGATTTATTACGAAAATATTTTTTCCGGTATTCCAATTTTCTATCGCTTGATTCCTCTGGTATCCTTAAGCAGCGACAAATACAAAATCTCCTCTGGAGAATCCAGAAACATTTTAAGATACCCAAACCATTTACTCTTACAACGAACATGCTACCAGATACGAGCATCTTTTCTCCACTTTAATTCCTACATTTTGATATACACGTAAAGTGCAAATGTTTCGTGATCTGTTAAAACCAGGATCGCTTATTATGTATAGCGTAACAGAACAGTTACCGTTTCTAATACGATTCAGGAGAGCAACCACGTCTGTGACGCGACGCTGGAATGAAACCTGGCGTCTGGTATCCTACACTGTTTATACTAATAGTCGAAGCAATTCCTAGCCAATGCTGGATCCATTAAACGGAGTCGTTCCACTCGATATACGCTAGCTATAAATGTTCATGATTCTAACTATCGAGTCTTCGACGTTTCGTAGGAATGTCAGAGCCATCCTTCCTTTCTCCTTTCTCTTTTCATCATATCCTTCTCTCTTCCCTCAGTTCATCTATCGGCGTAATAACTCCATTACCGGCTGCTCGAGCCTCTGTGGCTTTAATGTCTCATTTCCATTCTTGCGCTGTGCCAGCTACCGTTTCTTGCCCTCGTGTCCAGATTATCACCACGGCCACGAAAGTGTCGTTCCTTATCGGTTCTTCGTATAATCGGTTCAAGGAAACCGCTCGAGCGTTACGTGTCCGGAGATGTTAAAATTCAAGACCACTCTCCTCGGGTCGAGAAACGATACGAAGAAACTCTATGGAAGTTGAGTATTAATAGCATTGGGAAGTCGACTGGTTAATAAGATTCGTAGTAGATTATGTTCGTTGGTAGAAATTAACTCTGATATCGCTATAGGTGACTATAATAACGTAGATTAGATTTGAATTATGTTACTCAACGCTTCGTAACTGCCTGGTATCACGAAGGCGACATTATTAATTCAAAGAAACTTATTTCTTATAATGTTTTCGCTGGTGAAAGATAGGAAAAGGAACAAAGTTGTCGTATAAACTTATAATTTCCTTTTTAAGCTCGCTGTAAACTAATGAAATCTTTGCACAACTAATGATCCTCTGCACGAAAGAACGTTTCCTTTTTTTTAAAAAACCAGAAAGTACGAAAACGACGAACACATAAAAATGAAACACAAGGCGTACACGCGAAACCAATGGCAGCGGAGATTCGACATTCGACTATTTGTTGAGATTCATGAGGATGCAAGCTGTTTGATGCTGCGACAAGGATGCCTTATACAGATGCTCCTTCATTCGTATTAATAACCAGCGAGTATGGCTAGGCCAGGCCGCAAAGCCAAGGTCGCGAAGGTTAAGGCGTGTTCAACAAGCTGTTCATGGCTACTACCTAAAGGGCTAGCCACTCCACCCGGAAGTACAGCTCTTTGGCTTGTGTAACTCAAGATCGTCCGTGTAACGTGTTGCTTTCCTAAGACGCTGCTCTTCTGGCTCCGGAATTCCCGATCCTCTCATCGTCCACGCGTTTCAGACGCGAGTCCAGGACGCGCCAGCTCGAATCGAGAGGAATGTTAATGCGCGTTTTCCATGCTGGTGAGCCGGTGGAAAAGAAGATATTGAAACGATCGTTTTCAGAAAAAAGTGGACTTTGCCAGTGGACGTTAAAGAACCGGCTACCATTTAGAGGGGCTACGGGAGAGGATCGTTTCAAGGGAGAGAAGAATCATCATCGTGCAGCCTCTTCCGTAAAGGGATAGCTCGGACACGTTTCTATTTATTATAAGTCGGGAAAAGTCAACAATCGGGAGCCGGAGTCGACCGTAAATCACGACGGAGTCGTCTCCTGGCGCGCCTTAACGTTAAGGACTGGTATATGTAACCTATAAGAGGGATGCGCAGGCGGCAGTGATATATCGCACGAGTCCCCCCATTGTCTCTGACTAAGTTCACAGCGACGGGCCACCGAGCAACGAGACTCTTCCGAGTATTAATTACAATGTCCGCAGCCAAAGCACCGGGGTTCGCCTGGCTCGGGTTTGGTCAGAGGGCCCGGCCGATTTTTCTTTCGGAGAGAATCCGTCCACGAGTAGACTCGGCAAATTATATTTACCGAGTCGGCCACTTGGCAGGATTTGGTCTTTTAAGAGGCGGGAATTAGGTAATTCTATGTTTGAAACTCTTCTCCACTCATACATCGTTTGTCAGTGAAACGTTGTCGCTTGATATTTTGAAATCTTATTTTTTTGTTTGTACTTACGCTGTGATACTTTGTCCGTTTGAGTCCCAAGTAGCGCGATCGCGATGTTTACATTTTTTGTCGAAAAGTCCCAGTACATTTGAACGATACAGACGATTGACGGTATTTTGTATTTCATTGTTATCTTCTCAATAATTTTTATTGAACAAAACTTGAAATATTTATAAATTAATAGTACGCATATATAATAACATAGATGTATTTCATAAAGTAACAAATATGACGAGCGCTATTGTGCCACTTGTTTCTTTTCGCAATCGATTAAGACAAGTGCTATCGCCCTGTTCGGGATTTTTCGACTCTGCTTTCTCAACGATCCCTGGGACTCGAACTGTTATTATTAAATTATCGTAGAAATACCAGGTAGTTCGTTTATAACAGTTACCCTTCGAGGAAAATTGTAATCGATTATAATTTGTATTCTTACGAGAATTGAAAATTCTGATTGTAAAGACCGTTAGTTTAAACATATCTATTAAATTTGATAGTAATTTTTGGAAACTTTGACTCACCATTTGGAGCCTGCCTGCAGAGCCTGGCGAACATCCTCTAGTTTGTCGCTGATCGTCTACCTGCGAACAAGAATTCGCTCCAGATTACCATCCAGTCCACAATTTGACGGAAACTAATCTACTCTAAATTAATCTTCGCGACTCGACCGCCCACCGACACGCCATCGTGTAATAAACCAAGAATTTCCATGATTTTCTTCCTCTTTAACGGAATGAAACAACTATCCTTGAACCACAACCATAATCACGAGGTGGAAGAGTATCAAAATTCATAGTAACCAGTGATTCAACACCGGAGCAAGTATGACGCTTGAGGCAAGTGCGAGTCTAACAGGATATTTCCTTAACGTTAATGGCTACCAGTCATTCTCTAATATAATTACGAGCTTTCTTTGACTAATAGGTAACGACAGGTGATCCTCCTAGCGCTCCAGCTTTCTCTACTGATTTTACGGAGCTGTCCCTCGGGGCTTGTCAGCCGTAGTTTGTCGATTCTAAATCATATTGCCACGTGGAATCATAACTTCTAATTCCAAACGATCTACTCTACGGATCGTTTTCTTCAGCAGGAAGAATCTCGTTTATAGAAAATATATCTTTCGCGTCTTGTATATTATGCGTCTGTGTAAAATATATCACCGACATGTGTTCGAGATCAGTCTGAGAAGTATTTAGGTGTTTCGAGTGCCTTGAGAATAAATGATGCGATCTTAATCTATTTTACATTGTCTTTTTTTAATATCAAATAGCAGAACAGAGCTAAGTATAACAAATGAAAAGATTCGTATTGGTCGCCCTCGACGATCTGTTTAGCCTTTCCGGGCTACGAAGTACTTCAATAAATTTTCATCGACCGCGTCATCTGAAATTCTGATAGAACAGACCCGTTGGGAGATATACGTCAGGTTCGATGTTCGATTCGAGAGGAAATAATCGTTCAGGGCCTCCCAACGCGTCCCTCGACGACGTTTAGAATCGAAAACACGCGAGGAATGCTTTCTCTTCAATGTTCCATTCCTTACCTTGACCAGATAGCTATCTGCCTATTTCAACAAGAGACACTTCTCGGTAGACGTCGAAGAAGTTTCTGAGACACTAAATCAAAGATCGAATTGGATAGATCGAATTAGGAAAGCGTGGCTTCTAAAACTGTATTCTGGAATTCTTTATGGGACCAAGAACATTTAACGGGATATATCGTTCTCGCTATAAATTTCTACCAAGTAATGAAACGTTTAAACTTACTTTGTTCTTAATTGAACATTACGGAGAATTATTAAGAATAAATATAAACAATTCCTTTGAAAACAGATGTTTTCTTTTTTCAGTGGGACGATGTTGAAACTCATATATCCAAGAGATTGTAAATCTTAGCTCGAATGGAAGTAGCTTGGTTGAAACACGCTTAAATAAATTTATTGAAATCGAACTGAAACGTGTACAATATATCGAATATCCATAGCACACATGTACACGCGAAAGGAAGAAGAATGCAGGTAGCAGGACGTCAGTAGACACGGTGAAACTATCATTTACAATGATTATTACCATACGACAAGCGACAAGGGGGAGAAAGATGAGAAAGTCGTCGGGCCTCTACATAATTGCACAACGCACAGGACACGTGCATACGAACGGGGAAACACGATCTGCTTGGTGTACCATTTGTACCACGTGCTGTTGCGCATAAATGTGCAAAAATGATTTACATCGTTGCCCCTGGATAACATTCTTTCTATTACTTGGTTCGAAAACTACCCATTCCAGTTAGTTCAGCCTTAAGTCATTAACTTTTTCAACTTCTAAGGTAAGATCGGCCGTGATTAACCAATCGCCAATTCACCTTACAGAAGATTGATTTCCCGTAGGTAATAAACAACATGAAAACAGAGAAAGATTCGCGTAAGCAACAGGTGCATCCCAACAAAAGTCTACTACTGTGGCTATTAACTCTCGCATACTGATGTCTGGGTCATCGAAAACCCTGTACTTGTTAATCATATCTCTCGCAGCATTTATGTATGTTTCTTCCTAGCGAAGATTATTTTATTATCGAATTATTTTTTAAAAGGATTGCTAAACTTTTTATTGACTCTTTGGTAGTTAGAATTATAGAAGAAAGATGTGATTGAATTAGAAATATTTGAGACGATGTTTCACAGAAATGCGATAGACGCGATCAAAGTTGGCAGAATGAAAGCTTGTGATACATGCGATCGAAGTCGGCAGAGTTATGTTTGCATCGGGACGGATAATACGTATAGTTCTGTATGTAATAATTCTTTGGAGTTACGAAGTTTATGACAGAGTAATTTGCTACTGAAGCGTGTGAAAGTGAAAGTATGAAAATCTAAATTACACGCTGTCTAAAAACCTCACGAATTATATTCCAACTCACGTACTATCAGAGCGTTGGCGTGAGTATGAAAGAAATACCAAACCTATATTCTCAAAGATGGCTATCATTCCCGACGAATATCATAAACCAAATGACTGAATCTAATAAATACAGTCTTAGTAAATCGCTAACGATGACATCTGATTGATTATTTAATTCCTTATGATACTGCGTAACTTGAAAATTATACATATCCTTGTATATACGTATACGGGTGTCTTTAAATATTATTTCGTATTGTTATTACTGTGCCATTTTAGCAGTACGAACAAATTAATGCTGTGTATGATTCAATTTATACGTACACGATTCGATTTGCAGATTTCCAGGAAATAATACAAATTCGAGTATCCTATTTTTGCAATCCAACAAAAGAGCATTTTCATTAAAATAAATACGAATCAATTTCCACCTTTTGACACCATCCGCCCAATCTTAGTTCCTATCCCCTTCGTCATAATAAAGAACGATAATCAAGCATAATGCCTTGTTCGGATCGACAAAAAGCTCCAATTATAGAGCTTTAATAGCCCGACAATTAAACAGAAAAATAACAATTTATCAAAATTAATTCGCAGTACTTAAACTCTTGGTCTTTCATCGCGAGAGAAATTCACGCCCGTGCTATTGAAAACACACACGATTGAACAGCGCGGTGTCGGCATTCAACCCACGCGCGCATGGTAACCGTGGATCGCGCACCGGGCCAGCCGTGTTTTGTTCAGCATAATTATCTGGGATACAGCCATTAATTAGTATCGCTAATTATGTGGAACAGAGGCAGCGACTGCACGCCAGGGCAGAACGAAACGGTTCCGCGTGGAGAGGCAACTCGATTTATCCTATTTGTCGCGCATAAATAACAGATTAGTGCCGAGATATGGTAGCTTATGCAAATGCGAGGTTCAAAGTTTATAGCATCTAATTAACAATATTGGCGTGCTCGAACTTAATAAACCCGATCGCGACCGGTTTCCGTACTTTAATCGACGAATCTGCGATCGCCGAAAATTTCACCGGAATTCGATGGTGAATTCACCATCGGCAACATCCAAAATAGATGACTTCCTGCCTGCGCTGGAGGATGTGTGACCCAGCGCCAATTACGCCCAATTTTTGTACGCCGTGCCGTAATAACGTATCGTAAGGTATTACCAGCACTACGGTCAAGGTGTAATAAATTATTCAGCACGCTCGAGCAATAAGCGAGCGCGTGGTGCCCGTTTCGCCATTCATCGCCTCGTGGCTGTTCGCCAGTCCAATTCGATGATTAAGGACATTGGACGCCCTAACCAGTATCGATTGGCTTACCCTTTGTTTCTTAATACACATATATTGTCAGAATTTGTGTTACGTAAGACGAACGCTGCTACTTCTTAATTAAAACGTCCTATCTATCATTCCGAGACTGCGCAAAGTTGAAGTTCCATCGTCTTTGGGCCATTTTATTCATTCAATTTTACGATATGTACATAGTGATTATTTCGTAATAGCCATTGATAGCCATTGAATTAATGATAAAGTTAGCAGATAATTCGATACAGATGAAATTGAAAATAGCAAATTTGGACTCCAAGAACGTTGCCAAAATTTTTCATACAAATATTGCAACGCTCAGGTAAACGCTCTTCTCGAGATTTTGAAGTAAATTAATGAAGTGAATTAAGGACACGCCGCTTTTGATGTACGAGTGCGCGGCTCTCGCCTTTACTGACTTTTTAAGTATTAAAGTTTTAAATACAGTTACGATCAAATAAATAAATTTACATATAGTTTCACTGCATAGTTAGTTTTCCTTGTATCGCGTAAAGTAGATACTCGATACAAGCTACCATCCTAACGATACTTTTTGTATCGTTCACGAGTATATTAAAATAAAGAAAACCAACATGTTCGATTCTGTTTATGCCGTGATCTCTATCTGCAATACGATCCAGATATTCGATTCTGGTCATCTTCAGTTTAATCGCACGTGGGAATCGAATCTACGAATATGATCCGCTTATAATCAACGACGCGTGGTAATACTCGTAAACAAATCCGCGATAAAAGGGATATAAGGAACCTTGGGGGACGATTCCTCGGAAGGATCGAGCGACGTTCAATGAGCAAAAAACAGGGTCCAGGATGCAGGGACACCAGAGAAGTAATGCGACGCCTTGATGGACGACTCGATCGAGAAGCCGGAAGTGGGCGGTTGAAAAACTGGCATTTAGAGGCGAGCACCGGGCACCCTGCCAACTCCTTGTCCACCATGGATATGGGAGGGCTGAAAGCAGGTTAGGCCAACACATCGACCGGCTGTTTGACATAACCAGTTCGAAGCTGCGGGCAAGGACGCCACGCTGCCTCTCATCGCCTCTTTTCAACGTTCTCTCGAGTAAGCTTGCTCTCTGTTGCTCTCCTGAGACACAATCGGCCGTTCCTGACCACCGCAATGCATCGTGATCGATCGCTGCCACTCAGAAATCGAGCTTCTTGTTCCTCCTCTTTCAACATCCGAACAAGAGAGAGAGAGAGAGAGAGAGAGAGAGAGAGAGAGAGAACCCAGAAGAGAATCGAAAAATGACGGATAAATCGTGGATTCTAACTTCGTATACAACATCAGGTAACTATTATTGCGGCAATTAAGCGGATAAGGTGGCAGAAGTAATCGAGAGCCAGTTTACTACGCGTCAACGTCGTAAACTGTGAAATAGCTGGATTGGAAAAACCGACTGGTTTCCGAGAATCTTAAATCTTTCTTCTTGCATCTATTACGATCGTCGTAACACGTGTTCAAATCGACGATGAACTGCAAAACCGTCGGGCTTGGAGAAATGATGGATGACAGGAAATCGAAGGGATCGATGTAGGTCCAAGAAGAAATCCACGGGTTGAACGTATATAGAGCTTAACGGAATACTACTTAACGGAGAACCTGCCAGAAGAACCTACCGTCTTCGCGATATTAATTTACAGAAGGCACGATGATGTTCGTCTATCCAATCTTCAGTGATTTTTGCTACGATCAATCTGAAGTAAACTCGATGAATTGAAACGACTCCTATAATTTCGCTAAAACCGCCATGGGAGACGAAAGAAGCAAGTCGAACGGAGTTCCTTTCACCTCGGTATATACGTGCGTGTAACAAAGAGAAAAGGAAGATGTACAATTTTCCAGAACATTAAGTAGCAAGGGGAGAAACGGTACGAAGACGGTCGTGCGAGCATTTTTACAGACGTCGATCGGATCTCTACCAATTATTCCGAACGAAATTAAAATAAAGCCAATAAGACCGTGCGTTGGAAACCTTTTACAGGCAAACCTTTTTGCGGCCTGTCAGATCTACCTGAGCGATCACCCTGCTGGGCCTGCTCGGAACGAGCGGAAAGGAAAACGCATCTCGTCGAGGCAGCCGCGTTTTTCCGTTCTACGGTCTCTGTGCGTTCTACTGTACACGTATACACATGTACGTAACGCGTGGAAGATCGGGCCCCTCGTTCGTATATACGACGCGCCACTGCCCGATCGTTAAACCGTGATGGAGGTAAGTTCCACGAAAAACTGGATCCGTGGCGTAACAGGGTCCCTGCGGTTGATTGTTGTTCGCCAACCGAGTCCATCGAGTCTTGGCCTCAATGAGAAAACAACCGTTTACGATACGTACATGCGAACTTGCAACGGTCGTGCGCGGCTTTTTGCCCGAAACGATTTCGACGAACTTTCCGTGCACTCGTCAGAAAAATCGAAATTATTAAGTATGGAGAATGAGAAAGACGGCTGATGATTTGTACGAGTGCGTGAAAGTCATAGATGATACAGGATAGAGATCTTTAGACGAGGATATTCTTGTAACAATTTTAGATTTTTATGAATACGATCGAAGAAACGGAATGTTAGTAGAAATTGTTTCTTTTTTCAGATATTTTATATACTTTCGTATATTAGGTATATTTTCTACGTTTCGTATCTTTAAACTTCTTATAAATAAATTTGTGATTTTATAATAATAATGTTTTTGAGAAATAATCTCACACGATGTCACATAGAAACGAATCTTCAGGAATTAAAATATTTCCTATTACAAAAACGACCAATTCATCCTACCAGAAGGATGTTAAATACTGTTCCTAAAAATCGAAAAATAAAATATACCTGAAATCATCCATCTTAAAGCTTGACTTAATCGATGTGTTTCAGGTAAATTATTAATAGTTCTTGATCTAAATACTTCTTCAGGAGTACGAACACGTTTCTGATAACATCAAGTTTTTTAATATTCATTGATAAAAGCATAATTCGTCTGATAGATAGTCAGAGACTTTCTCGGAACTCTGTATCTACCTAAGGAAAACATTTTGGAAAACTACAAGCGAAGGGAGCCTTCGTCTTCTAATAAGACAGTTCCAGTATGTTAATCGAGGTATAGTTGGGTGTTCTCGGGTAATTATAGTTTGTGAATGAGATTAATAGCGATAATGAAATTACGGGATCAAAGGATCGATAATTCGAGTCGCGATACGCGTACACGAAACATCCGGAGTAAACCTGTTATCTGGAGTTATGGAGCTTCCGTGATGTAATCTAAGACCACTGCCAAATAGAAGTCGTCTTTGGTGTTCCTGCGCTAATGGAGTTACTCTGCTATATCCGTTATTCTAAATGGATTCGAATTCTTCGGCGATCATTTAATTTCTTGCTGCGAAAACCCAGTGAGTAACGCAAAATTCCAACTACGAGAAATCTCCAGAAAATATCGATCAAATAACGGACAGTGAAATGAATGCAAAAAACAACTTGATAACTGGTTAAGAAAATACATTTCTACGTTCATGGGATTACTGTCATTAACACGGAAGAGTTTTCCAGAGATAAACCTTGCATCGTAAAGATGATGAAGGTTGCCATTATTTTTCTCTTTCAAGACCGGTAGTTTCGCTGCACAAATTATGAACAGCACAATATTTTAACTCTGCTGGTCTCCTGAAAGTGAAAATTATATTTCAATAGACAGTATGTTTTTGTATCGTGATAAAGAATAGATATTGATTAATAAATAATATTAACATCAAAACTAAATATATCCCTGAGATATATTTTATTTCGCCTGGTCGTTGCGATTCAAAGAGATACGAACGTGAGGAATAATTGAAAAGAACAGAGTCAATTTTCCATTCGATATTACCAAAAGACAGAATACTACAGACGTGCACGGTTCATCGAGCAACGGACGAAACGCGGAGAGAATCGAATCGAATCGATCAGAGGAATAAGGACGTAGTGCAGATCCGGATCTACGGTGCTTGGTCGTGGAATTATGGCGGTCATAATGCGGTCGGCTACGTCGTTTCTGATTGTTTCACGTTAAATCGTCCTCCACAGTTACCTAAGAGGAGCGAGAGAACATGACCCTGTTGCGTGTTTATCTGTTCTTCTTGCAATCTTCGCCGTAGCATCGCGAATGCGTCGGTCATGCGTCTTAACGCCTGATGTCCATCCGATGCGGCAGAAATAAATTTTAACGCGGATAAATCGTTTTAATTAAACAACGCCCGTTCCACTGCATCATCTGTAATCGCCATTTTTGCGGGCCAAAAAGAAGAAAAAAAAAATATAGTGACGTGTCACAATGATATAGTAATAGCGGAATATGTTTCAAGAGAACCTCGTGATATATAATAAAAAAAAAAGCACCTTTGATAATATGAAATTGGTTGACAAAGTATCGGATCTTAAAATTGTTCGCATAAAAAGAAAAACGAAAAAGGAAAAATATAACTTGTATCTTCCTGTAGTCTTCGTACGTAAAATGCATCGCGCGTCTTTGGAGGATCTCATAGATTCTATTCACGTAACGAAACCATTTTAATTGAGTAATATTGGCAGAGGGGCGAGGCTCTTCATTCAATTAAAACGAACTCGTAGGTCGGCTGAGAAAAATTTGGAATCGCGACTACCCATGTAGGAACTTCCGCATCGATAATGATAATTAATAGACTAACGTTATAATTTATTGGGGAACGTCGCCTTCGTTCATTATGCCACGATACTTACGGCTAGCCCGCGCGCATAACTCAATGGCAAAATTTATTGCGTCATTAAGGTAATGCATGCGATACACCGCGATGTAGATAACATAATCATTTCATGCGTAGAGTCACGTTTTATCGAATGATGATCGCGATGCGAGCGCGCCATGCCGCGCACCCAATATCTGCTTCTATCTCCTCGTCGAGAATAGTTACAAGACGTGATCGGGACCACAGAAGAGATCTACATCGTATGAAATCGATACTGAAGACGATGCTCAATGTCCGATCAGTACATCAACCATCTATTACCTTAATAGATTTAAAAGAAGTTCAGTAATTCACAGGCTCGATGCTTTCATATCTGTAAATTACTAGTAAATCTACTTATTATCGAATTTAACAAATCCACGCCTATTTGATGATAAATTACAGTCGTTAGTTTAGAAATTCGAGTTTGAAAAGTTGATGAATTTGTTTTCGCACAAATATTCCAAAATTAGTTACTCGCAAATACAAGTTTACCAAACAAAATAAAATCACACGCTATTTATCTGACTAGCTAACAAGTTTCACTAATAAACGATGTAAGTTTTGGAAATGTAAAGAACGATCTCTTTTACAGCAAAGAATAAAAACTCTTTACTTTTTGCACCGATAATCGAAATAATTATTTATCCGTCAAGATGAGACGAGACCGTGGGCTAAGAGACATATTAAATAATAATGAAAATATAAATTCTATACTGGATACCGCTACAATTTCGACGCTTCGATTATGGAAACGTTAAAATTTGATTACTCGGAACAGAATTCTACTACTCGGAGTAAAAAATTATTTTACAAAAAAATGTTAAGGTCGTTCGGACATCTTTTCGAGAATATTCTCTCGATCTCCAATGATCGAAACCGCGTCACGTCGGTTGGCGGCATTGTTTCCTGGACCGTGTCCAAGGAGAATCGTTCTTCTGCCAGAAAACGATACCTCGAACTCGAACGTACACGCAGGATCGGAGCAGGCGGACACGAAAGCGAGGATACGCAACGAACTGGCCACCCTCCGTGTTCACCCGGTAAACGGATACGGGCATGTCTGGACACCGGATATCGCGGTTCGTTAGCCGCGTGTCTCAAGGACCGGAAATCATTCTTTGCTCCCGACGTAAACCATGCATCGCGAACTTTCTGCCGCCCAGCACCGTTAATGATCGTCGGAGGACGAACAACTCTCTTTAAGAAGCCATTTCTGATCCGACCAGCGGACTCTTTCTCCTCGCTTTGATGATCCTCCGGGGACAAACCGCTCGTGTTTATACATGTACCAGCGGAAAAACTAGATTTAAGCTCGCTGTTTTATTTCCTGTACTTTAATAGGTTGCATCGACATGTTTAAACGATATCCACTATTTGGAAGGTATTTTTGTTCAATGTTTATATTCATCGATTCGTTTCCTAGAAAGTAATGGATAAACCGAGTAGATGGTTTTTAGTAAGAAAATTTCTGTTGAAGAATTTTGGAAGTATTTGCACTAGTATGGAAGGAGTATTTTGGAAGAAAGTTTCAATGAAAGTTTAGATTCGTTCGTTTACTTCCTGCACTTTAACAGATCAGACTTGTTCGTCTGTAGAGTAGTACGTGCAATTAACAAATTTTGAAGAAATTATTATCACAATGAACCGATAACGACAACGCGCTCTTTCGCTCTTATAACTGAGATAGAAATTTAATTTAATTCGGAAGGAGGGCTCGTGGTGGTACCGGACGGACGAGTGGCGGAACGAGTTTTCAACGAACGTAAAAAAGTATACGCTTATATCCGGGAGAAATGTTAATTAACCGCGATAGCCTGATTGCTATCTGCGTGTGGATATTAGATGTCCTAATTAAGGGAAGTCAAGTGCGATATGCGGAATGTCAACGACACCTCGTCGAATCTCTTCTATCTTCTTTCAAGAAACCGCCTCGTGAATATCTACGTCGTAACTAAAAACAAATTTACGAAACCAAAGACACAGAGCACAAAAAAGAAATAAGATCTCAGAGAAAAAGAGAGGACAGGGGAAAAAAAGCACGAAGCTGTCGCAGCAAAATCTGGCCAGGTCGGTAGACGTCGTAAATCTCGCGGTTGACGCCTTTCGAGAGGAAAACGACGCTGGCCAATTTACGATCGACCAACAGAGAGACGTGGGAAGAGCGGAGGTGTTCGATGGAACACCAAAGAGGAAACGTCGTCCTTACTGACAAACGGTACCGGTGGAATTCGCGGCAGGTCCTCCGCGTCTCCTCGCCTCGATTAACTTTCTTCCACTTTGCTCGTTTCCCTTGAGTCGTTTGTTAGCCATTCTATAGCCTCGACTTGGTACACGTAGTAGTATAGCAACGAAGAACGGAGAATAGTCGACCGTGTACGTACTTAAGACTGTCAACCGTATCGGATACGGAACGTCGATAATAGTCAACCGGTGTTCCCAGTCTGGCGTTTGCTTGTTAACCATTGACCGTTTTCAATCCGTCCCACGTCAACCGCGTGCCGCCGTAGGTGCGAAGACACATCCTCGAAAAAGATCCTGGCTCCTGATCGGCCCACGTTTCGCATCCATCGAAATTGAGAGACCGAAAGCATCGTCCAGTCCTTTTGATATCAAACCGCCTCCCTCGGCAAACATATTTTCGATAAATGCTCCTAAATGAAGCCTCGTGTAGCCTATAGATATGTACAGGCGTATGCTACTACGAGAATCCTCGATCAAATTCACTCGATGTGTTTCACTGCGTTGCATACTGAAAGTTTCGTGTTTTTCTTGGACAGTTTCTTTAGAAGCTGTTAGTTTGGTTGGAGATCGTTGTTTTCTTCCGTTCGTCGGCGTTCTTCGTTCGCGGAGGAACGAAATGGAGAGAGGAAACGCTTGTGTGTATTACTGGCGTGATCGTAAAGCACGCGTAACACGATGATCTATACACGTTTTAAAGAAAGGCTAATAATAGCTCGCTCGCGGGTGCTACCTTTTCTTCGGCTCGTCCTTGGAGAACACGCAGAAAGCATCCGATCGACTGTTAGTAATACGTATGTATTATATTATTATGATGTGTCCAGGTGATTGGAATTTTAATTCTCTGACCGACTGTCTCGCTATCTTTACCAGCTTTTAAAATTAAATTCGCGAACTAAGCTTATGATATTAGACACGTATATAAAATAAATAAATGTATCAGGTAAGTACTCGTACTTCGTTATACCCAACGAAGAAGAAACTTCACTCAAGATTTTCTAAGAATATACAAGTCGGAACAGACAAATCCTTTCGACAACTACCAGAATGTTTGAGGAATAGACGTTTCTAACAAGGAAATATTAGACGATTAAGAAATGAATATTGCGATTACGATGCGTCGTACGAGATCGTTTAATTGTGATGTTGCAAAGTTCACGAGTCGTACGGGGTGGGAAACAAACAAACAAGCTGTCGCTGTCTCCCTATAAATCACCATTAGTCGCTTAAGAGCACGCAGCGCCTAGTCGTCCACGTTGAGACCACCTTCTCTTCCGCGTCTATAGTTCCCCTTGACAGGCACTTAACTTTGATGCGAGTACGATGATCTGTAATCCTCCCTGGTACAAGCCATTGAGATATTTCTAATCAAACACGAATAAGCCAGCCTACGTCCGACAACACGGAGATATCGTTATCGTGCACATCGAGGACATCGAATAAATTTCCACCAGCATCTCCAGCTTCCAACTATCGCGTCCCTTCATTAATAACCACCTAACGGCCCGGCGTTGTCAAATTTTTCTTCCAAACTGGGAATCATGACGGATAGTTCGTTTATCAGACAACTCGAGATCAAAGTTATTTTATTGGAGATCCTGGACGGTCGTCGAAATTTACTCGCCATCGTGGAAATACGATGATATACCGTGAAAGTTGAAGCGTAGCCCATTAACACGTTGACCGCCACGCAAATTTTATGTTTCGTTCTAGGGACTACAGCATACATACGGTATATTAAAATGTCGCGATATAACGCACTATGATATTTAACTTTATGTTCTAATAGAAAATTGTTTATCGTATAACGAAAGGTTTAAATTAACATTTTTGAAAGAGCGATACTTCCATTCTATTAACTTCTACAGCGAAATTGCTACAGGATCACGCTACTCGCCTTTGCTAAGAGAGAAAATATCGTCGGAGCATAAAGCTCGGTGGCGATAGAGGAAAAGGGCAGGCCGCAATCTGCGACACAGGGCACGGTCGCAATTTATACTTGTACGGTATCACGTTGAACATAAAGGTTGATCGTTAAACTAAATAACGCGTGTCCCGAGCCTTGCGTAGCCACGTTTTCGCGTCGCGTGAATACGTTCGCATGCTCGTAAATCCAGCCACGTAACCGCGGTGTGAGTTAGTGCTCCAGGTTGCCTGGCTACTCGGGAGTCTAACACGCCACATGAGAAGTCGAGCGACTAGAGGCTGTTGGATTTTTTTCTTATAATTGTTTAAAAAGTTAAATAATTCGCAGCTGGAGGAAGCTAGTGAGCAAAAAAGAAGCGGGCTGCGTCACGTTATAATGTACAGGTTGTCGAAAATATTCCAACACTTGGAGATACACTTTTATGAACATATTATACCTTACACGAAACATATTCAAATTTCACCATTATATTAATAGAATTTCAGACTAATCACAAAAGTATTTAAACAGTGAATTATCTATTTTATCGATGAATCTAGATCCTATCCAGTGCGTCCATCCTTATCACTTAGTATACGTTTAAGATATTTATTCATATTGTGGACTAATTTTTTTACGAAATATGCGTATAGTATTAGGTTGTCCGAAAAGCTTCTTTCGTCTTATGAGGAAATAATAGACGCACAACGTTTTTTGTTTTATATTATTTTGTCGAACTACGTACGATCCATTTTGTTCTGTTGAGATAAACACCGCGACATTTCACAGACTTGGTTTCACGTTTGCACGAAGATGCGCTGTTGTAAAAAAACACGTTTGCGAAAGAAAGACACTTTTCCGACTACCTAATATTTCGTATGACAACTTTTATGACAGACAACTTCACCTACCCACAGAATATTCTAGTAATAGTTAATAGTCGGATGTATTCTCAGTATCCCATTCGATTTTGATCATAGAAGAAATGTTCTTCCCTCCAAACACCATACTTGAATAGTATCAATAATCTACACACAGCTCATCGTATAGTAACAATTTGCTTCCAACGATACCTCCACAAATGATCGCCATAATCGTGACTGTCGAAGGATATAATACCTTTTAATCCATTATATAACACTTTCTCCATTTCCCATAGGTATCTCTGACCATTCTGTAGAACAATTCCATCTAGCTCATTAACGCCCTTGACGAAGGCCAGGCAGTGGAGTATCGTTCGCGCGTTCCATCCATTGAATCCACCGGGCAATAGCGATATTGCGGCGGGTCAGTACACCTTGTAAACACGGAACGCACTCACCGAAGGCCCCCTCTAAGCTGGCAAGAAGTGAGTGGCAGGATGAATGCGGCTGATTACATTCAAGAGGCTTTTTCAGCCAGCCGTAGCAGCACGCCGGTATAATAACCCACCGAGCTCAGGGCCATGGTCCACCGGACGTTGCGTATCCTTGCCATTGTACGGCTTTTATTCCACCGAGTTTTCATTGCGCGATGCGACGCGTGGACGGGATCTAAGTACCGGTATTATATGACCGGGTCCTTCGCCCTGAGACACGAACGCTGCGTTATAACCTAAGTGGTCTCCAAGGATTATAAATCGCGCGAGCCTGCTCTAATTGCATCTGCTATCTCTGTACACTTCACGTTCCTTCTATTGTTCTTTCGTCTGCGTTTCTTAATCGATCCAGAGTGGACTAGTAGTATTAACAAACCATCTGTGCTTTCTTTCGTTGAAAGAGGTAGGCTCTTGTACGTGGTTCTCGTTTTAGGTGAAAGGATTAACGAGGTACATGTTGCACGGACTAGCTTCTTCTTCCTCTTCTTCTTCGAAGAGACTGATAATCTTTAATGAGTCTGTCTAACGGTTGTCCGGTAAAACCTCGTCTTACGGTTAACTTTTGCTTGTCTTCTGTTTTACAGAACGAATTTCTGTGTTTGAAGTTTGAAATAATTTGTTATGCTTGCAAGCTACCTGGTTAACCTGTTCGTGGTGTAAGAAACTATTTAGAAAATAATTGCTTTTTTAAACTATCTTACATTTATGACACGAGATGCAAAAGTTTGAACCGAAAATTCTTGGTACGGTTGCAAAAGCGTTGCTTTTACGGGCGAAACGCCCGCGATGTTGAATATAGTAGCCGCTGCATTTGATGATTTAATCAAGTCTCGCTGTTGCTAGACTATAGAAAGGTTACGAGTTCTCTATCAACAGGTCTCTACAATTCATCAAAAGGAAATTCATCAAAAGCCGAAACACTCTGATTCATCGTAATCCCGCGATTATCGCAACAGTTTCCTTTTCACCTGATTATGAACGGTGTTACGGTGTACGTGTGTACGAGGAGAGAGTATCGCTGCATTCATTACTCAACACCTAAGTCGGATGGAAGCATTGTCGACAGTGTCGATCAGCGTGGCCATCAATCACCGCATCAGCCAACCGATCGGAAGATCGTTATTACAGATTAACGTCGACGTCGACGATGAGTGTACAGGTGAACAGATTGCAACATTGTCTGTTCCTGGTTCCTCTCTCCCTTCTTTCTTTCTCTCTTTCTTTTTTCTTCTTTGTCGTTAATTGGCTTTTAGTTATGGCGAAATTTTCAAGCATCCCCCTCGGAGAGAAGGAGGGGATGAGCGTCTTATTAAACGGCTGGGGTCGTTAAAAAATGAAATGGCCCCCTCCTTTCGATATTTCTGCCTGGTCATGCCAGCATTAGGCCTTTCATTCGCCTCGGCCGAGGAACTCAAGCAGTCGCTTGTCATCGCGCTTAATGGCAGCTTTGTAATGGCGATGTTCAACGCGTGAACCACCAACCTCCTTCGAACCGCCATAAAACGTTACACACTGATTATTTGCGTAACGCGTAGCGCGAAAAATCGGAATCGGTGACTATTAATCCTGCCGGTTGGTTGCGTGCAGACGCCGATCGCTAGTAGGACGCGTGTAACATTGTACTCGCGAGCAATCAATGGAACGACGCGACGTACCTAATAGCGAGGAGTTTAACTGCGAGTTTCCCTTGTCCGTTTGACGTCACCTAGCGATTATATCGCAATTACTCCGCGGAAATCATCATTATCGTCCGACAAGGAAAATAAACGGAGAAAGAGGAGAAAGAAAGGAACAACAAAAACGAGGGTCTTATCCGTGCTCGTTTGTTATACGCGAATACGCGTGCGATGGGAGAGTACGTATGTACAACGATAAGTATCGATACCGTACCGTTAGAAAATTCTAATTTCAGTCTGTTTGGAAAATGTTTCCTGTCAGGAGAAAACGTGACCAGAAAGTACGTGTACAGCGTCGTGCAAAAGTAATTTTAAAATTTATCTCCACGTAAGAAGGCACAGAAATTTTCCCACGAAAAGTATATATACGTGTTGTATAGTTAAAGCAGCAACATAAATAATCCAAGACTTTTCTACCGCGCTGTATACATTTTATCCTTCAAAACACCTTCTCTTATACGTCTATTTACTGTTAATCCTTAGTCCTACTATGCAATCCCCTTATCACCACGTTGAAGGGCAATAAACGTAGAAACGTTCCTTCGAAGTATGTTTAGTTGCCGTTGTGATATTATTAACTTTTGCAGAGTACTGTATATCGAGGACGAGTAGAAACGTATGATTACGCGTTGGTATTGTAGAAAAGATATTGGTAGAAAAGTGGAAGAGCGGTAATCAAGTCTGGTCTTGGCTTATCACTAACCAACGGTATATCGTTATCTCATCAGTGCCGAGTATTACAGGAAATCGTTACGATTCCTTCGATCCGCACCATGTACAACATATCCATGTGCGATTACGTAGCTGTGTGATGTTCGTTGCGGGCCCCGCTCCGCGTGTACTTAAGGGTTATTATTAAGATAGCAGAGAACATATCCGCGCCGTAATTAACCCCGGCCAATATCGGAGAAGCGTGCTTACCTTCGGTCGCTTCCACGTTCGCTATTAGACAAGTCTGTTTAAGAAGTCATTTATTTCAAGCAAATATCGAACCGCGGATCGTTTGGATATTATAAGAAGGACGAGAGTTAAATCGGACAAATCCCTTTGGGTTTCTATAGATATAGAAATATGGAGAGAACACCTTGCGTTGTAAGTGAACATCGAAGGCGTTAACGATCTAAGAAGATCGTTAACGACCAATTTTGAGCTAGCCGCAAAAACAAAACTTCTGTTAATCGCATATGTGTAGATTATAATGATTTACGCAAGTATAATTACATAGTAGACACTTGATAGGGATGCCGTAGCTATTAACATTTATATAATATTTCATAAGTTACGACAACAGAATATCAACGTTGTATGCCAATAACTTTTTGCAACAAAACGTATCTCAACCTATACCTACGATCATCAAGAATTCAGATTTACGACACCAATTAAACATCAATCCTGGTACCTATCAACGTATACTGATCTTAGACAAGACATGGAATAAGCGATGGACGCCATTTATGCCATGAAAACTAATATTTTAAGAGACCGGAAATATGTACCACGAGTTACCCCTTTTGTAGAATTTATACGAGACCATACTACAATATCGTAAAATTTATATGAGACTGTATTGCAGTTAAAAAAATTTCTTCATGGTATCATCCCTGAATTACGAGACTAGCGTGAGAACTATCATGGCCCCTGACCTCAAGCAGACTATCTGAATGCCAATTTGTAGACCTCGGACCGTGGTAGGCGATTTGGATTCTCATTTTGGTATCTCTGATAACGTGACTAAATTTATTTGTCATATTTCCTTTTACTTCCTTCTCGCACAATAAAATATTATATTATTAATCGAAGAAGATTATCATACAGCAGATACTGTAATTACATAGATTTCGTTAATAAAGAAATTTTCTACAGCTACCTCGTAGACCTTTTTCATCAAGCAAGAAATCTGTAATTAAACTGGTAAAAAAGACCTTGAGATCACTGGCTATATGATTTACAGGAATTCCAGCGGCGTCGAAAATAGCCTATTCTTCGCTATTGTCTTTTATTACCACAGTGTCATAATCGATGCTCACCGGGGTAACCAGCTTTCTAATGTGCGAATGTGCCTTTAATAATCGCTATTAAGGCTAATCGCATGTGCGCGATGATGGACGACACATCCGGCTTCGCTCAAACGATTCCGATCCCTTGAATGGATTAGGCCTGTTCGATCTTTTCGATCGAGGACACCCAGAAAGCGTGGCGCGAGTCGTTGTGTCAACGATGGCCTTGATTTTTCAGGACGTTAATTCGCCAGTGATTATACAGGTCGGATCACTTAGGGATGGCCCACATCAGGCTAAAGCCACGCGAGCAACTCTCCAGTAAAATATATGCATGAAAAAGCACGGCATTTACGTACGGTACGCCAATCTACGATCATGACATTTCCATAAAAATATGTATGCCTGGCTTACCACCGACAGAGATGGCGACAGGAAGTTTAGCCAAAGAGAAAACTCGTCTGTACTATAATCAACCGGTGGAATCTTCGAGATTGATGCCGGTGGCTTCGCCTTCGTTTCTCGATACGCGTGATCTTGTAATCGACCAGCCTGCAGAGTTGATTCTAGAACGCCTCAACAGGTATATACATATCGTCGATCGTAAGTACCATCCATCATAGGACACGATTACATTTATTGGAAAATTCAAACAAATTTTACTTTGTTCGGTGTTTTATGTACGAAGCTATAATATATTATAGATTTAAAAGAACAGCGAGGTGAACGACCGTTGCTACGACGCTTATAAGACGAACAATATATTAGATATGTTTCTATCTTTAGTACTCAGAAGTATAATTCAAGGGTATTAATTGGAATGCGAGATTCTATCCAGGAAACAATAATTCGTTGCGACAAAGTTATTTCGGTAAAAGAAATGGCAAGCCGAAAGTTGTTAACCGACGTTCAGCAGCGGACAAAGTGCTTAGTTTCTTATTACCTTTTACGAAATTCGATAATTTATTCGGCTGTTTTTTATTCGCGACTCGCGGCTCGATATTCTTTGCATAAATCGCTGATTAACGAGCGGAAACGTTGCAGCGTCTCTTGAAATCGCTTAGCGAGCTCGACGCGGATAAATTGATCGGACGAGCACGAGGAGAGTCGAACGACGAATGGAAAAAAGAAAAGTCAGAAGCCCGTAAGAGGAGTTTTATCCAGGCAATTGGCTCGTTGGTTTTACTATACTTTCAGTGGGTTGTAAATTCTTTCGTAGATATTTTCTCGGATCCGTGGATTATCTGACGACGTGAATCTCAATGTACGTACGCCGCCAGCCATAAATATTAGGGCATCCGTTACGTTCAATATTTCTTAGTGAGAAGTATTTGATTCATACTAAATATCTGTGGGTGTCCTATTACATACTGTCAGCGGTGTACATCGAGAAAACAAAACTAAGGAGAAAAAAGCATCTGAGAATATTTCTTAAGTGACGGTCTTCGATCCTGGTTTAATTTGCCTTGTATCCCATCGTGAATTACTTTTAATACACAAAACTATAATATTACTTTCGTGTCACTCTTTCACCCCTTTCACCTTCCCGGAAGTGGCCTGACAAAAGTCCCTACGCACTTGTAATTCTTTTTGGCCGTCAGGTTTTCTTCGAAGAACTGTCCTAACCACGGTTACTTCGTAGAACAGACGAGGGAAATAAATATTGGAGTGGAAAGTTCGAAGACTCGAGCAACGATGAAGATTCTATCGGGCGTTTCTCTGTCCGCGATACGTGGCCATCCTCGAAGCACGTCCGCAGAATGGTGGGACGAAAGGGGAGGCATTATATTCTAGAATCAGAGGCCGTTTCGGAGTCAATGCACGGTCGCGTGGCACGTGTGTGCATATGGTATTAAGCCGAGTACAGGGCGATCGAAGAACGCGTTGGCCGAACGTCCGCTCCTCTGACGGAGAGTGGGGAGAACAATCTCGCTAATTGTCGGCAGGATTTTCAAGTTCGAGCGTCGCATCTCATTAGGACCACCAGCCAGAGGACACCGAGTCAATCAAACCGAGGAAGAGAGCTCTGCCCTCGTCCGCGTAACAAAGAACCGGATTCGCGCGCTCAAGAAAGGGAAGAGTACTCTCTCTCTCTCTCTCTCTCCTCCCCCGCAACCAGCCTCTGCATTTGCATGCGAAAAAGCATCGCTGCGAAAGACTGATTCGCTGGTACCACGATCTCGAAAATTCTCCTTATTTCGGCTGCTGATCAACTGACTATTGTTAGTTTGACGATTGAGAATTTTTGTTCCTCCAAGTTTGGGCAAAGTTCACTTTGGTGAACTGGAGCTTGACGAATTTTCGTTAGAGACGAACGATATTCAAGTTATCACGATTTTATCTTTAAAGAACAGAAAAGCTAACTCGATAAATTGCTTTTATGAATTCGTTGTTGCGAAACATTTAGAAATTAACGAATAAAAAAATGAGGTGCATTGAAACTGAATCACGTGTGATCCCTAAGGAAGGAAGGGACAGGACGTGTCAATGGACCGGAGGTTGCGTACGTTTAGGCTTTCTCGTTTGGAAAAAGAAAGCAGAAAGAGAGAAAGAGGAAGCGAGTCACGCTCACGTCATCACGAATGCTGCCGGCATTCACGACCCCCATCACCTCACCCTTCGTCCACCCTGCTTCGTCTAACCACGACGTTGTTGCTTCCACTCACCTTCCTCCTTTTCTCTGTCCACCGAACTCCACGGACTCTCCGCTACGGAGTACACGTGCTAAACGCGGACCAACCACGAAGCAAGAACACAAAACGTTGCCTCGGCTACGTTCAAGTTTCACGGACAATACACACCGGCCACTGTGAGAGAGAACTCGGAAGCACACTGAAAAACCGAGATGCTGCACGTTCTCGGATGTCTAACTCTTGTTGTCTTATTCTACTTAAGCCAAGCGACGCGCCGCGTGGAAGTGGAAAATCAATTGGTCGTTTATGATCGATTCCTCCAGCGAATAGCGTCGTATAAATCTCGTTATGTCATCGTATAAATAATTTGATGCCTTTAGTTTGTATATTAAGCGTAAATAAACGATTACTCCTTGATAATTAATTTACACAGGTAATTATGGCACTTGAACGACTATTAAGAAATTATTGAAATCGCTAAGAATTATTATCCGATTTAAAATTGTCGACTGTAAAGAAAATTCGTACGTTCGATTATAGCAAATATTTCATCTTTATACGTAACGATATTAGATTTCTTCTCTACGTCCATTAGCTTTTTCAATCGTTGCTTTTATCAATTATTAGTCATCGCGCTATTCACTTTTATATTATACTTATCTATTAATTGTATTTGTTATCTTTTTTATTTTTATTTTAATTGTAATTATAGTTGTACATTTTCCGTAAGTGCCCTTATTACATACGAACGAGGGTATAAATATTCCTTCGTTTCAAGACAGACACACCGACGATCTCCTACGTCCTACGTAACATCGACCACCTCTTCCTCTACGAACAGAGAGCAGAGCCGAAGCGTTTCTCGTGGCGAAGATACCAAGGCTAGCAACAAAAATCAAGAAGCCACGCATGAGTCAGGCAATGGGATCGCGTTCTGAAATGAACGATACGAAAGAAGAGAAGAAGGCGCCAGTCAAGATCTGGCAACGACGGTCTGACCGCGGTGCAAGAGCGCGCGACGAAACGAAGCGGATCCCCGCGGATGATTCCTCGTAGGTTCGTTCTCCGGGGCCTTAGCTCCGGTCGATCTCCCTCATTAACATTCGACTCTTTGTCTCTGTCGTTGTCGCGGTCGTCCTACTCCGTAAGGTCGTCCCGGTCGGTACTCGAGATCCTCGCGAGAGAGTTCTTCTTCTCCTTGTGTGCCTCGTCTCTGGTTCGGCTCCTCTTCTTCTTATTTCCCCAACCGGTCGACTTTTAGTAGCCCTCTGCTCGCCTCTCCTCTCCGCCTCTCTTCTCTACAACTCTTTTCCCGTCTCTCGCCCTTCTTCTTCTGCTTCTCCACGCTTCGAACCGACTTTTTTTCCACGCGCCAGCCGGATGAAAGTAAGAAACTCGGTGGATGGCGCGAAGAGCAGAGAGAACCACCACCGAAGAGTATTCCTTGGGTGATTTCGATGTAACCTCCGATGTCCTTCGGTTCTATACGCTATAACGACGATGTTCGAAGGTAGACGCGGGTCAACTGGACGTTAACGCGGCGTGTCGCTACCAATTCGTTCGATTTTCTTCTCCACTTCGTCACAAGTATACGACGACGGACCGTCATAGCGTAAATCGCGCGTGGTCTTTCATGGTTTTCATCCGCGATCGAGCAACGTCGATTATCCTCTTGGTCGTTTTATCTTCCTCGGTAAGCTTGATTTTCATATATATAGTTGGTGTTTCAACGGCGAGCCGATGGGGTTCAGGGATTTGAAAGGTAGCGTGGAACCGGGGCAAAAAGAGAGATGCGGCGGGAGGCCGCGCGCGGAGTGCGAGTTTTTTAATTTTATGAGGGACGTTTATCTTATGATTATGTTGATAACTTCTCGGTAAGAGCTCGTAACGTAAATTGAACCTCTGACAAGAATTTCGTGAGTGACTCAGAGAACGGGCGGACCATGGGGAACGTCAAGGTGAAAGCCGGTCGCCAAAAAAACCTACTAACTGTAAATGCCCGAAAATCGATGGCATTAAAGTAAATGGCTGACCTATACCGGGTAGCTGCCATTTCTAAATCGTATCAGCTTTATCGCTTACTAACCACGATCGATTTATATTCCCATATATCCTCGTCCTCCATCGTCGATGAAGTTCTGCGACTCGAATTCGAAATCATAGTCGCCATCGCACGCGAAAAGGAATAAGAAACACGCATCATAGAATCGCCTTTCTCTCATCCTACACCGGTCGTCCGCGAGATTCTCCGGTTCGCCAGCCGCGGTGCCGCGTGTATAACTTGATAAACAAGTTTACTTGGAGAAGCCGGTATCTTATATATACTCGCTTACACTGGGTGTCCCGAGCAAACTGAATACTAATTGCTGAACCGTTCCATCCGAAACAAAACGTCTAAGCTGTGTTCGATTTAGCGTTTACATCCTCCAGTATCCTTCAACTTGAACCGTAACTCTGTATCAATGGAATTTTATGCCTTTCAGATCAGATCTTGTATATGTGTTACCGAGTGAACTAGATCTACTTACAGACTGGTTCGGTGCTGTGAAACTATTTATGATAAATAAATTTTCGATTTGCCGCCGTTGATATTAATGCGCAAAATAAAATACGTATCAGGTTATTGGGTTGATTGGAACGTTCTGCCGATACAATATGCTTATATATTCCATTAGAAAATTTTTTAGAATATATTTTTACGGTAATTAAAATCTATATTTTTATTGACAAGATACAAGATATAGAAACGTGGTGTAATATTATCGGAGAAACGAAACGCTATTTGATTACGAAATTGTTGCGTAATAAAGCAGGAAACAGGGAATGGGTGAGACAAAAGATTTTTCTTGATCTTTTCTTGATCTTCATAAAACTTTCTAACGGGAAGAGTGGTTGATACTGAGAGTCGGATTACACAGGCACTGCAGGAATATTTTAATAAGAAAAATGAAAAGTTCAACAACTACGAAATAAATGAATTGCCACATAAATGGAAGACCATAGTAACAATGTACATTGTGTCGAAGACCGACAATAGAATTTTCTATTAGATGACGAAATAAATGAATTGCCATATAGACGGAAGACGATCCTAAGTAACAATGAATATTGTGTTGAAGACCAGCTAATAGAGATTTCAGTTAGTATGGCAGATAGATGGAAGATAATTACAAGTAACAATTTACATCACGTTGAAGATTAATCAGTATGTTGAAACCATCGTTTCTTTTCTTTTCAAAGAACAAAAACAAACAAAAAGCTCTCTAATCGATCTAATATACGATTCCCTTTGATTTTAGTCTTCGAAGAATTTTAAAATCGTGGACGATCACCCGGTAGATCGTTCGAATCCCGCTGATTCGCGTTTATTAGCATCCCCGGGAGATTTAATTTTCCCGAACATCTCGAATCAGACATTTCTTCCATCGTTTTAAAAATGTTCTAGACAGTCTTGACGTGGCGCACAGTTCGTTTGTAATAAATTTGCAACTGGATCTTTCCGTCTTCTTCTTCCCTTTCTTCCCTCCGCTGTCTGGTATTACAGATTCAAAGTCCAGTAGTCGACGAAGCACGATAAGAAGGTGCGAGACTCGAGCAAAGAAATAATGCCGAGTACGCAGACAGGACGCACGCCAGTTGAGATAGCAGGGACGGGAAGCCAGAACGTGTAGACCTGCCCGAGTCGTTCTACATCGGGGATTAGACTCCCTTTTAAACTCCTTGCGCGTGAGCCTCAACGATCTCCCTAATACCCCAGTCACGGAACTTCGTCCAACTCCCTTACGTCCTCGTTTGTTTCGCGTTCAACTCCCTTACGTCCTCGTTCGTTTCGAGTCCAACTCTAAATCTATGATTTCAAGACCACAAACTTCTCAAAGGGTTTTAACGAGTAGAGTTTTCGTAACGCAGAAAGCGCCAAGAGACGTAACGTTCGTGGAATTATCATAATTTCCACCGCGTGGTCGTCCTACGCTTGATATCATCGAGGCGCGAGAGACGCGATTATCCGGTGTTTCCATTCGTCACTTCTCAGCTCCGGATCAGCGGTCCCGTAACATTAAATAACACGTGGCGGACACTGGAAATTAAGAGGCAAGATAGCCCCTCGGTTTCCCTCGGAAATGCTATCTAGATAGCGGCAGCAGCCGGAATCGAACCCGGGTAGAGCCAAGTAATTTTGCTAATGTCTCGGTCACGACTCGACTTCTGAATCCTTAAAACGGGTTTCCAATCTGATCCTCGGAATCCTGCTACGCTACGTCCCAGATTCCCGTCGCTAAGCCGAACGAAACGGCCGTCTATTACATTAACAACGTCTTATTCGGTGTCGCGATGAAAAATCAGATATCATCTCTAGTCCATTGCGGTTAAGGGAATTTCGTTTTACTTCAAGGAGACAAGCACAAGGCCTACGTCTCCGTCTGTAAGAGAGATTCTGTTCTCTTGCCTGCCCCTCGTAGTCGTCGTCGTCGTCGTATCGTGAACTTTGAACTCGACTGTCGACTCGCGAGTCCTCTAACCATACGGTGAAAGTTCGTGGCCGGTATCGTTGGATCTGTGAACACCGGTAATACCTCGCCCATAAATCCTGACCCAGCTGATGACTTACTGCTTTTATCTGGCGACCATCCACCTACACTCGGCAGCCGACTTTTAAACAATATCTCACTTCTCGTGCACCTTGTTCCGCGTAAATGTTCGCTTGTACGTACACGCACCGCCGGAATTTAGGGGTATGTAAAGCAGTGCCTCTGCTGACTGGCCTCTTAAAAATGTCTTACTCCCTGTTCCGGTGTGCAACCAGCTCGCGATCAATTCTGTTCTACGTGCTGCCAGCACGTATACCTCTTCTGTATTTCTTCTCGTTTCCTCCTTTTTTCCTTTTATTTATTCGTTGATTTAATATTTATTGCAGGATCGATTTACAATCTGTACATGGGAAAATTGTCTTTCTTTTCTTTTTTTTTTTTATTATGAATCAACGATCTACGATCTTGCAAACGCAGGGTAACACGTTCTGTAATTATCGCATGAATCGTGAACTTTCTTAGCCTCGGCTCTGCTATTTAAAGTATTCGTACCTTTGGTTAATCTTACGGGGATCTAACGAGAAATCGATGATTGTACTCGTTCGTGGAAAAGGTCACTTGAAAGTGATCAATGATCCCGCGTGTGCGCAACTACATGCATTTTCTATTATTTGTTTAATTATATCTTCTAATCTGACATTAATTTCCCTCCTTTCTCTGTTATATGTCATTTTTACGTGTAATTCGTTAAATGTTTCTGAAATGTTGAACAAATGTTTAAGTCGATTATTTTACAGGATTAGAAATTGCACGGTTAAACGGTGGTATAGAGAGATCGAATAAGTGGCAAGGCCCGCGTGTTCATTTATCTTTAATCGCACGGTTCATCTCGTCCTGACACGACGCGGAGATGTATGCAGCGTTATCGTACGACTCCTTTCTTGCGCTGGCCGACTTCTTGCCTCTCCTAAAGCTCTTCTCGCGTTTTCTCGTGTTATTGCTCCCAACGTGCCACCTACGTCGCTCGAATACATCCAACCGACAGTCGTTTTATACACGTTTTATTACGTGCGCAGAAATTAATGCCAACTGTTGGTCGACTCGTAAGACGCTAATATATATTTAATAAATAAAGCCTAAGGTGGAAATTAATATTTCAAAGTACAACATTTTTGATACTATGCTATTTGAGACAATGGTTACACGAGAGTGTTATGCATTGACGAAAAGTTGAAATAATCCAAAAATATAGCAGAGATTGACGATAATTATCAAGTTTCTCTAATCGGCAAAAAATTGGCCTTTCTTTAGTGATTGTTTAATGATTAAGGCAGACACGCCTCAATATCTGTTGAGGATAATAGGGTAAAAGTTGGCGGCGATATCGGGGTCGTTCGAACGCCCACGGGTTGTCCGCGGGTCGTCGATCTAGCACATCTTTAGCACGTAGTGGCGAGAAACGCGGCGTTATCGTCTTATTTATACGATATAAGCCGACGTTGCGGCTTTCACGTAACGCGTGCACCGCCTTCCTTTTCTTCTTTTTCCATGCCTTAATCTCGTCTATTACGGTACACGCTGGATTTAAACAAGTTCCTTTATTATCGGCCGTGTTTACCAGACTTCCCCTCAACTTCGCGCTCCGTTACACGCCAGATTTCAATATCAACCCGTGTAACTCGACCTGCCGAAAAAAACACCCTATCTTACATTTTCTTGTTCGCCGTTGAATCTTCATGTTCGCCAGATCTGCAACCTGGACTAAAAGACTTTATCTAATTCGTTCGGTGATAGCGTTCTTTAGTATACAAGGTGTTTCAAAGAGTTTTTTGGATGTCAATTGTACGAAGAGTAAGATAAAGAGAAAATTTCCAAAATATTTACATCTCTGGCCAAAAAAAAAATCGACCGATTTACCGATTTTATTATTACTTCGAAATTAATGCAGGTATAAATAACAACTGACCAAATTGTCCTTCTTTCTAACTTTTATTTTCTATACAAGAGATTCTAAACTAATATAGTTCGATATAACTGGCGTATTTTTATTTACGGAAACGCTTTACAACTTCTATTCCTGAGGATTCTAACGATTCCAGTTTCTTTAAAATTTGATCGGTGCGCGACAAATCAATTTCATGTATCTATATAAAATGTATAAAATTACAGCAAGCGAATTTTTTTACCGCTTGTTCAGTACGACCTTTCTGCGGATAACTCAAAAATTAAATACAAAGTGTTTATGCCGATAAAGAAATCATTCTCCAGCAATTGTTTAACCAATCTTTCCGATACGGTGTATAACACAATACAATGTCTATCATTACTTCCGATAAGATCCGACTAGCTGAAAGATTTTCAAGAACATCCGGCAATAATATAGAATGCGATTTTTTCGCGAAGCTACACTTAATGGATCGACGGTATGTATCTCAAGGTGGTGATTTCGACGGGGGTCTAGAGCCTGACGGTAATTTTCCGCGCATTATACCTCTCGTTACACCCACGCGAGCAGATCAACGGTTCAGCTGGCGCGTCTTTAGTTCACAACGTGACTGCGCATTATCGCTTCTATATTACGTCCGTGGGTTATTTTCTGTTCAACTTGTACCCTGTTCCCTTTTATTCCATCGCGGGTTCCACGCTGCGCGTCAAATTGTATGTAAATGATCGCGGCCTTCGATCCAGTTCGACTTTTGCTCGTTAGTTTCACCAGCTGTGAACAGTAACCTGTCGCTCCGAGCACTTGACGGAAATTAAATGGATTTTGTATTAGCCACAACTCTCCTACACTCCTACACTCCTACGCTAGAAAACCGCCAGAAGGATTCTCACCGAAGAACAAATTTTCGAAATGTTGAATATCTTATTACTTTTTGATCTATCGTTCCTTTAGCTTCGCGATCAATTAAGTTTTATAAACAGATAATCCTATACATTGCCATAACGTTTTTACGTCTTGTAAAAATACATTAAATTTTGTATCACAAATAAAACATTATTCTATGAAAACTAGCAGTGGACTTCATTTAATACTGGGTTAAGTATTAACGAAAATTGCTCGATTGTTTAATTCTTTCAATACTGGACTTTTTTTAAGCTATGGAAGAAGACCTTTCCTTATAATTGCCTATAATAAATGTACAATTTTTCTCTATGATTGGATATAAATAATTCGATTTGTGTACAGATTGTGAAAGCACGTGTTTGCCTAAAGAAAGTTAATATAACGTAAGCGGGCCAATTCTTCTTATTTTTTCTTCTTGTTTCACGATGTTGTAATCCGTTTACACCTATAATTATCTTCTATCGTTGTAATTGCTCTAAATGATAGAAACTAATTTTCCTTCTATAACACGCGAAACATACGAAATAAGGAAAAGGGAATGGGCAACACGACGCGAGGCATTCTATCAAAAGAGTAAGAGGTAGAATTTTTTAGAAGATGGAATTTTAATTTTTAAGAACAATAATCTCGAACGCGACAAGCAAGATTTATGTACGTCCGTTTCCTGATGGAGCAATCATTTATTCTGCTTATTAATTGATTATTCAGTTCCGATCGCGTACAGGAGATGATATATGACTCGGTACATTACTCCGTTAAGAACAGGAATCTACTAGTCGCGCGTGCATAAATTACCAACGTTGATAACGAAACCCACGCATTTTCTTCAGATCTTGTTTTTCTTCATCTGTTCGGTGTCATGTAGTCGACGCCGATACCTGGAACGGCTAAATAAGCCCGGCGAAAAGAGTTTCTTCACACTTTCAGTCAGATAAAAAAAGAAAGAAATTCCCCACTCCGCAGACGATAAATCCGATAACGAAATGAATTATATTCATGAATAATTCCGTGGAGTTCCCATTCCGTGAACCCGAGAAGAAGATCGTTAGTAATCGTTATCATCGTTCAATATATATCGATGCCGAGTATCGCGAGAAATTCTGTTCGCTATAACCAATTATTTATCTTGACGGTTTCTATATAGCATACTGAACTTCAAAATAAAAATACTTGAATTTATGTAGTACGTTCCTATGAATCTTGTGACCACGGAATTAAACGATAGTAAAGACAAATTAATTTCTGTTGAAATGAAAAAGTAAATATACAAGAGATCTGCAATCCCAGTGACGGATTAACTCATCTTCCCTCTAATTTATCTATATACATTGTCGGTTATAGATATATGCATATCTACCCGTTGTATTTATTGGAAAATTCCAACAAATTCTACTGTATCTCGTTTGTTTCAAAAGCAAAAGAGAGGAAAAAATATTAAAAATGATCTTTCGCAAAACCCCCACTTTCCAATCGCATAAATTAACCGTTTGTCTCTGAAAATCGATTTTGAGAACACGCTCTTTATCCACCCGACCAAGCGACACTCGACCAAATGACCAACATGGCGTGACCCAAAGTCTCCAGAACTTTCCCCAGACATGGATCCCCTCCGCTGCTGAAATTTGTATCCAGGCAGGGCGGAGAGGGAAAAAGAGTGATATGCCTGAAAATCCACGTGGCCAGGGTATCCAGAAACGGCCAAGAAAGAATGCGGTTACGCGGCATACAGGTTGCACCGTTGCATCGAGCGATGAAGAATTAGATGAAGATAGAGGAACGTGATGCATGGTCACGATTAGTCCAATAGGCGGGGGCCCATTACAGATAAATGTTTACGAGGGTAGGAAACGATGGTGATACGTGAGCAACAGAAAATAAGTATATTATATACATTACGATCGATCTGCGAAGCTCTAGTCGAGACTGATCCGCGATCAAAATTAGGCGCACGAAAACATTTTACGACGAAGAACGTGCCACATTTTCATATATCGAGGTAGCTCACAATGCCTTATGAAGGTATTTCAACACTTATTGTAGAAAATTTGTATGTATACACATATACATTTTGAAATTTCAGTAGTAATATAGTGAAACACGACTATCGTGGTCATACTGCCTAACTACTACATAAAAGTTTTCTGTAATAAACGCTTAAATATTTTTGTGAACCACGATAGGTTTTTCTTACATTTTCCTATCTCGTTAATGTTCCTTAAAACGTATAAGCGGAAATCTTAATTAAATTAGACGATCGCGAACGTAGGGGAGATAAGTTTCGTATATTAAAGTGATAAAAACTCGTTAGCAGGGGAGAAAAATTTTAATTAAACGCTTGAGACAACCGCGATCGAAGTACAATGCTAACCTTTGATGTGCGCAGCAATATGGCGCGATTTTTAAATCTCGATTAAGCACATTATTGTTATTTGACTCTAACATATTAGATGTGTTACCTTTACGACTAGTAGAAAGAATGATTTTAAGAGAGAAAACATCGATTCGGATAAATGAAATTACGTTGCTTGTTTTATTATTAAAACAATGCATCGAACGTAAATTGCTGTACATATATGGCTCATGTCGCGACAAGTTGCGTGTGTCCAGTTACATCACCCTCTGCCTCGAACGCTAATGTTTGCTTTTCGTCGAACCCGTCGTTGAAATATTCGAAAAGGCTAATCAAATATGATGAACGAACTACGAGTTTTCGTTTGAAAAGCGATCACATTTATATATAATCGATTCGTATATTACCTCAGAGGAAAATCCACCGATTACAGATATATGTATATGTACACTTAATTCATTCAAAAAAGGCGCTGCTGTTAGTCGAGAAAAAATGGCGGCGAAAGATTACAAGCATAACATAAAAAAATATTTGGACACTTACTTGCGAACCACCCGTTACATCCAGGAACGTTGATGTTCATAGCGTACCGAATGTACGTGAAAACGTATAATTTTGTGAACACACCGCTTCTTCTTAAAGAAACTCGGTCTATACACCATACGCGTTAACTCAAGGCGACACTTTTACCGATTTCTCCGAACGCGCGCGTCTCACGAATTCGACCGTACGAATATTCAAACGTACGCGTTCACCGCAGCGTGTTTTCAGTCCCAGTCAGCTGGTGAAACGAACTGGTGGAATCGGTCAGGGTTCGTCGAGAACAGAGTGGTCACAGTGTAGCTCGTGCCCCGGCAACATCAGCTTCGCCACTATTCCGTGGTTGCACATGTTCCTCGCTATTAAGCAGTCTTCACACTGACCACCACATCTCCGTGTACGTCAACGATCGAGAGTAGCAAAATAATGCACGTTCGATTCGCCGCGGCGACCTGTCACATATGTATAGTTGACAACGAATCAGAACCATGATATCGATTAATGATATCGATTAATTTTAATCGACAACCAGTGACGTTTAACCTTCCAATTTCCGTAGGTATCAACGAGTGCCACTTTTTATTTATCCTATAATATAAGTAGTAATAATGGAAAAGATAGATATTAGTTATTAGTGATATTTTTCTGATATTCATTCATTCAGAAATCTGACGTACTATGCTAGGACCCTCTTAGACAATTCGATCAATTGTAAGGTTATTAGTGAAATTGTATAAGTATCAAGTTACAAATTGTCAATATCAATAAATATCCTTGAACAAGAATAACAAATTAGGTAATTAAGAAAACTGAAATTTTTTCACATACAAATTTTTACAAATTATTTTATTGTCATAACAAATAATTATGAAGTTGTAAGGGAAAACTCTATAACCTGTAACTCGTTTACTGATATTATTGGTTGGTAAATTATTATTCAAAAGTGGTCAATATTAGCGCCTCAATGTGAATACTAACAAAATATTGATATCGTGTAAATAAATGTATAATTTCTAAAGAAAAGTAAAGGAAGAATATTATAGATTTATTTTGAGATAAATTTTGAAATTTGTTACTTTGTATTGATAAAGATAGAAATTAACAAAGTACCCTATATTATATTACGATCTAATTGAAGGGTTAAAGTCGATTTTGATATACAGCGAAAGTGATCGTTAAGCATGTGTTTGCACGGAGGCTTGAAACTAACCATTGTTTTTGTCGAATCTATCACGATTCAATGTTTTCATCTTCCTCGAATTACCGAGCCACCTTTCACGACATAGCACAGTTGATTATCTACGTAGGTTTTGCGAACTTAAATAAGACGACATTCTGGACGATCAAAATATAAGATGAATTCGTGACACGCGGTAATCGTGACAGTTCGGTATGCGCGGACGCGAATTCTTGGCGCGCGACAAACAACGTAATGACCGTCAATGTTAACAGCGACGTGCTTCTACTACCAAGAAAATGAAACTAATCGACGCCACAGCCACGGCGGCGCATAGGACGCGTCTGTCCTCTTCTATTTACACACGAAACTCACGACACACACGTTCCTTCGTACGTTGCGCGCAAAACTGGCATTCCAGGTCAAGCGTGCCTGTCGAATTTTGATTCGTCAATTTGGCGCGGAGGGGAGACAATGTCACTCTATCCGATGGAACATACAAATTTCTAAACTGCGCTCTATATTCATAACATGAATTTTATTAAATTTCATTTTTTTTATTAAAATTCAAGTAAATTTTTTGTATTAATAAATTTATATGCTTTTATCCATTACATATGTATATATATTTCAATAAAGATTGCAACTTTATGAATGTCAATCGAATTACACTATACCAAGAGTATAGCATACACGCGTATCGATAAAATGCCAAAATTACACTTTCGAGAAGGAAGGATGAAAAAAAAGAATACTCGGTGAATACCTCCATGCAGAAACACGTTTTATCGATACAACGAATCGAATAAAGAAACGTTCTAAAGTTACCTCTGACCGGGCAGCAGGTCCTCGCCGATTAATCGAACTCGAGGGTTTCTCGCCGCCTCCCGACTCGATTCGCTAACTGATTTTAAAATTGTTTTCGTCGATTCGAAAATGAGAGTCGTCGCTGGAACCGAACCGCTGGATCGAACATACAAAAAATGTTGTACGCCAAGAGATATAGAAAAGATCCGAGATTTTCAGTGGAGAACGAACACCGTTTGATGTATGAACCGTATTCACGCGTAAGCTAGACCACGCGATTGTTATTCGATGTGTGGCCGGCCTAAGAAGAGTACTTAGTTCGCGTAGTTGAGTGCGGGCGTAATAAGACTGCCTGCTGACGGCGGTAGCGCGGTTCGTGCCCGCAAGCGGCAGCAGCCAGGGAAGCCCCTCTACCATGGCACTCTCCTGCAACTCCTCCAAGCAAGCCAGCCAGCCATCCGTGCCGACTTGCCTACCTACCAGGCCTCAGAGTAGGCCCCGGCACACCGCAGTTCCATCCTGAATCGAAATGGTCGCTTTGCTTTCCGTGCTTTGCGCGAATCACGCAAGGCCCCTCGGGCACGCTTCGCTTCGGGGGACCGAAAGGGGTCCCCACGTGCTGGATTTTGCCTCCGGCTGCACGGTCGATAAAGAAGTTTAAAATGTCATATATGTCCCCTGCAACGATCTGGCTAACAGTCAAGGTCCATGGGATAAGCAAAGGATTGTGGTATCGCGACAGGTTATTGAAAATCAGACTGTGGTAATCCGAATCCTCGTTTTACGAGACGATGTCACGTGACAATCTAGATATACGAACCGTTCAGAAGCCACATTGATCAACTGCATTAATTGAAAAGCAAAGAAACGTGACGATGCTGCAAACACTATTTTCTTAAATTTACCTTCGAATCTATATTGTATATACCATCTTTGTCTCAATAAATAAATTTACGGAAGCAAATCATATGTCGTTTAAGAATTGAAGTTTAATCTTGTACCTATGTAATATGTAAAATTGAGAAATCGATAAGAAATGGTTCCAGTCAGTTTGGTTTCTAAAAGATTCATATGACACTGATAAAGGAGTAAGATTATAAGATTAGCTTAAAATAGCTTAATTCGATTTCACTTTCTTATCGAGAAAATGGCGGTCCGAGCTTCTTTAGATTCTTCAGGAGTATCGGTTTCGTGATTAAAGCCTTCTCGATCGACTCTACCAGCACCTGTTCCTGACTGTACGGCGGAAATGGCATTCCCTCAAGATTATACACATATACAACACCTTCCACATCCGCCGCCACAAGTTGGTTACCATTTGCCGTAAAATCAACCATAATAAATCTGTTGGTGTTGGGTGACGTTGTCACCGACGCAGGTTTGTATATCTTTCGTCTGATATCCCATATACAGATCTCGTTATTGACGATGCTTACTATGATCGTGGAATGGACGGGAGACCAAGCTGCGTATCGAACGCATGCCATAGTTGTGGACATAGTAATCAGTGGATCTGTCAATCCTTCTGCCCAGATTCGAATGCACCAGTCGGCGCCACAGGTTAGGAAGATTTTTGAACAGAACGGAGAGAACATCATCGAGTAAATTGGTCCATCGTGCGCTAGAAAACTGTCTATATGTTGATATAAATAATTCGTGGAGCATTTGTAGATACAACCTTCGTCCGTACCCACGAAATAAATGGTACTCAAAGTAGGATGCTTCCGTAGTGTCAATACCCCAGGGCTTCGACTGATTGATATATCATAAATGTTACACTGAACAGTCCTAGTGACACCCGGCAACGTTCCCTCTATCCTGTAAACCTTCATAATCATCGACGAAGTGAAATCTTCGACGTATCGATAGCAAAACACGCAACCGTCCTGATTGCACGTATAAATTTGTTCTTGGTATTCGTATTGCTCGTCACCTGGCCACCACTGAACTTGCCAGTGCGGAGAAGTCGAAAATGTAGCTTTCTCGCTTCGTCGTACGACATTGAGATCTGGATTGCTTACGTCGATCACCTTGATTTCGCCGTTGTAGTAGCCGATAGCAAGTAAGTTCGGCCGTTCCCGACTCCAATCGAGGTCTGACACCGGACTATCAAAACTGTAATAACGAGCCGGTACACCAGGGTTCTTCGCAGACCAGAGTAACACCAAGCCATTTTTAATTTCTGAATTAACTCGTGCCCCATATCCTACGGCTAGGATGCTTCTGTTAACGTAATTCCAGCGGAATGAAGATACTGGTCTTCCCGAAGTTTCTTCAGAATCGTGAATCCAGAGGAGGTCTGGACTGTACGTGAACTCCAAATCAAGGCTACATGGATCCTGTTTAATCAGGCCGGTGAAACGCTTTTGAGCGTGAATGAAAATGTTGTTCGATATTATACGCTCCATTACTCGTACGGCATTCCGGAAATTGATATGTTGGAATATATATATCTGCTCTTGTTCGGAGGTCTTCTTCTCGTAAATTTTTGATTTTGGTAGTTTAGCTTTCAAAGCCTACAAAAAGAAAATTATACTTAACTCTTTGGTATGTCTGTAAAGAAAATAAGCCTTTTATGATACTAAAAACTATTCAAACCTTTGATTGCAACATTTCTTGCAAAGATTCCTTTCCATGCACGACGAGCAAACCATTTCTTTCAATCATCAATTTAGGGGCACCATAAGCGTCGTACATCACCCAATTATTCACGAACATGCCTTGATTTTTACGTCTCCTTCTGCTGAGGTGTGTTCCTCGAGATTTCGTAAGCACTTGCATAGTTTGAGTTTCGGTATCTATTAATTTCCTATTCGAACCAGGTCCTATCGTTTTATATTCGTAATTCTCGTTCTGTTCTTTAACCGCTATACCATCTGGCGTAAGCAAGTCAGCAGTTCGAGGCTGTATATCGAAAATGAAGAACGTCTCCGTTTCCCTCAAAGTGAGCGTCACGGTATCGGGTCGAATTAAGAGAATATTTGGATCTTCGCTGAATAGGCCAAAAAATGTCGAAGATGTAATTTCTATTCATTAATGTGAAATTATAATAAAATGTCATATTATAATAAAACGTTAATATTAATTCTTTGTGGATCTAATATGTGTATAATTTATTTATACAAATAAAAGTCATATATGTACATGTTCATGCATATTTTTATTAACATCTTTAAATAATAGATACGTCCCCAAAGAGTCAATACGTATCATAATCCTAATAACAGCCTTAAAATTCTTAGAATACCTTATTTTATAAATTATAAATTAGCTATTTAATGTTTCTAAAACACCTTTTTAAACTATGTATATAAAATTTTATAATATCTAATTATAATACTCGTACCCAAAATTACCTAGGTAGATAAAATTGAGGGGGAACTTTATCATCATCATCACCATCATCATCAAAATCATCTGTTTGAGTGGATAATAAACTTTCAAACAGAATATCATCCGTTGTCATCGAACCGGAAGGAACTGAGGAGGATCTGATGATCGTAGAGGAACTTTCTTTTACTGCGATGCTTAAACCGGAAAGAATGGACAGTGTACCGACACTGCCGGTCTGGGATAATCCGATTGTTTCGAATGCAGTTATCTGTTTCTCGTCAAGCGAACTGTAGGTTGGATGGCTCAGTAATTTTGGAGTGACATCAACGTCATCCTCTATCACGCGGAGTGCCTGACGTTGTTGTAAAATAACTGAGGTTAGGTTTTTGCCCGCGATCCTACGCGTCTTTCCTGCTGCGTTGAGCTTAAACTTCGACGAAATTGGGCTTTCGAATCTGCTGCTTTGATCCCTCGAGGTAATTTGTGGAGATCCTACTTCGTTTACTTTCATTCTAACAAATAATTGTTTTCATGTTGTTATACCTTCTATCACACGTCTGTATATACATTTACTAAAACTCGGTAGAACGTTTCATTTCGTTGATACCTGTAACTGTAGTCGATTATCCACAAGCAAATAGAATAACTACGAAGTATTGAAAATTAAACCATGTATATTTTGCTATTATATCATGCTGAGAACCAGTCTCATTAATTACGCCTTTTACTTTTCATGTTGAATGCTTTTACTTTGTTATTAGACCATTTCGTCATGTTACAATGGAGAACGTATTGAACCGTACAGTCGTTTTCAATTCCATGGTGATAATAGGAATCAATTTTAGACACAGTTTTGTCGATATTTTTGACTGTTTGTAAAAAATTGTTTTAACTGTACAATACAATGTTAAAAAATATACATGAATTTTGAGTAATTTGTTATTGTTCTACGTGTGATTTATGGAAACTATTAATGTATGATTAAATGATTGATTAAATTCATTAATTTACTTATATCTCTTTTCATTTGATACATTGGCATTAGGATCATCAATCAAGTAATTAATATAAAATGAAAAAATGTTCATTATAAATACACATTGTTTTTTATTATTATATATTTATGTAGTAATATTTTTCATTTAAATTGCATCTATCGCGCGCTCTCTTGATGTATCTCAGAAGTTAATCGAATCGTATCACGTGTACAGTCGATAAAAGAAAACCTTGCGATTGTGTTACGGCGTTAATCAAGTAGTGGATTTAAATAACCATATTAAGATTACGGCAGAATAATTGTAACAGTAGTCGAGGTTACAGTTGGAAATAATAAAACGCAAGCCTTTTGTACAAGCAATTGTCAGCGATAACAGCCATAGATAAATACAAACGCATTGCTGACAAATCTCTTACGTGTTGTTTCGAACATCCGCTTCGTGAAAAATCATGAAAATCATTTGATAGCACTTGCGCAATTGCGATTACGGTAAACGTACGATATCAGATCATTTTGGAAGCAGAGTTAAGTTTGCAGAAGAATATATCGCTGACGGAGGCTCCGCAATCAAAAGACTAAAGTAAGTGACATGAATTGTGTCAGCAATGGCAGATACAACTCCATTAGTATTTTGATCAGGCTTTCGATCCCTGGTTGCCAAACACCACCTAGTGAACATTAATCGCTGTTCAATATTCGAATAATATTTTCAACAAGTATCATTTCATATGTGTCAGCTTATTGCTTTCTGTAGGGAATATACTAAACACAATTAATTTTCCTTGTATCTTGACTTTTGCGTTTCGATCGTGGACATATGACATATGACTTCCGATTACACGGACACATAATACGTCAGACGGTACCAGTGAATTCAGAAAAATATGATGTTAAAATAACTATAAATGGAAATTTCATATTTATACGAACTGCATAACCTTTAGCATTTTACGTTTTCAAGGAATGTCGTTGATTTCTTAAAATAGTTTTTTGACATTGACGTTTATACAAAATGTCAGTGATTTCGTAAAATTGTTTTTCTTTCCATGCGATAGTGTCGTCAGTGTCAGGTGATAAGAAATATACATACATTGTTCAAATCTTGTTTTCCTTCATATTGTTGTATATCAATACGAATTAATGTCATACAATTTTCACTTTTACTTGTTAAGTTATATGTGGAAGCATTTTTACATTTTAAATAAACAAACTTGTGAATTTTGATATCTTGTAAGCTTTTGTTAAGATCAATTGTATTCCCATTAAGAGTTCTTCAATATGAGTGCCACAAGGGAACAAGCAGGGCCATCCAAACCATGGGATTCTACTGCAGAAGAAAAAGAAAAGGATAATCGAACTTTTGAATGCAATATATGTCTTGATACTGCAAAAAATGCTGTTATCAGCATGTGTGGTCATTTATTTTGGTAAGGATATTGTCAATACATTACACATTTACAGTATCTTTTATGTTTGACTATCTTTGTAATAACAGATATCATATCATACATTTATATATGTTATATATATTTATATATGTACCTATTTGTATATTTAGTTGGCCTTGTCTGCATCAATGGTTAGAGACACGTCCAACAAGACAAATGTGTCCTGTCTGTAAATCTGCGATCAGCAAAGATAAAGTCATTCCATTATATGGACGTGGAGATACAAAACAAGAAGATCCAAGGTATATTATATTTTTGTTTCTTATAATTATATATGATCGATTTCACAACATATTTAATGTTATATTTTATTATTTTAGGAATAATGTTCCACCACGCCCTGCTGGGCAAAGAACAGAACCTGAAAATAATATTGGATTTTCTAGTTTCGGGTTTGGAGAAGGTTCTTATATGTCATTTGGTATCGGAACATTTCCATTTGCATTTTTCACATCCACGTTTAATTTTGGAGAAACACGACCAACCGCTGGTAAAATGTTCTTCACAAACTAACTTTATGTGTATGATTACTGTCTAATAAGATTGAATTAAAGTATGTATTTTTACATAGCTGCCAGAGGAACACCGCAGTATGAAGAAGAACAATTCCTTTCGAAAGTATTTCTATGGGTGGCTTTGATATTTGTTTGTTGGCTCTTGATGGCGTAACATTTTGTTAAACCATATTACTTGCTCCGTATCTTGTAATCCTACACCACTTGCTGAATTGATTCATTACATTTTTATCAATACATCGATCTTTCCTCGTTTGTGTAATCGTTTGTTACTTGCTACAGTAACTATACCTGCTTGAATAAACGAACGGATTTTGTCAGAGCTATAATAACACTTTTATTTGTACGTATACACGTATATACACATGTATTTTATTTGTACATAAATAAGTATATTCAAGCAGATAGTTTTCTTGTTTTTTAGGATTTCTGAAACCTATTCTTATGATATTTATGTATATATCACTTTTAGATACGTAAGATATACCTACTCTATGCAAAACATTTACGATTGGTTTAAGAAAAAAACCTAGTGATTACATTTATTATATCAACGTGGACCTATACGGTTTTTACTAATTATTAATATAAATAGTGTATATATAATCTATAGTTTTTTAAGCAGATTAATAACAAACGCAAATTAAACAGAATAAAAATAAATATATCGCTATATAATATATAATACTATAATAATAACTGTAATATATCATTATTGTCAATGAAAGTATGTATACTAGGAGTTTATAAATCTAGCTTATTTATTTTTCTGCTTTTATCTGTATTGTGGTTATGGAAATAGAAGGAAAGACAATTATAAAACCGGAAAATTATGATCATATAGTCAAAGAAACCAAGCCTTTTTTATATTCTTATTCAATGAGTGACAAATCATTATACTGAATGGATACCAACATTCCATATACAGTAATATTGACACTGGAAAGTTGATTGACTTGAAAGTGTAGCGTTTTTAATTTAACTTAATATCGTTGTCATTCGTTAAATATAATTCGTAATTTTTTAAAAATCTAATATTGTAAACTGTCTTACATGTTTATTTAATATATTATTGCTAAAATAAATTAGAGGTGAAAAATGTAACTAACGTTATTTAATGAAATCCTTTAAAGTTCTGTAGCTATAGGTTTTATTAGAGATAATAGTAAGTATACATATTTAGTAACACAAACAATTTAATTGCAGTGCACTGTAATATTTCGAACATAGATAGATACATGACACAAATTAAATTCTTAAATTATTCTATATAAGTTATTGAATGTATGTCAGATAATTTTGTTATAATATTATATCTTTGTCTTTGACTTTATGCAAATTTTTTTATCTCCAGCTTTTTGTTTGTCTTCTGTGTCTTACATAAATAACTCAATGTTGCAGTAAAAAAGAAATAATATTGTGCAAAATATGACTAAAATAAATATGCACAGGATACCCTACTACAGAAGTTTCAGTTGTATCAGAAGCTGTCACAAATAAAATTATTTTTATTTGTAGTGAAATAAATAATTAATTCGAAATCGTCATTAAATTCTAGTTTCTTTTAATGCACTAAAGTTATATCAATCCTTATTTATTAAGAGTTTATTAATTTTGTTCATAAAATATTTTTATTTGTTCAAGCCCGACAACTAAAACTTTTGAGTAAAGAAGCCCAAGCATTCCATAATGATCAATTTTGTCACATTATGGATCTAGTAGTTTTATCACAGATTGCAGCTCCACAGGGAGATAATATAATACTCCCTCATCTATGTGAAAATGAGGTACTCAAAGACATTAACTTGTGCATCAAAAGGTCCCTATATTGTTTACTATTTTGTGCTCTAATTATTTTTCAACTATGAACTATTTAACAGAGTGCAATATATATATACATACATGTACATATATATAATGCTCCCTTTTTAATACTTTACATATACCACCTTTGAACCTGAATTATATCTACTATCTCTTTACGGTAATTAGTATTTATTAAAATTCAATTTAATTTAGGGAGGTAGTAAGTACCTGTTTCCATTTATAAATAAACATAAAAACATACTACAATCAACAAAGTGGTCATGATTATATTCATAGCAGAGCCATGATTATCAGAATAAGTCATATTGTAACAGATTGTAAAATGATTTTTTAAATTTACAGATATTTATTTATACACACTTCATTTATTTTTATATCTCATCCTTTGATGTCTTTTTTGTAAAGCCTTTAGAAATTAAGAGATTATTGCATTCTTCCCGTGTCAAACTTGACAAAGGTAATCTCTCTATTTCCTGAAAAGTGAAAACGTTCAATTATCTTACATAATGCTTCCGTATTAAATTTATTATACCTCCTCATTATCATTAAAGAGAAGCAGTTCTGGAACTGCACCTGGAATATGTTTAAATTCAACGTTATTACTAGGAAAAGTTATAAGGATTTATACAATTAACTCTTATTCTTCACAAAAAAAATTGTAATTAGCAAGAATTAAATAAAGATTTTTTTAATATTATAAGATAGTTATCTTTCACACACATGTAAACATTATATTATAATGTATATAGAACAATAGTAAAAGTTTAAATATGATAAAAAAATGAAGGCTTAAAGAAATTAAGTATTCCACGTTCAAAATTCTTGTGTAATATTAATTATTCGTTTTTGATCATAAATGAGATACTTCTGAAGAAATAAAATCAAAAAGTTGATTCTTTAACTGAAACAATTTTTATCCTATTTCTGTAATATATGAATGTGTATACGATAGTTTAATAATTTTTAAGGGATAAATTTTAAAGGATACTAGTTAGGTAAATCTTCAAAGATAAATTGTTTAACATCTGGGAGCCGGCTTAGACGACAACCACTGCAACTCTGGAAAAAATCCTTGGTTTTTTGAACTGTCCTAATTTGATTTAAACTCACGACATGTTGCTGTAATAAGGTTTGTGCTAATGAAAATAAATATATTTAATACCTCAACTCTTGCAGATGCATAATAACTGTTTGTTGAATCAATATTAGAAGTTGCAAAAGCAACAGCAAGGAAGAAAATGACAGCTACCATAGGAGCCATGTTTACCTCACTAAAACGGAAGTCTTACTGAAGCCTAGAGCTGAGGGCTTATATCAAAGAGTGCTTATACTAAGATAACGTTACTCATCTTTGAGATTATTAAGTATTAGCTCTATTTACTGAAGTATCTAAACATTTCCTTTCCAACATACATCCAAAAATTCTCAAAAATTTTTAGTATCGTTTAATCCCTATGCAAATAACATTTATTCGAAAAAATATAATTATTTATAAGAATTCTGTTTATTAAAATTTTCTTTTTATCAAAATTATTTTACTTTATATTTTATACTTAGACACATATTATTACAGACGCATGCATATAAAAATTTGTCTCTATGTTGTTATAATTGTATAAAATACGCTAAAAACACAAATAATGTATTTCAATTTATATAGAAGCTACTAATAGAGGGGGAAATATCCCCACTACTGTTAGTAGTATAATATAGTAAATTGCAATTTAAGCGTCATGCGCAGTAAGTACATCTCGCGTGTGTGAAAATGGCGCTCTCTTGTGCGAGTAAGCTTTTTCTTTTTTATATAATTATTTTTAATCAGTAATAACAAAATTTATATTAATTTCATGTTTTTGATATTATATTATAATAAAGGAAATGAATTGGTCATTTTTGCAACAAAGTTTATGATTTATACCGGCAAGAGTTGAACATAACCTAGAATATTTTTCATTATTACTGACAAATAAATATGTAATTTTGTTTTTAGTTTCTAACGAAGTCCCGGAACACCCGGTCGTATCTCCAGTATCTGGTTCCATATTTGAGAAACGTTTAATTGAGAAATATGTAGCTGAAAATGGAGTGGATCCCATAACTGGAAAGGAATTAACTGTAGATCAACTTATTGATATCAAAAGTATATTTCTTGTTTCTTTATATATTTGTCTTTGAATACCACATTCAGTTATCAATAATATTCTTGTTATTTTGCAGCAACTGCAATAGTTAAACCTAAACCACCAAGTGCCACATCAATTCCAGCTATATTGAAAATTTTACAAGATGAGTGGGATGCTGTTATGTTACATTCATTTACGCTTAGGCAACAACTTCAAACAGCTAGACAGGAACTATCTCATTCGTTATATCAACATGATGCAGCATGCCGTGTAATTGCTAGATTGACAAAAGAAGTAACAGCAGCCAGAGAAGCTTTAGCAACGTTGAAACCTCAGGCTGGAATTGTTCAGGCTACTACCATCCCACAACCTGTATGAACAAAATTATATTAATTTTATTTATATATCATATCAAGAATGTTTGCTGATAAACTACATGATCCTGCAGGCACTTGCAGTAGAAGCTGGAGGTACAGCTGCTCAACCTATGGAACAAGCTGGTATTACTGAAGATGTGATACAAAAACTTCAAGAAAGAGCAACAGTACTCACTCAGGAAAGGAAACGTCGCGGACGTTCGGTTCCTGAAGATCTACTTCCACAAGATAGTATTCGCGCATTTCAAACACTTGCGTCACATCCTGTAATATTGTGTTCCTCGATTTATGTAAGAAATTTTTCATACAGTGTTATTATTGTTACTTATTTATTTTTAAGGGTCTCCATTCAGCCAGTGTTCCTGGTATACTTGCACTTGACATTCACAGTGCAGATACCAGTAAAATCTTAACAGGTGGTGCTGATAAAAATGCCACAGTATTTAACAAAGATACAGAGCAAGTTGTTGCAATATTAAAGGGACACACTAAAAAGGTATAAATTATTTCTTTTTTCAATTTTATTCCTAAAATCCTTAAATGATCAACATTTTCATATAATATTTAGGTTACTAGAGTAATTTATCATCCAGAAGAAGATATTGTAATGACTGCATCACCTGATACTACAATACGTGTATGGAATGTAGGAACCAGTCAAACAACTTTGTTATTAAAAGCTCATGATGCCCCTGTGACTGGGTTGTCCTTACACCCAACAGGCGATTATTTACTAAGTTCATCACTGGATCAACATTGGGCATTTTCTGATATACGTACTGGTAGATTATTGACTAAGGTGTGCTTCCAAAAAAAAAAGGCTACAATTATATCTAAACTTTTGCTTTATGTATTATATATACATATATTACTTTAATATGTATAGGTTGCTGGACAAGCTAGCCAACCATTAACCACGGCTCAGTTTCACCCTGATGGATTGATCTTTGGCACTGGAACTCAGGATTCACAAGTGAAAATTTGGGATTTAAAAGAACAATCAAACGTAGCTAATTTCCCAGGTCATTCAGGTCCAATTACGGCAATTAGTTTCTCTGAGAATGGTTATTATTTAGCTACTGCTGCAGAGGATTCTTGTGTGAAACTTTGGGATTTGCGTAAACTAAAGAACTTTAAAACCCTTCAATTAGAAGAATCATATGAAGTTAAAGATATTTGCTTTGATCAAAGTGGAACGTATTTGGCAGTAGCTGGAACAGACGTAAGGTAAGAAATATCTCATGTAACATATACAAGTTCAATTATATCAGAAATAATTTTTTATATATTGATATTTTCATTCTTGTTTTCAGAGTGTATTTGTGTAAACAGTGGCAAGAACTGAAAGTGCTTAATGACCATACGGCAGCCGCAACTGGTGTTCGTTTTGGAAAACATGCACAGTATATAGCGTCGACTAGTATGGACAGAACTTTAAAACTTTATGGTTTACCTTAAGCATTTAGTGACTAAAATATTATAAATAATTTAAGAAGAATTAAAATTAGAGTTTATAGTATATATTACTGATCATCACTAACACAATTTTTATCATGGCTATCTGTGTTCGAAAAATCACTCAATTTGATGGACAGTTAGAACTGTAAATGATTGCTGTAAGTATCATAATTGAAACTGATCCTAAATATGATTGTAATAATGATTTGTGGACCCCTTGATAATTATTTTATTTACCTTGATAGTCATATTTTTACGAGCCTCAAGCCTTAAGTTCCGATAATTGGTTTCAATTAAAATCCTTCGAAAACGCCTAATTTATATAACACATGGTTATATAGGCAATAAACGAAAAGGCCATCTAAGCCGAAGGGAGACGTATATTTATCCAAGTCTATCTTTCAAACTGTTAAGTGTTTCCAAAATATCACAGCTGTGACAAACATTTTTAACGGTGATCAGTAATAGCATAGTATTATAAAATCAATATTATTTTTATGAAGAAAATGTAAAACGAACTTTTTCGTCTGTCATCTGTATCCATTACTCAGGATATCATTTAAAGTGATAAAATACAATTTATTCGAGTACAAGAAATAAAATGCCATTTTCTACATAATTCTGCGATTCTATTTTGAAAAGTTGAAAGTATTACGGAACGAAGTGGTCCGCACGTACACAGTTCGATAATTTACTTGGACGATCTTATGGCGCCACTAGTCACGTGCTTTTTAACCTAACCTAATATCCTTTGTCCTCAATATTAAGTCTCGAATCAAATTAATAACAATGGCCGTCGTAGTTGTCTGTCATTCAGATGTATACCCGGATTATGTGATGGTGAGAAACGTGTGGCGACTGCGAGTGGCAATCGCTGCCGATCGGTCAGAGTGATTATAACGCGAATGAAATCAACGTGACGTGTAATGCTGTAAAGGATGATTTTCTAGTGGGTGGTTGCAATCGCAGTGTCAACTAGAGTGACCACACGGATGACCAGCTGACAATGTTTTGTCATTAGCATAATTTAGTGTCTAGCGGGTAGTCCGGGTAAATCAAGAATGTTTAAAGCTGAGGAACCATCCAGAGACAGCTTCCTTCAGCAAATGAAGGCCGCTAGGGAAGAAAGGGCCCATGAGAAAGACAGAGAAGCTGCTGTCATTTTAATTCAGGCTTATGTTAGGGGATGGTTGACCCGTAAAAGAATATTGTGAGTTTTTCAATCGTTTCTAAATATCGATGTCTGCTTACGACAATTATATGTCTTTTCAAATCATATTTGGAGTTGGCGTTTAAATCAATTTTTGTTATAAATATAACTATAGTCTTTTAATCGCTTATCGGTATTTATTTACATTCGGTAATCTTCCGTTGGTTACTCCTTTATCGGATGCGCACGTATTTCTTCACCGCAAAAATATAGGAAATTTGTGTTAATATATTTTGCTAATTTTTCATGCTCTTTGTGTACTGTAAGAAGAAACCAGATATAAAATAGTAGAGCAAAAATGTGATTTTCAGGGAAGAATTTGATACGAATTTTCTGAATGATGGTGGTACAGAAACAAATATAAAGTTAAAACCTGCTTTGGACGTGTATAGGATTATTTTTAAATTTTTGTACATATATAAGAAAGAAAAGGTTCAAGAAAGAATAGAAAAGCTATGTAGGTATGTATGCATAAAAGATATTTACATTGAATGTAGATAAGGGAAGAAAGATAAAAAAGTTAAAAAACATATAAGAAAATTAAAAAGAGTAAATATTTCAGATATTTAGTATTGACTCTAGATTCTGAGTCTCCAGAAATTTCTTATGTAGGACTTGTATTAAACAAAGATCGCTACATATCATGGATATCACAGATGAAAACAATATTACTTTATTGTTTGACTGGTTTAGATAATCTTAAACCAGAAAGAGTGTCTGACCATAAATCCATCCATTTGAGATTACATACATTAGTTAGTTTTACATCACCAGGAACATGGGCAATTCAGAAAGTAGAAGGAATGGAAAAACTCAAAGCTGGTATGAATCAGCTTTGTGCAAATATAATGGGCCACCTAGTCAACAATGGGTTTTATCCCATTATGCAAGTGATTATCCTATTAATAATAGTTTTGTTATTCAGTGTGTTTGTTTTTATAAAGTATTTGTTTTTTTTTATGATATTTAAACTTGTTTTAGGCGTTTCTAGTAAAAGGATTGGGTAGAGTGGAAATTGCTTTAAAACCAATTGCACTTTCAGCAGCAGTTACATTAGCACTGAGACCATTAATCTCCTCCCAGATGTCAGATAAATTGGTTTCATTGTTTTTAATTAATATTTTTAGCGTACCTGCATTGGTCTATCATCTGAATAGTATATCATCAGTAGTGCGTAATCATTAATATATGAATTCCAAATGATATTTCACAGCATATAATATTCTTTATAATATAATTTTAGTGTATTACATCATTTATTACAAACAATTTATTTGCAAGGAGCCTGGAATTATTGAATTCGGAGCAAAATTTACGAATAGTATTTAATGCTCTGGAAGGCAGTTATGCACTGTGTTTGTTGGCCAATTTAATACAGTTGGCTAATATTGAAAGAGATGAAGTGTTAAAAGAATTGTACTTTCCATCTTTTACGGTACAGACTTATTACATAATATACAATCTTTATGTAGATCTGAAGATAAACTTTATTTTTAAATAAATTTTATAGTTTGTTGTAACAAAAATGTTGGAAGCATGTCAGCAATATGTAGTTGCAAAACAAAGTAATTTAACTCACTGGCATCCTATTCTTGGTTGGCTTGCACAAAAGGTTGATACATATTTACAAGAACCTATTCCATATGTTAAATCACAATTAGCCTGTTTGTGGACAGGAAGAATAGTTTCACAGTTGATTGGTAATGAAAGGGTTTTTGTATCTATCTAACATGTATTCATTAGAGTTAGTATTAGAAATTACAATACAATTTTTATAGGCCAACCTTTAACAGAACTTATTGAAAAAGAGATACCCCCACCAGTAGAACAACAGAGTACATCTGTTGGTACCAATATTTTCAGAAGAGCATTTTTGGAAGCACGTACAAATAGGAATAATAACACTAAAAATTATAGGAAATTGGGAAGTGCAGAAACTACTAGAATAGCTTTAATTTGTTCCCTTTATCAAATTGCTTTACATACACTTACACAAATGAAAATGGAAATATTGACTGGTGAGTATTAAGAATATGTTGAATATTATATATGTAAAATGAATAATACGTTGATAGTTATACATGTATCTATTATAAAATAGGTTTATGTTATCAAGATAAAATTTTATACCATATGTATTTATTCTTGGGAACACTGGGTCCACATTGTGGTTTAAAAGCATTTTTGGACCATTTAGCTGCTAATACAAAATGTACAGCACCTGAATTTCAAATGTTAATATTATTTTCTGATTGTATGACACATTATGTTACGTAAGTTTATGCTATACATATGGAAATAAACTACAAAAACGACTGCATCAATAATCTACTTATGTATATGTTTGATTAGAATTTTAGATGATATGGAAATGTATGAACAACAAGATCCGTTCAAACTTAGCGATTTTGTAACAATATCATACTTTTTAAACCAATTTTTGTACAAGGCAGTGCTTAATAATTTGTTTGGTGTGTATTATAGCCTTTACATTATATTCTTTCATGAAGTATTTCATATTGTTTTTTTCTAATGATATATAATTACAAGAGATAAATGGTTTAGCTATATACTGAAGTTTTAGATGTTCCAGATGTGAAATCAGTTCCTAATAATCCCCTCTTCACCTCTCTTCACACACTTTTAATGGCAATTTACCGCCGGGATTGTAGACGGACCTTTTGCCCGGAAGGCCACTGGTTGGCAAAGTTAAGTATTTGAAACTAGTCAATTTTAACTAAATTATATCATATGATTTCAAAATGAATACGTTTTTACAACAGGAAGTTCGAGTGTCTGGTTTTCTAGCAGACCTGGAGAAAGGCAGGCGAGGTGCCGCTCTTCTCCTTTCTAAAATGCCGCATGTTATTCCTCATTCGGAGCGTGTTGTGCTGTTTCGTAAGCATGTTGCTAACGAAAAAGCAGTTTTAGGTCTAACCGAAAGTGCTTGCAATAGTACCCCAACAACGCTTATTGTTGTTCACAGGTAGTGGTGGATATTCTCGTATTAAATATATTATACCAAGAGTAACATAAATATTTTGTAGAACTCGTATAGTGGAGGACGGATATCGTCAATTGGCGATGTTACCCTCTCAAGCGCTTAAAGGCGTAATTAGAGTTCGTTTTGTAAACGAGCAAGGTTTAGCTGAAGCTGGTATTGACCAAGATGGAGTCTTTAAGGAATTTTTAGAGGAGACAATAAAAAAAGTTTTTGATCCATCTTTAAATTTATTTAAAGTCACTAGTGAAAATCGACTTTATCCATCTCCAACATCATCTATGCAAGATAATCATTTGCAACTCTTTGAATTTGTTGGTCGTATGCTGGGTAAAGCGGTGTACGAGGTAAATAAAAAAAAAAAAAAAGAAAAATATAATTACAAGACTCTATAATGTCAGTTAATCATGTTCTGTAAAGAATACCTTTTATAGGGCATTGTAGTAGACGTACCTTTTGCATCTTTCTTCGTTTCCCAATTTTCTGGGCAAACAGGAGGAGCATTGTACAGTTGGCTGGACGAATTGGCTTCTTTAGATCGAGACTTATATCGGAGTCTTACTCTTGTGAAGCATTATAAAGGTGATGTTAGACAGTTAGAATTAACTTTCTCTCTTGATGAAGACGTTTTAGGCAAATTAGTTACGCACGAATTGGTCCCCGGAGGACGAGCAGTGCCAGTCACTAATGAAAATAAAATCAATTATATACACTTAATGGCCCATTTTAGAATGCACATGCAAATAAAGGATCAAACAGCGGCATTTATCAAAGGGTTCCGTTCTATAATCAATCCTGAATGGTTGGCATTGTTTTCAACTCCAGAAGTAAGATAAATATTCTTACAAAACAAAAACTAACTAGTTTTTTGAAGAAATATTTTTTTAAAATATCTTTATTTTTAGTTACAGAGATTAATTTCGGGTGATAATGTTCCACTAGATTTACGAGATTTACGAAGACATACACAATATTATGGTGGTTTTCACGATAGTCATCGTGTGGTGTGCTGGCTATGGGATATTCTAGAGAAAGATTTTTCTGAGGAAGAAAGAGGCTTATTTTTGAAGGTATTTCGTGCGATATATGATAATTGTAAGTAACGTTTGTTTTATTTATTTCTATATCTCTATTCGTTTCATAGTTTGTCACAAGTTGTTCGAAATCACCATTACTGGGTTTCGCACACTTAGAACCACCATTTTCGATTCGTTGCGTTGAAGTTGGCGATGACGAGGATACCGGTGACACAATCGGTATGAAACTATAAACATCATATATATTTTTCATACTTTCTATTTATTCTATTTATTTTATTCATTCTTTATAAAATAGGTAGCGTAATAAGAGGATTTTTTACGATTCGTAAGAAAGATCCGCAGAATCGTCTACCTACATCGTCTACTTGCTTTAATCTTCTTAAATTACCAAATTATCAAAAGAAAAGTACCTTACGGGAGAAGTTACGTTACGCTGTCACTAGTAATACGGGCTTCGAACTTTCATAATTTTCACCTGGTTTAAGGTAATTTCAATGCATACTATATGCTCAAATTACCTAACGAAAATTTCTACGAAGTGATTGAGTGGTGCCTAACCGCCGCGAACCAAATTGTCAGGCGAGGTGTTTCTAGTAATTATGTCAGAGACTCTAGATCGAAGAAAAGCATAACTCGCATTTATATTATTTGTAAAACAAAATTTCTAAATGAATTTATTGAAACGAAATTGAAGACACGCACAAATTTTATGAGATGTTATCCATATAAAGAAACAAAGTTATCATTTTGTTATTTCTTCTTTTATTGTAAGAAATTTCTAACGTTCCTATCGATCGATTTGACACGAGATTAATTTATAGTTATAATAAAAAATGAACTACCTTCTTGCTATTTCTGAAATTTTTATGAGATTTATGTCTTCTGTCTTATTTCGTATACAATCGTACTGTGTGTTGAACTTTCCTTGTTTTCACAGCACATATTCAAGTTTTGAAGTTTCATTCTATAAAACTTCTCGCCAAATGGTAGATTACTTATGGTGTAAAGCACACTGTACCTCATGAGCTTAATATTGCTAATACTGTGCGCTTGTTAGTTTATAGTATCGTGAATTAATGTTAGTCTATTAAATCGATAAAATGCATGACGCGAGTGTTGAATCCGAGCCCATCGGTGCCCGGTGAATAAATATAGAGGGGAAAAAAGAAGAAAAAAAGAAAAGATAGGAAAAGGAGGGGGGTCCGTAAATTTCTAAAATTGTCGAGTTATTTGAAAGTCAAGGCTCCATTTTGGGGAAAGCTATTTTCGCAAGATTTTGTACAAATTTTTGACACGATGTATAAGAAGATTTATATAATCTTGTTTGGAAATATATACGTGTATATATTGTGTCCACGGGCGCTCATGGGTTAAAAATCCATAACCGTTCGAGTGTTTAAGATCGGTTTGTTCGGATCGAACGAAGTTGTGATGTTTGTTCTCCTACTTGAGCGTTTCGAGCTGAATTTCCTGTAACTGCAGTTTGTCCGTGATCTTCGATGAGCCCGAACGGACGTGAGAAAATGGAAAACGAGGGAGCATCAGGACTGTGTTATCCGCGATATAGCGAGGAATACGATATTACAGCGAAATTTATTTTTCTCGTGGTTTACGCGTAACTTCGACGAATGACTCGCGATATTGTCGGTGGAAATTCGGTCAGACCAAAGATAGAAGCCTATTTAGTGTGAAGAAGATAATTCGAGATGTAATCTTTTCATATTTTCCTATACGAGCGTATGTAAGTTTTTCAGGCCTGTATTCACCGATTGTACCTATGCTGTAGAGGAGTAATAAAGAGCGAACATTTTTTAAAGAGATAGAACGATAAGTTTACAGAGTAAATTAGATTAAATCGTGTACCAACTAGTTTACTAACGTCCACAATGTGAATACTAGCTAACGAATTATTTTGATTATGTATAGAAACGAGAAAACGCGGAACATAATAACTTTGGCTTTTGTTACTTTCCATCAGAATCGATAACAGTTTCTCTTGTGATGTTAATTGTGAATACATGCCTTGCAAATATATGTACAACTGAACAAAGTAGTAGATGATACTTTCCTTTATGGGTATACATACTTATCGTTGGAGCGATACATGTATGTGATAAATGTGGATATGGATACAAATATGGAGTAAAATATGAAATAAAATTGTTACGATTGTAAGATGAAACCGATGGCTTTTTATTCAATATCCGTTCTTGTTAACGCGGATCATTTTTCTATTTTAGACATCACGCTAAAGAAAGAATACACAAACACGATATAAACGAGTTTTCCTTACAATCGTATCAATAGCAAAAAAGCGCGCTTTGTATAATATGGCTTGCTCGAGTTACTCGTACTTCTGTAACATTTTTTATAAAAGTGTATACATATTGCGACGCAGTTGAGAGAACAACGGTGAATTTGTTAATTTAATACATTCGATAATAACTCACAATGATACTGTAAATATACACACTGAATTACATCATGCCTTTCAATTATATTATCCTATAACAATCATACCTGATATCTCGGTGTAAAATTTAAAAAAAGGACTCTATTCGAGGCGCCACGGTATATGAAATTAATCTGCTCATTTTTAAATCATTCAACGCTATATTTGGACAAAAAATAAACAATCGTTCGATGCTTTATATACTAAACGTTCTTATAACATTTATTAATAAAACGAACGAATAATATAACATATAAGCGAAGGATATATGTAGAGTTTGGTGCGATTTTACAGTCGTATTTACAAGGAGGATGCAAAGATCGCTGGGACGGTTGCGCGTTGGGTTAGTGCGCAGGTCACGTGACCTCCTTTGTGAGCAGCTGGCGCTGTCGACAGTGTAAGTTACCTTCCCCTTCGACTAGTGGCCAGCAAGCTTTGGCTGCGAGAAGACGTGCGTTTAGTTCGTACCGCGACGATCGCATTATCGCGGCTACGCGAGAGACTCCTTTTCTCTTTCTCTCCCTCTCTCGCTCGTGTGTGCGCGCGCGCGTGTTTTCGTGTTTGTGTGTGCGTGCTTAATCTGTACGAGAAGTGGCAGTGTTTCTGGCTCGGCCGTAGGACCCGGACAGTGAGGAAATCATTCGTGAAATTCGGAAAACCGCCGAACAAACTCGGCCGCCCCTTGTAGCCGGAATCGCTGTGGCCATCGAGGACTCGACCGAGCCTTTCAGTGTTCCCTCGTTCCTTTCTCTGTTTCGCGCTACTGTGTTTCTTATGGACAAGCACCGCCCCCTTTCCACCTCCGTCCCTCCGATCGTAACGTTATGAGGCCAGCTGAGCGTAACTGACGGAGAAGAGGGAGAACAGGCTTGCGTGCGTGTGTCAAACATAACCTAGCATCGTTACCGTGGATGTAGCGAGAGTAAATCTAACGAAAAAACGTGACACGCGTTCAGTTTTAATAATTCCGCATTGGTGACATTCACGCATTCAATAGCTCTTCTGGTTTGGAAAGCGTATCGAACGTCAAAGGATTCGGTGGGAACTACAAAAGTGTTGTTCTTCCTTTCTCGACACTACCGAATAGAAACGTCCGAACACGCAACGCCCCGTTTACTATCGACAGTGCTAAAGAATACTTACACGAGGACACCGCCTCTACTCCGAAGGTTACCCTTCGCATGTATCGTTTTTGCCATAAGTCGCGATAAAAGGACGCGACCACAGCCGCAGCGTCGAGCGTGGTGTCACGAGTCCCCTTTGCCTCTCGTGCTCCTCAAGCTTCAGCCCTTCCCGCCGTACCTCGAAAGCGCGCGACATTCGAAACTGAGCTACGTAATATCCCATCAGAACGCAATTTGCAATTTTCCATCGAAATTCGCCGATTCCCATAATCGTGATCGACGATCGAATTACTCGATCCAGGGAATATTCGCGTGCTTCTCGAAATATGGAATCGAGAGCGATATTGAGATCTATCGACTTCTAAGTTGATACGGCGTGTCTATTAGTCAATCCTTCTTCGGATAACAGTGATCTTGCAAGAATCTTATCCAGTTTAATCGTTGAAAGCCAAAAGAAAGGTCGTTTTGAATGCTCTCATCGCAATTGTGGTGAAACGAAAACGAGAAAAAGAACTTCAAGTTGTGTCAGTGTCACGTGTGTGCCCCGTCACTGGGACGATAACGAGATATCTAATAGAGAAAGAAGTGTTTGATCGAACAGGTGAAACAGAGTGAGCAGGAAAAATCGAAACGGTCGGAAAAGAATCGACGAGCAGGAGAGGCGTGTCCCGGCTTCCCTGAAGCGGCAGGGGCCTTGGCGGTGGCGGTGGCGGTGAATCGGGAAAGGGTTGAGGAGGGTGGCCCCTAGGGAGAGAGGAGAGTTTTGATGGCAGTAGTTGGGCCCAGTCGGCACTCGCGGGTGTCCATGAGCGTGTCTATGTCGCTGATGCAGGGGGGTGGGGCGGGGGCGACAGGTGGCGGTGGGACAACGGGGGCCCACCCGGGGCAAGCGGTCCTCGCGGCAGCGGCCCAAGCACCCCCCACCTACTACCACCCTGCCGCTCCTGCGCCTCCGCCACCGCCGCCGGCCCAGGATCTCGTTCAGCCCGACAGACCCATCGGATATGGTGCCTTTGGCGTTGTCTGGTGAGTCAATTATATCTATAACTATTTGCTTCTTCTTTTTTTTCTTACCTCGTGCTTCTTTTATTTATCTCCATGTTTTTTTTCGCGACGTCCGGACGAGTTGTATAAAAACGATCGTCATATAAAAGAGAATGATGTTCTGGGTGGGACGTAGATGGCATTCGTGTTACTTTTAAAAGTTGTTGTTTCAAGCATTGTAAAACTTTGTACCTACGAATAACGGTACAACGAATAACGGTTTAGTTAGAAGTAGAAATACGAAAAGATACACGAAATGGTACATAAGCTTCTGTTGTACGAACTGCGATCGCGCGAAGTTTTAGTTGCACGAACGCGTTCTCGCAATGAACGTACATTTGTAGATATTTGTGTCTGTTGAGGGGAAGAACTTGATAAGTCACATTTTCTATTTTGTACAGAGGATCAAGGATTACCAAAATTGTCTATATACATTTGGCTTTGGAAGTAAACACGTGGCTCTCTCAAAATTTCGTCAAATCGTCGACTATTTTTAGGACGAACAGTTAGTTGTTTCGTATCATATCGTATTAAAATTCTCCTGTTTGTTCATAAAGAGACATTAAAAATCGGGAAACAAAAAAGGAATGTACTTATCGTGTTTTTCTGCTGCGATCTTTACACGTATGGAACACGATATGGAAACAACGTAAACAAGATGTATCGACATGCTCGATTTTAATTTTCCGAACTTGGAAATCATTCGGTTACAGGAACTGTTTCATGCTGCATTATATTCGAAAAATAATCTTCCGGCGTATCAAGTTCGTCGGTCGACAGTTAAATATTCGAGTAATTTTGTATTCCATTTTACTGTGCGCCCACGGGCTCGACGTTAAAACAGGAGGGAAAAAATATTAATTCGAATTGAAAATTCTGTCAGCAAATTTCACTGTGCGGCAATTCGCGTGCAGCATGTCGAAGCAATATGTAATTAACGTGGAAGTTTGGAGTGCGCGCGTGGCCGCGCTTTCGAGCTCGACAAATTTTCTAAACATTTTAATCCCGGGAAACGGAACGTTCGACTAATTAGCGCCACTTTCCACGTTCGCTACGCGTCGAACGAGAGCTCTCCGACGATCGCTAGAGAGTAAACGCACTTTCCTTCTTAGCGTGTGTATAAATCGTTGCCTCTTTTCAACCCTGTATAATTTGCGAGTTCGATAAACAGCTGTTACTATGTTTTTCCCGGTCCCTTTCGTGTCTATAGTTTAGAAATTGACTATGACTGGTTGTTAAAATGGCGTTTCGAGATATTCAACGTTGAAAGTTTCTTTCGTTTTTCTTTTCCTTTGGTCTATACATGTATAATGTACACTTCGTTTTTATTATAGCGTAAAATGATACAAAAGTACGATTATTTTGCTTTTGGTAAAATGAAAACGGGTTTTCTCGTGATATTACACGTCGAAAGTAATTACATACATACGAGATCTCGTTAAGATAACTTGTACCTTTTTGGATAGAAAACAGATACGAGAAAAAGATTTCATTTGCAGCTTAAATTGATGTGAAATTATCTCAAACGTGGAAAAGATACTTACCTAAGCCCGTTTTTTTTTTTTTTTGTATATTAAAATTTGATTTAGCAGTTTAGCAAAAGTTTAGCAACGATAGCAGCTCTTTTCTTGCTTAACTTTACTGTTTATCTAAGTGAATTACTACGGTGTAGTGTATTGGCGATTTAGAGACGTGTATCGTAAATTACGTTCGTAGATTACGAAAATGTAGTAAAGAAAAAGTGTGCATGTTTCGAGAAGCTAACAATTTAAAATTATGTACACGACAGTTTCTTGCAAACATGCCACGAATAGAACGACGCATTGTCGTCGTCCAACTTGTCCGTTTGATTTATCTCCCTTTAAACTTTAAGCGACACGTGGCGCCCCATTAAATTTTATTTCTGGACACGTCTATCGGTTCTCCGGTATCGCGTTCTCCGAAGCTTCTTCGCGTTTCCGTGGGTCGTGCTCGGGCACTCGCAACGTTATCGATAATCCTGCATTTCGATAATCGACAAATTGCCAGCGAAACTCGATTTCGGGAAATTTTTACAGCGCCCACGCGCGTACAATTATGGACACTCGTTCCGGCTCATTTATTCCTGACCGGTTACCGATACTAGGAAAAATTCAATTCCTATCGATCGGAATTACAGACATTTTGGATTTTTATTCGGTTCAACGGCGTTCATATTTCAGAAAGTATATACAGTGTGATCAAGTAATTATGATGTAATTGGTAAGGGAGCGACTTTACAGGAAAATATGAATCGAAGACGTAGAATAGAATTTTCTAGCAAGATTGACCAGGCTAATTCCGAGCCGAACACGTTCAAAGTCCATTTTCTTGAAAACGAGGCCATAAACGGGAATATCGTATTCCACATTTTTCCTTTACTATGGCGTGTACAATATCCGCCTGTTGATTGCTTGCTCGTATTTAGTCGATAATTAGCCAACTTCACATACGCTGAACAAGTCTTCGAGTTCGATTTGTATTGATTTGCTTTTTTCACGTAGAATTACCTCGTTGTCAGTTATGCCACGATTTTTGGCGTACCCTGTATGTGTATGCGTACGTGCGAATCCGATAAAACGTATACTTTCCGTGGTAAATGTCTGAGAACATAATATAAATGGCGAGTTATCCGTTCAACAGATATAATAAACCACTAGATCGAGTGTTAATTTATCTTACGGTGCGAGGCGCCACTTGGACTTATTTTCTTCTAATTGGCTCGCGGTCAGCGTGCGTTTGGGTAAACGCGTGTTTCAGCGCGGTTAATTCTCCGGCAAATAATGGCAGCACTGGGTCTCTGTTTACGCGACAAGAGTTTGCTTTCCACTGTCAAGGGTATTCACTGGTAACACAGTGCTCCGAACGTTTTAATGGACACGCAATTATCGGCTGATTTCGATTTTTCTTACCAACCGTTAAAATTACGTGATCGTGCTCTGTCGTCGCTCCAACTAGCTCCTTGAGCGAGTTTAAATTCAATTGCCATTTGCTTGCACACAGTTTGCACGTCGCTCGCCTTGAATCGTAAATGGTCGTATTTCTAAATAAGCGAACTTGGAATCCGCGTATGTTTCTCAGAAAAAGTTTTTCGTTCATGGTGTATTTCATAAGGAAGGATTTCGCACAATGGATGATAATACCGGCAGCTTTTTATTTCTAAAGATGCTCGAAAAATTTATCCACGTACGTTAGTTCGCGAAAATATTTGCACCATAACGCAGGAAATTTTTACCACTGCACGTGTATTGTACAAACTTGTTGAAATTTTATAAAACGAAACGAGACACGATTTATTATCGCGATTAATGCGCGAAGAATTAATCGGCATGAATAAGTAGTCTTAGACGTAAATCTTTACCGACACGTTTGCCACTTATCACGGGTGGTAATGGTTGATGCGCAAACAATTATAATCAACGATAAAGATGGTTTCAATATTGCGACGTACTAACGTAATATTTGATTGTTCGAACACTTTGCCGAACTTTACGAAGCGTGTGCTTGCGATAGATATTCTGTAGCTTCTACGTACAATCTCAGTTTCCTTCCAAATTTTACCAATATAATCGTGACGATCGTGATTCGTCTCAGCGTCAATGAAATTTCAAAATATTTCGTAAAACACAGGTGAAATATATTGTCGAAGAGTTTCTACAATTTTCTTCTTCTTTACTCTGCATGTATACAAGACATTAATTTGAATGAAATTAAGCTCGAGAAAAAGGTTTGAAAATACAGAGGATGGTCGGTAACAACGCGTCGCGTGGCGCTTGATTTCTTTGTTTACCGATAAGAGGCGAGCAAACAGGAAACGCGCCGGCTATTCGAGGGTTCGCGTGTCTCGCGTGCAAATGTTGCACGCCGCGGCGTAAATCTCCGATTTTCAATGGCGAGTGCAATACATAACGAGAACCGGCTGGTGAAATGGAGAGAGAGAGAGAGAACCGCGAGAGAAATTACGGGTTCGCTGGAATGTCCAATAAATTACTGATGAACGTAAACAAAATAAAGTTAACTAGTGTCGTAAGATAAAGCGCGGGATTACCATGGGGAGAAATATATCGTCGACAGTCGGACGTGTCATCGTTTCATTTACATACGGGGATTTAAAGCGACGCAAAGGTTCGCCGGAAGGAGATCGTTCCGGACATTCGTTGCGTTTACGTTAGGAATTGTTCCAAAAAATTCCCTAGACCCGAGAGTTCGTTTTGAAAGCATCTAGGAAATATTTTGCGTGTCGCTTTTTGTCAACCAGGGAAACGAACAAGAGGGATTCGGTACGATAGAATTTTTCCTTTGTTTTCTTCGTTATAGATTTATCTGGTTAGCGATGAATCATCGAGGTTCCTAGCGAGGATTTTGGTCGAACGTAAGAACGTGAAAAGAAACCGAGTGTAATTTAAGAACCAGGCAATAATTTCGTCGTGACCTGCGGTCGGTATAATTACCGTTAGTTTGCCTGAACCGGATACCCGATGAATTTTGTTGCTGTATTTGGTTTATTGTCGTTTCTGGATAACCGTTTGGCGTTGTAAAGTCCGCTAGGTACTTTGTGTTTCACGGCCATTATTTACAAGCTTACGAATTGATGTAGCGTATTCTTAATATTTGTGTCAGTGGAATAACTGTTTCATTGGGATAATGAGTCGGTTTAAACGAATGTCGTAAATACGTAAATACGTCGTCGCTACGAATTGCCATAATACCTGGACGATAAACCCGAAGATCTGCTTGGAAGAAGAACCAGGTCAAACTTCTGTTGTAGGTTTACGTATAACGATAAACATTTGTATGGTTTTTCGTCAAACTGCGATGGAAGTTACGTTTGTACATATTGGTATTTATTTTATAGATTTACGAAGCTCTATGTTCTAATCTAGATGGAACGTTATTTTTTAACAAATCCAGTTCGCACCACTAAGTTTTTATTTATCTCGCAACGTGCTAGGAAAACATCGAATGAGATTCATTGATATCGATTCGTTTCGTTGATAAAACGGCACGATCAATTGCTCGTTAAACGCATCTGATGCTACCTTTCGATTGAAATATCGTTTTGCAAGCGACAAAAACTCGTCTCAAGCGATGGAAATTATCTTTTTGTATTCTCGTCGAATCGTTTTAATTTCACGGACCAATGAGAGATATTGGCGTTGTAAAAAAGTTTGCTTAGAAAGGATTCGCGAGTTTAAAGGGACGACCATGTAGAAATTGCAATTTCTGAGAATTTCGTAGGAGGAAAGCGCGGGAAATTTATTCGACGAGTCAGCAGTTTTCCGCGGCATGGAAAAGAGTGGTGGGAAAATGAGAGGAGGAGCGAGGGGAGTCACCATGACAACCGCGGCATTCCAAGATAAGGAGGAATCGTGACCAGATTGCGTGTACGAGTTTGCATGTTTAAACGAAGAATGCGTACGACTATGGCACGGTGCTGCATGTTGCATAATATATTCGCTTTTTAAACGACAGATATACGTCGTGACGTATCAGTGGTCAAAATCATTTTAAAGACGAATACTTTAACGATTTAAATCATAGATCTCTCCAACTCCGTACTCCACGAGTCTCTACATCTGAATCGTAGTTTCCGATCATCTGGACCGAGTAATCGGACGTTATTATCCTCGAGAGAAGATCGTAACGTTGTTGCCGTAAGTTGCTCGTTTCTCTCGAAGAGCGTACAGAATCTTGCCTAGATACAGCGACTCGCGAGAGTATTTGAACATTGATCGTACGAAACATATGTGTACGTATATAACGCGCGAATTTATTTTGAGATTTTATTGCCGCTATAACGCGACACGACTATCGCGATTATCACTGATAACATTTGCAAGGAATTTGAAAGTGCACGTGGAAGCTCTAAAATATTTGCGAACGAAGTATAAAAAATACTTGGTGTAAATTCACCAGCAACCTTACGCCCTGTTAATTGTCCAAAAATACAAACAGCGTGGAACACTAGGGGAAAGCAAAGTTTAAAAATTCGAGTGACAGAATCGCGATAAAAGATCCATTCAAAACTATTACGTTCCTCTGTTCCTTTTATTCCGTTTAACTCAATCCAGCGACTCTTGCCATTTCAATACACGTGTATATGTACTTTTGCCACGATATTATTCCCCTTGTTCTCATTTAATCCATTATTTCCAGAAAATTGTCAATTTTTCACCCTTTCGATCGTAGTTTCAAGCTTTATTCGACATCCTTTAAAAAAAGGAAAAAGGAAGAAAACAGATAGGAATCGAAAGACAAAGGGAAAAAATACATATTCTTTCGATTTCAATTATCGGCGGCGCACAATCGTGCAAGTGTAATCGACGACAATAGCCTGGGACCGGAAGCAGCCGGCATCGAGTAACCGCATTTAAATGACAAAGACGGTGTTTATTCGAAAAACGGGCTATTAACGTCAGCAACAGAGGGGTTTTGCGGGGTGGGTGGGGGGAGGGGAGTCGGGTATCCATAGGGAAAAATGTGAAAGCCACATTTTCACCTATTGTCGCGCGACCGCTTTTTAGCCTTGCGTGCACGGTCGCGAGGATAAGTGTTATTCGGATTTCATTCGCGTCCGCGTTTCCGTTGCAACATTGTGGCCAACCTGGGCTTTTCAGGGTCGTCCGCAAAGGATTGTTATTTTTGAACGCGGCATGGAACGTAACGCGGTAGATTCTCAAGTATATAAAAGGTTCGATAGGAAGAGCATTGTCGTATTGTTGCAGCTCTCTGTGTGGTTCAATGATGTACATTTTTGTTCAGGCCAGCGAAGTTTCGCTGTGGACGTTCCAACTGTTTCGAAACGGAGCTGCATCTACTTGGTTGTCGCCTCGATTGCGTTAATCCTTCGGTTTCTTTATTCGCGTTGTTTTGTTTCGCTTTTTTCTTAGCGAAGTTGTCAAGGAAGCGAACGTACTTACATTATCATAGAAACATCACATAAGTAACAGCGAAATATATAAATCAACGAGGAGTAAAATCAAGGTAGTTACCTTCCTATAGAATCGTCGAATAATAAATATATTAAATATCAATGGACGATTGGAAATTAGATAATCGCTTGCGGAATATGTCGCTATAAATTTTCTTGAAAAATTGTGCCATGGCTCTTTGCATTCGTGCAAATGACGATATTTCGTTGCACGCTTCTTAGACTCTTCGAAATTGGTTCTCAACGTGATAATGCAAAATGCAATCGACGGCAATTCGTTATCGACGTATAATGGTCATTTGTGGTCTTGTAATTAAATTGTATCCTGAAACGCAATGCAAATGTCCGGATATTTTTAGTATAACTCTTCTTCGTGCTATAGGTATTCGTTTCGGAAGATTACAGAGACGAATTGAATTATCTACGGCAAAAAGCACTTGGGAATACCTTAAACGTTTTTTGCGATATACCTGTTGTTATTGAAAACATTATTCATGAACGTTCGAAGGGTATAAACGAGCATTTCCTGCGCGTTGCGCTTAATTGCATATCGCAGTGTATAGTGTGTACACATTCATCACTGGAAAAAAGTATACTCTGTTAAGAAGCCACTCGTTACGTTCGAATTAATACAAGCTGCTCTAAATTATGCGGATTCCAGCAACTATCAATTTGTTCGCCTGTATAGGCAACAAGAAACGTCGGAAATTAGAGTGCAGCCTGTTTTAAATAAGAATGCAAGAGGGTGCGTTTCATTTTCCAGTGGTATTTTCAGGTGTGAAGAAACGAAACGCGTCGTTGTGTACCGTATATTCGTCTATCCGGATTGTTACGTCGCTGGAAATCGGTTTAAGCGGATTACACCGCGGACCATGTATTCGCGTTAATTTAACAACCACCTAGGGACGAACTGCGAATCCTGGCAGCCGTTATTGATTTATTTTTTTTCTTTTTATTTTTGTTTTTCGTTTTTCGCTCATTAACCCATATGTCAATACTCCGTTGTCATTTTGGACGTTAAAATTTTCTTATTTATATTACGATTGAAAATTGCCTATTTTCTCCGACAAATGATTTTTAAATTCAGTCGATTACTCGATATATCTCTTATCGATGTCTGCTCTAAATAAACAATTTTGTTGCCAAAAAGTTAGCGGAATGGAAAGACAAGTTCGATTACAAGACGTCCGCTCGGTTACATAAAATTGTTTCGTGAAGAAACAATGCACATTTTGTAAGGAAAATCACGCGGCAGAAACGTAGCATGAGTCCACATTTTTTGATTTTCCGACTTTTATACAATTTCGCTGCTTTATGCTAGAAAGAAGTTGACTGTAAGAGCAAGAAAACTTCGGATATCGATATAAGAGTGGAACATCGTCGTACAATAAATTAATCGTAGGCATAATTCATTCGTTGAGACTCGTCTTAAGAAAGAAAGGAATAAAGCCTGTTTGAACAGTGAATTTCGTAATTGGGATAGGCTTAATCGACGATTCACTTCGGTAGGAGAAACGACTTGCGCTGTTCTTGCAAAATAGTAATCGCAGCGAAACTTTGACTGCTCCATCCCCGTTGTGTCGTTGAACTTTGGGCCAAGTCCAAAAAGTTGAATCGCCAGCCAGCGAAGAAATTGAATTTCCGCTCTATTGGCAATCTTTCACGCCCGTAATCCGTCGTTAACGCGAGTACGCTGCAGCATTTTCTGAATTCCTGGTACATTTTCCTTTAGAAATTTGAATTCCTTATTAATTTTCCTCGAGATTGGTATTTATAAACTGCACCCTTCTCCATCTTCGTTATAGAGCAGAAGTCCTGCAGAATAATCGGATTTACTATTTACCCTATTCTCAGTTGGTAAATGGACAAAGAAGGTCGTGAATCGAATTCGAGTAATTTTCCTCGTAAATATACATATAATTTGTACCGCGGAGCGTAAGAGTACGTAATTTGCGAAAAAAGATGTTCGTCGATAGATATTTTTGTTGTGGTGCTTCAGTCGGAGCGTGTATCATAGTTAATTCTTGTTTATTTCAGATTTGTTATCTTTCGTGCTGCCTTTAAATCAATCTGAAGGTATTTGCCGTAGAATATCTCATTCGGTTTGATACTACGTTTCAAAGATATACGAAGATGTAGTAGTTTATTATTCATCGAGGATGACTACGCTTGTTCGAGATGAAAAGGAACGTTTCTCGATCTGCGAACGAGGAAGCGCATCGGACTCTATCGTTGTCCTCAATTAACGCGTTATCCACCTCAATATCGAGAAAGTTCGTTGACCTGGGAATCGTGTGCACGTTAGCCGATATCAGCGAGCTGCGTCTACTCTTTTTGGTATTCGATATAGAAAAGGCAGATTTCCATATCTGTTTCGAAATCGTATCGATTCAAACGAAAATCCAGATTCTCGATTAATCATCAATATGCGTGATAACAAACGCAATGGCGCAATACAGGCGATGTAAGTCATCAAATATTCCCTTTCACGAGTAGTTTAATAGTCGCGAGTTGCGACAGAGGTTTGCAAAATTTTCTGCATAGGGGGGTGCATCGAGTGGCATTGTCGGCTCGAGTCGGTCTACTTTCGAGTTAAAAGAGTTCCCTGGTCGCCGCGATACGGTCCTGAACAAAGACCTCGCCGCTTCGCCGTCTGCTCTGATCCCGCATTCACGCGGCACACGTGCACGCGTGCGCGTGCATAAGGTGCCTCCCTTCGCGTGGGGAAAGGCATCTGCGCCCGAGACTGATGCTGCTCGCATAAAGGGAATAACTTATGCCGAAAGAACTGTGTAGCCACAGCGGCCAATACTCTTCCCCTTTGCCTTTCTGAATCGCTAATAGAAACGAGATGTTGGCGGGATGGCGCCGCGGCGCCCGTTCAATTTTTCCGATGGTCTCCCTAGGAGACCGATTCCAAAGACGTGCACCAGACATCATCGATATGAGTATGCATTTTGCTCTTTCCAGTGATCGCGCAGTTCTTGGGAATTTAGATCTCCAGGGACTGTTGAAGGGGAATGATGAACGATGCTGGGGTGGCAGGATGTGGGATCTTCTGGATGGTGAATTGATGAACAGAGATCAGAACGATGGTTGCAAACGCATATAAAATAGTCTTTTAGTTGGAGAAGGATTTTTATGGGATATACAGGAATATATGCGGAAGGATCTTTTTAAAGATATTTGCTACAGATACGTATAATAAGCCAGGTCTTGATAATAATCAACGATTGATCTTCTAATTAGATTTCTTCTAGATCTTCTAATAGATTTTTAAGGATATATGTATATCGTAGAATATTATTTTTACATGTATTTTATCCGAGGAAAAAGAAGAAAATTTTCTTTGCTTACGACAGACACGTGTGCGTAAGGAATATTCGATTTGACGCGCGATAGGAAATATGTAATTAGAGGTTTAAAAACGAGAGCGTCGTTGATGTTGGTAATTGGAGCAATTGTTAGAATCGGTAGGAAGGCTAATTGACGGATGTACGAATGTTACTAATTGTGGGAATTTAGAATTGAATGGCAGAATTTGACACTGACCAGTGGGTCACGAAGAATCAGCATTTCAAAGCTTAATATGAAATTGATGTATTACATGTTATACCGCAGCGAAACATTCGAACGTGGTTGTATAACATCGATTGGCATATCTCTGTTTAAGAAACGAGGTGCTTGTTGTAATATTGATTTCCTTTCCAAGCGCTGTTGTGTAACATCCTACTGAATTGATACGTCACATCGATCGTTGCACAACGTTTGTTACTATTTCCATCAAAACCTAGCAGAATTTTTAACTAAAGTAACATTTCTTTTTTTCTTTTTTATATTTTCTCGAGAAAACAAATTTCTGCGAACATATACAGATTTCTACACCAAAAGTCTTTATCCAAATATCAGAATTCCGTATTAAATCATTTTAAAAAATCGAATTGGCGTTTTCTCGCGGTATAACGGAAAAGAATTTCCCATGGGGGGTTGATTGGAGCAAAGAAACGGATTGTTAAGCAGCTCGCAAACTTTCGTATATCCTTCTCCTTAGGTAACGGACTTTCGTCCAAAGCTATTCCACCTGACCGAACACGTAGCTTAATCGCCAAAATAGAAGAAAAAAAAACGGAAAATCTTACCAACCATCGAAGTGTAACATTTTAATTGCGCTGTAGGTTCGTTCAAGTGGCCCCACGAAAAATTTCTTCCCCTTTTCCTCTAAACAAAGAAGAGAAAGGTTAGACGAGAGCCAACGAAATTCCTCGCGGTCACCATGAATAAGTGTGGGTTCTCTCTCTCTCTCTCTCTCTCTTGATATAGAAATCCTGGCATGGCGATTCACGTTCTGGTCGAGCGAAAACGATTTAACCGGTGCCAAAACGAGCCGTTTTCGCAGCCGATGACGCACGCATATTTCTTTGCACGTGTACTCGCGATTCATCGTTTCCGCGTATCGCAACGAAACGCGCCACGTGTAAATCCGCTCTGCAATTTATCCTCCGCAGTTTCGAGCCGCGTGGAAATAAATTGCGATCCCGAGGTTGCTGGTTCGTGTTCTCGAGTCGTTTAACGTTTTCGACGCGATCGTAAATGACGTTGTCTTTCGATATTTGGGGAACATTCTATTCTTGCGAATTGCTATTTAAGCATCGAAACGGCAGTTCTTGGAGTTTTGCGACCTTAGATAAAAGTACACCGACGTTTATCGATATTCAAACACCACCATATCGAAATGTACAATTTGTTCATTGTCGTTGAGGGAAATTAAATCTCAACAAGTTTCATACGATATACGTAAAAGTTTCATTCGAAGGGTTTTATGATAAATGTTGGAATACTTTTGGTCCGTCAATGTAGTGTACGTCTCTCGTCTTAAATGGTTCAAGACGTTCGATGACATGGACGATGCTATCGTCGATCTTGTAGATGGACGTTCGTGTCCCAAACGCTTTTCCTTGCGGAACAGCTGTCGTCGAGCTGTTCGAGTTTGCGTTGTTGAGTTGCTTGTGTGATCGTCGGAACTGAGATCTCTATCGCCAGACCGAATGGAACGTCTGCCTTTACATCGAATATTAGCTATCACGAACGATATACTAGGTGCATGCGGACGTCCCTACGTGGAAAGTTCGAAATAACTCGTGAAGTCGAACATTTTTATGTCTTATAACATGGAACGTATTCGCGATAAAAGTTCGAATCCCAACTTCGGTTGCACACGTAACGTATTCGAAAAATATTTCTGTAAGAATTCAAACATTTCCCCGACTCTTTGTATACGCATGCTCGCGACTAACAAAATTAACGTCGGCTGTCAAACAGTGACGATCGTATTCGAAGTGTACTCGAAGTAGAGATGGATGGAATACGGTTGAAGTGAAACGAGTACGCGTGAAACGAGACGATTCTTTATCGACGTTTTATGGTTCCCTCTCTCGGTGGTCATTTAGCGACAAATCAGCAGAGACGAGTCGATAACGGGTCGGCGCGTGTCGAAGTCTCGTATAAACGTAAATCCAGACGATAAAACAAGGCGTGAAACGCGGAGCGCGAAAAGTGAGCGCCCGTAAATGATTAAGCTCGATGCGAACGCGGTAGTAAAACTGCACTTTTGGAATGGCTGAATGCGCAATAGAGAAAGAGCTGCAGCTTATCCTAACGATCCCTTTCGCGATGAGATAACGCGACTGTCTTGAGCCCACCCGTTTTTCCACCGCCACTTTCCTTTTGTTCCTCTTCTCTCCTGATACCGTTTCAACCTTTTCTTTCAGGTGTTTTCTTCGCTCTTCTTTAGCAATCAGAACCGATCCTTCCCTCCGGCTCGTTTTCCCGACCTGTTCCTGTTTGCTTTCCAACGAATCTTCCGCTTTCGAATTACTTTATCGCCGGTTTAGTTTCATCTTCGAATTGTCTCTTTCGCTCTTTAGATCTTTAAACTTCAAACTATCTCCTTTGCCTTTGCTTACTTTACGCGAAACTATTTCTATCGTTTAACGTTGTTATTACTCGCGTTTTATGTCGTACGTTCCATCGGAGACGTTATGTAAGAATATGCATACGAATATGCTTATGTAGCATATGCGTAATTATATTAGACTAATATTATTCTGTTCTATCAAGTAATTTAATTTCTCCGATGGATTCTAACGAGTGAAAATTTGTGCCTCTTTCAACGTTATTTTTAACGTGTAACTGGTATTATCGCAAACCAGTCTCTTTATCAGTTTTCAAATTTGTCTGTCCTGTGCGTCTGACTTATCTCAAAGCGATCGATAATACCTTCCTTTCCTACTCGCTCAAAATTTCGGTTCCAACATTATCAACAGGACAAACAGCTCTTTTGGATTTGTCATTCGATTCTGGATTTCCGAAAACCCTTTACATTGAAAGCTCTCTACAATTCATCAGTTCTATGTCGCTTGAAATACGCTTGTGGTTATGCGATCTCACTGTGAATTCAAATACGTCCGACTTATCGAAAGGACGCAACATAAATTTCTTGTCTTCTTGTTCCCGCGATTTCTATCAAGTTGTGCATTTAGTCGCCCAATTCAGACTCGGGACCACAACTATGACATCCCGTACTTCGCACATTGAATATGCTAACATCAGAGGATCTTCAAAGGATTACATTTTTTTATTTTCTCATATATCTGTATCTCTTCTTTCGTTTCCTTGCACCGTAGCGCTTTGTTGCCCGTGATTCGCTAAACAGATAAATAAATAAATAGATTCTTTCTCTTTTCAAATTAATTTTCACCTTTACCTTCGACATATCGACTTCATTCGACCATCTTATCTCGTATTCCAAAGCTAGATCCACCTTCTTCCTGTGTTTTCCCCGTTTCTCAGGTAAGAATTCTCTTGCACGTCGATTTCTTTCCGCTAGCATCCGCTTCCTCTTCGTTTCTCGAAGCTCGTCCCTCCCCTGATCGTCCGGCCTCGTTCTTCCCTCCTTCGTCAGCCGTTTATGATATGCATGTGCACACACGCACGTGCACGCCGAGTGCAAGGTCCTAGCATTGACTGCGGACACGCCATTCGAGTAAATTGCACAAGCGGCACTCTCGTTCACCGACTCCGCTTCTGGCCGCGGATCCGTTCTCGTTTCGATGCGTGCCCACGCGTCAACCCGTATTCCGTGGACGATTAATCGCGCATGGAACTCATCGGCTGAGAATATCGCCCCGGGGCTCGACTCATTAAAGGCCAGGCAGTGAAATATCGCGTAAAAGTTGCGTGGACGCAGAAGATTATTGGGAAACGTAGAAAAAGTAATTTATCTAATTGTTCTATCAAACTAGAAAACTATATCGCAACAGTTAGATACTTTGGAGAATACGCAAACTATAGACACAAGGGAATTTTTCATTTCATGGACCTGGCTGTTGGATCTGTTAGGTCATGTAAATCTAAAAATGTCTAGTTTTTAACTCATTTGGCGTCTTTTCTATGTTACTAGCACATGTACAACGTATACATATTATCGTCGTTGTTCACATCGAAGAAGAATGAAATTTAATGATCGAAATGTCGCAGCGTAAAGGTTGACGATCGATGTGGACGAACAATGCAATTTTATTACAATTTCGTTACGTTTATTAACATTTTCCACTTCGACAATTTTATATCTTCGATAGCAGAATCGCGCGCCGTAAGTATCGCGCCGTTACAAATCTAAAATTGTAGAGTACAGCGTCGTCGGTGCAAAAATCCGCGGTCTACTTGCTAGTAATACCTGTTTGAACAATCTTACCGCTGTTACCTCAAACTTTGACAATCGACGTAGACCTGACGATTTTATTATCGAAATTATTGGAATCGAATTTATAGCTTACAATCGAATTACAGCTTCGTTCATCTTATAAAGCATCGAGTTAAATCTATTATTACGATATAATTCATCTTCAACGTGTTCTAATTTTGAAGCAAATGATACATCTTCTTCGTCTCTCCATATCTACAGTTTTATATTCACGTTGCATTCATTAGAAACGTAAAATCGTTCAACAGCACAGCGTCTATATCGGACTTAAGTTGGATCGTGCTGTTCGTTGCATAAATCCTTCACGATGGACGGAATAATTTATAAGGACGTTTGGTTTCGTGATTTATTCGGATCCAGGTATTGATGACGTAGCCCGTGGCGGAAGGTGCCTTGGAGTTTCGCTTGATGCTCGACAGGTATTGAACCAGTCGGTGGCTGTGCACAGGTGCGGGAATGATTCTTCATTGGCAGTCGTCTTCCTTCGAATAACATCCCAATGCGGCAATATTTCCTTCCTTTCGTTCGATATTCATTGATTGCTCGATGTAAAATCTTTATAAAATAATAACGAGAAAGATACGTTTGTCGTTAGTTTCGAGACCGTCGGTGTTGGAAACCGACGTTCGATTCGATGGAACGCTCGTACTGTGAACGAATTTATTTTTTAAATTAATCTCGATATCGATAGGAAAATTAGAGAATATTTCAGTGAGGCCTCTTTCGATTGTTATCTCTATATCGTTTGTCTCGTATCATCGTTCGATACATGATTAGCATTGAAAGAATTCATCGCCAAGTAATAGCACAGAGATCCGTCGTAAGTTCTAAATATAATTTTCACACATAACCATTTGTAATCATTCTTTTTCTCCGTATGTCAATTCGTGAAATTCATCGGCGTGATTTCTGAGCAACTCGTATATTGTTTGAAACGTATGAATCTCATAGTTACACTTCATAGCGTAGTTATTTTATATAGAACACTGATTGGTGTGTCTCGTTGAAGTTTAACAGACGTGAAAATATCGAACTACTATCGAGACGTCAAATTTATCAAAAACTGAGTCATTAAAAATAGACGTTTCTTTGTACTTGAAGAGCAGATTATTATTAACCCTTTGCGGTCCCGTGGCGAGGCTAGTTCAACGTCAATACCTCATCGCGTTTATTTTTATCCCAAGTCCGATGGAACGTTGAACTTTCTGCGTATGATAAGTGCAGTTTAAGGACGTTAAAAAATAAGATAAAGTTCGAAAACACTTTATCAATACTTCATCAGCGAAGCACATCGATCGGCCGCCTAGTTAAAGTTTATATATAAGCTTTAAAGTTAAACGATCATTTTTATCTGCGAATCACTTTGAACAATGAAATTAATCATTTTGATCGATCGTTAAAAAATATTAGTTGACTGAAAGAGAAGATTTGGTTGGTGGAAGCATGCCGCGTTAGAGCATTGGAATCGTTTCGAGGCTCTGATCCAGTGAAACGAGACAGAAATCCACAGGTTAATTAATAAAGCAGACACCCGAGAGCTGCTCGTGCACTCGAGACGAGTCGCCTCTTTCGCGATCACGCGACGCATTAAACGGCGATACTCTCGATTCAATACCGATAGTCGGTCCGATACCTGAGAGCCGTCGTTCCAGCTACCACCGACAAATAGAGGAATGAATCATTTCGTTCTCATCCTTCTCTATACGATCGTGTAAATGATTCTCCGCATGAAACGCGAGTTTTGTAGACTTGCAACCATCGATGCATTTAAATTATCCACGAAAACTTCGATTTTTCCTGTTTCTATTAAAAACCGTTGCGTCGTATCCGCGGTGAAATTTTTCTTCGTTGGTTAGTTATCTCGTTTGGAATAGTAGTTAGGTTGACGGATATGAAATCGTATTTTTCTTTTTCGAAAGTAAAATTTTGATTAAAATATTATTCGTCCAAATACAAATAAAATATTATCATTCGATGGAAGAATCAAGCTTACGCAATGAATTGAATTGAGTTAAGTCTGCGACTTAGATTGTTCGCGAATGCATATCGCAGCTAATCGGTATTTGTCCTTCTGCCAATTTTTCACGAAAGATAAAGATTGGCTGCGACAGGTATCTGCGAACAATTGTCCGTTAGCGTACACTTGGCTCGATTAATTTTATTAATTTCGTTACATTGATGTTACGTTTATTGTGCCTGTATTAACTAAAATTAGTTGTCCAGTTTTATTCTATTTTCTCTCGTTCAATAATTTGTCCAATAGAAATTATTTACGTGGAATATTTTCAACTGTCCTCAAGCAAGAAGTTTATCTTCAAGTAATCTTCGTAACGCTTCTTAGAAAGAAATCGTAGGAATATTCCGATCATTCATCGCGATTAATAGCGACGTTTCAATATTTTTATTGTAAATCTGTTTCGAATTCAATGTATATGTACTTAATTTGTACATAACAAGTTTGTTCTTCTACTTTGATTTTTAGTCAAGTTCGTCCGTCAAACTGATGTTTCCCAGAAACATTCTCAGACATTTTATATGCACTGACCTAATACTTAGATAGTAATCGCATGTAAAGAACAGTATTTCTTACCTTAATATGAATATTTGCAGATTCAAAGCAGTACTTTTTGCGAGGAGTTTTTTGTTTTGATACCGATTAAACCGCTATTTATCAGCAATTCATGTAATTGAGCATTCGTCATTACACGGCAGGAACCGTAGTTAGCAATAGCTAAGTGGCTTCAGAATAATTTGTAACCGATAATAGCAACGTTCGCGAACCTGTTCCTCCATGCAAACTCGAGCACGGTGTCACTTGGAGCAGCCATTTGCCACGTGATTATATTTTAATTATGCTCGACTTTTACGTTTTCTTTTTTCGTGCTTAATAACTAGCTCGAAAATAGAGTTAGCATTAAATCGCAACGAACGTTGCTCGATGACGAGCAACCAACAGTTTCACGTTGCTCAAATATTTTCGGAAATATTTTTCAAAATTCTGCAGAACTAAACGTAACAGTCTTATTTAACAAAAATAGGGTTACATTTTTATGGAAACAGTATTAAAATCGTTTATAAGTTTGCCAGTTTTATTTCACGAAAAAGATGAAAATCACGATCGAAGCTTTTGCTATAAAGGTATTAAGAACGCAGCCTTAAACGGTATATTTATTACAATTAAGTCACAAATTACTATGAAAAATAACTCAAATACAACAATTTACAGAGACGAGCGTTTAACAACAAAATAATACCAACTTCGAAGCTTGTTCAGTGTAATTAAAGAATTCGAAACTCTAAAAAAAAGACGTATTTGTACGACACGGAAACAATCTTGCACCCTGAAAAGATCATCACTGCTTTTACATAGATCTAGACTGATTCGATTGCACGAGAATCGAACCTGTCTGCTCAGCGAGCGACAGATGCGTTCGCTGTTGGATTATTCGTAGGTGCGCGGGAACGCCGTTTCCATGAAACGACGATTTCGCCCGGCTGTTTCTCGCACGTAAATAAACCAGCTGTTTGGAGATCGAGCCACGCGCCTACTCGTTTCGAAGGAAACGCGTCGTCGATTTTCCTCGACACCCCTCGAGACTTCAACCTCGTGCACGGAAGGAATTCAACGTACATATCTACGTACATATACTTTTCTCTTGAAACTTCGCTTTGGAAATTCCATGGATCGACAGTAGACCACCCTCGATCGATCTGTCGATCGAATCATCGAATTTACCTAAACAGAAAACATCAGAATTCCAAGACGATCTCCATCGCGCTATCGCCACACTTGCATTCAAAGTTCCATTCGTGGGAACCAATCGCAAAATTCATCGAGAGCAGTCCTGTTCTCCGAGCCGTTTTTGGTTGGTACCATTTCGAGAGAACCGACGACGGAGAGCAGCAGCATCGATCCCGGGCGAGACTGGTCCAGGAACGAGAGGGGATCGCCGATGAGAGACGGCTACCGAGAGAGGACGTGCTCTCTCGCAGGCAGCTGCACCATCACCTGCCTGGCAGCTGGTTCACTCGGTAGACTCTTGCCCGCGGCCTCTGCTTCTTCCACTATATCGACGAATTTCATCCAGACGTCGCAAGCTTCGGTGTGAAAAACAAAACGACTCCGCTCGAACCTTGTAGCGAGACGCACGATCGCTTGAAACTTGGCCTTTCAGATGTTCTTTTGCTTTTAGTCGATTTTTAGAGTATTTAGGATTATTATAGGAATGTCAGACGTAAGGGTGATGTACGTACCTACATATAGGTACCTTATAACTGTGTTTTAACGATGGAGAGATAAGATTTCTTAAAGAATTAATTAGCTGTTAATCTTGTTAGGAATAATTCAGTATCATAAATCTTGCTCGGGTATTTTAATAATTCATAGCGACATTGGTAAAGGTGAAATTGGTACCATTTTCATTTTTCGATGTGATTGTGTGTCTTTGGTGTGAAAGGAAGAGATAGGGTTCTGTCCGGTTTGTTAAAACAACATGCTTTATCGTTTTCTTAATCTTCTTTCAAGTTCTAAGGCGTGTGAAAGACGCATAGTTAGGGGAAATATCGGGAAAAAGAAGCTTCTGGTATTTCTAGCGACGAAACGAATATTATTTAGAAGTTTAGGATTGGAGACAGGACCAGATGCATATTTTAGAAGCTACGATGTTTAAACGCTTTGCTATATCTCGATGCAATTTTAATATTCATCAGGTTGGAATGCATCTTGGATCACGTGGACTGTTATCCGCGATACGTGTGTCACCTGATACTATAAACCACTCGGTTAAAATTGCAAGACCAGTCTTTGTATAAGAATCGTGCCTGATAAATGCCGCTGCAACGTTCTCCGATCATAGCTATATATTGTACGATAATCGAAATAACTTTATTAAACGATCTCACAGGTTTGAAACCTTTCAAAATCGTCAGATAGAGATCCAATTTTTCGTGTTCAATTTCTATCGACGATTCGCAGAAATTAATTCGCAGGAAATCTCCTATTGTCCAGTAGGATTGTGCTCTATTCTGAACCTATCGGATCGATCGAATCTACCTGGATACGGTAGAAAATGAGAAAGTCGTGTCGGCAGGCTAAAATGCTGATTCGATCTTGATGTTTCTACAGGCTATTTCCAATTTGTTCGATCAAATTCGAAGGATATAATCTACGAATGAAAATAAGGGGAAATGTTTTATCGCGAACGTCTTGCTGCGCGATGTTACGAGCACCGATGTTACGATATCGCACGTTTCGTGAAATATGTAGGTGGTATTTACGTAACAACGTAGTTTTAATTGTAGAATATGTAAGATCAACGTAGAATATGTAATAAGGTACAGAAATAATTACACGCGAAGGATTAATGCAATGAGCTAACAGCTTCTTTCTGAAATTCTCAAGAGATTTGATATGCAAAAAATTTCATATCATTCGCCGCACAGATCAGATCAATCTGATCGACCTTGCCATAAAATTCTATCAAAGAAAATCTTTCTGTAAGATGAATCTGTGAAACTTTTACAAATATCATTTTTCACTAGCCTGGCGAAAAACTATGACTTGATCGTTTTTACCAGTATATAGTCAATCATGTAGAAGGTAAATTGAGCAACTTCAAAATTGCAAAGCTGGAAAGGGCGATAACATTGGAAAAATTATTCTCTGCGATCTATCGTGTGTTCTTCTGGAAGGTTCATACCGTAGTCCCAGTTTAAACCGAGGAAAATCGCGAACACCTTGTATACTGGTCGGAAAATGTGCCACGGACGTAGCTTTTAATTTACGAGAAAGTTTGCCAGATGGACAGGTGATGTCGCAGCTGCTCCTTGCAAAGCACGCGACTCCTTATCGTCTCGCGTGGTACCGTCGTACCATTTCAAAACCCACGTCGTCAGCCTCTTTCCACCCTTACCTTCTTTTTCTCCTGCCTCTACGCTCGTTTCTCCTTTTCTTTCTTCTTCCTTTTTGTGGTTGGAATCGGTAGAAGCGTAAGAGAAGTAGTCGACGAGGCGGCGGCCGCGACAAGTGCGTAGAAAAGCAGCAGCTAGCCACCTTTTGCATACACAATCTGGAAACTTGTCACGCTCCAGATACGCGTGCGCCTTCATCCTACTAAACTGGATATTCCGACTGGATGAAAGCAATATCGCAGCTCGACTCCTCGGCCCGAAACTGGAAACTGGCTCTCTCAAGCGACCGCTCGATTCAAGTCGATTCCACGGTTCGAATCGGTTATGTTCGCGCTTTGTTCCACGTTACGCGAAGAAATTCGAGCGCGGAACGGGCAAGTTTTGAAGATCTGGTCGAAGAAAGAACGGTAAAATGTATCGTCTTGCATAGAGAAACGAGTTTTGTAAATAGTGGAAAGCAAGGTAGCTTTGCGAGTAGCTCCGCGGAATAGTTGTTGACAAGAGAGTGTGAACAGCGGTAGGTAGGATGTTGATTTTTTAAATAGAATCTCGTTACTCATCGAAGTTTTATTTTATTATTATTTTTATATTGCTTTTAATGGGATCTTGTTCCTTGGCTGGTCATCGAGGATCGAATCTCGCGACAGCGAGATGTTATATCTTATCCGTACGTCAGAAATTTTCCAGATCTTTAGATAGAAACTTACGTCTCATCCTATAAATAGGAATTAAACACACCGAGTCTCTGATACTTTCAAGCGACGCTGCTTTTTCTTTTTTGTTCAGCCATCTTTTCTCTCATATCGTAAATCCTCGTGATGGATACCAGAATTTTCTGTTTGCTTGTACAGTGGTGTACAGTTTGAAAATTATATTTCATCTACTCGTCAGACATTTTCAAGATCTCTTCGTAGATAGAAACTAGAAGACTATAAACAGAACTTCGTGCCACTCGAACCTCTTCAACGTCCACGTATAAAAGTATTTAAATCTGTCGACGAGAAAAAATCGATATCTCGGAACTACGATGCTTGGAACGATGAGTGCGTTGCAACATCCGTTGTCCAGTGTACAGACTCGTCTTTCGTCTCGCTTCATGAAGAATCAAATATCGCGACAGTAAAAATATGCTGCGCGCAGCTTGAAAATTATATTTCATCCACTCATCAGAGATTTTCGCGATAGAGACTTAGCTCCACGAACGAAACTTCCAGACGCTCGAACCTCTTCAACGTTTTAAACCTTTCTCCTGGAAAGATCGATAACGATCCAAAACCGCCACGCTTATTTTTAATCGAACGATCGTTTTTCCTCTCACGTGAAAACGAATCGAAGCTCGGTGGCAGCGCGGCGAGAGTTCGCTGCGTGCAGCCTGGAAATTATATTTTATCGTCACCCCGCGGCCGGAGTTAAACCACCTACATGACAGGAAGCCGGCGGAGCATGTGTTGCGGGTATTTCCGGTGCGACGTCTCCCCTGCGTGCGTGCGTCCCACCCCTCGTGACTTTTCGCTCGCCGCGTTTGCACGCTCGCAGCTGCAGCTGCTCCGAAGAAAAATGTTGCCCGGTCCTGTCTGCACCTCTCTTTTTCTCTCTGTAGATTGGCTCGTTTCGATGATCCTTCCTAAACTCGTGAAAATAAGTGTCTGATAGCGACAAAATCATCTCCTGCTATCGTAACGCTTACGAGATCTTTCCTCGTATTTGTTATATGATGGAATCTTATAATAGGCTTGTTCGTTTCTCGTAAGAAGAATTTCTATTTAGGAGACGACATCTCCATAGAATTTGTTTTTAACACATTTTGCGATCTATCTGGCGCATTTTTACGTCAGCGGCGCAAAATGCGTCAAGCCGATAATCGGATAAAAAGACTTTCAGACAAAAAGTGATTTATTGAAATCGTGGCAAATTTTTATTCTACGATTCCGTCAGAAATCGCACGAAAATTCTTCGACGAAATGGGAAGAAGGTATCGACGATAGGTAAAACATCGGTGTCAAAGTATATTCGAATTCGCGATCCGGTTTCATCTCTTTCAATCGAAGCCAGATGAACGTGACGAGAGCTGCGCGGTGTTTTAATCTCTCATGATCGAGAAAACGCAATTTCATGGTCGCTTTTTTTTCCCTCTCATCGAACACGGTTAAATCGTTGGTTTAATAGAGGCGCTCGCACAGGCACGCGACAGTTTTTCAGTTTTCCACCGAGTGGTATGTACATACACATACGTGTACAGTGTACACACATACGTGTACATATATGCGCAGCTGTGGAAGAGAGGAATTTGTCGAAATTGTATTTCCGTGTAAAACGGTGCAGTTTTTCGTTCCCGTTCGCTGGCCGGAATGAAAAAGTGCAAAGAGCAATATTTACCTTTCACATCGATGACCACGCAACGCGATATCTAATGCCAATGATCCTTCAAATATTTGCCAGTTAAATTATTACATCCTATTTTTTTTATTTTCATTTCAATTGTGTCGCGACTTTTCCTGCTTTTTCTCTCTCTTTTTTTTCTATATTTTTTCTGCTGTACCGTTTCTGGTTTTAATTTGTTGCCGGAAATACCGCTTGAATTCCAATTAGTCGAATAATACGTGCGGAGAGTCGCAGCTCGATAGAAATTACGTTTGCTGTGTTATTTAGGGAAGTATTCTTCTTTTCTTTTTTTTTTTTTTTTTTTTCGATCGTTCGTAGTAAAAATTTTTGTGGTCGCTCACTTTGTCGTTTCACTGTTTTTTATTTACTAAGCGTGTAAATCAATCTGGTGTCTCTCGTAACGAAAATGAAAATTTTATCTATGAAAATCTGTAAAAGTAGATAGATATACTTCGCAAATATCGCAGGAGCACTTAAACGGTTAATTATTCGTCCAACGTGGCCATTCATGCTGCATACTAATTTTCTTACTAAATATATATCTCTAATAAATATCTTGCGGCTTCTAGATACATTTTCAGATTGCTGTCAAATTTTGCCAATACGATCATGATACTCGTTTCTCGTTACGGTGTTAACGAAATTTCTACATCTTTTTCATATAACACGCACATAATATCTACATAACAGTTTTCTATGATAAGTGTTCCAATACTTTGGCGAGCCAGTGTACTCGTTTAGAAGAACGTCTGTTCACCGGTACAAAGAGAGGGAACGTTAAATTCGCAGGTTTGCTCGGAGGGGGCTGAAATCGGCTTTAGAGACGGCGTGTGTAGTGTTTGCACGGGTTACCGACTGCATCCCTGTGCACACAATTCCGCCCCTATCAGAATCGAGAGAACCGTGGGTCGTAACACGTAAGAGGGAACGAGAGAGACAGAGAGAGACAGAGAGAGAAGGAGGAAGGGTGGCTCGACGCGTTCCTCGTTCGAATAAATTTCTGGGGCTACGTTCGATATCCGTCGATCGAAAGTCGAAGCTACGCAGCGGGGAGTATTCGATGCTGATCGAATATCGAAAAAATGTAACGTCCTGAAAGATACGTTTCTGCCGTTTTGTGGCTTTTCTCGCTGTTTTTCTTTTTCTTTTTCTTTCATACGGTATACGGCGATACGTTTCGCAGTGACACAGAGAAGAATCGACGATCGATAGAGAATTTTTTGCGTATGGAAAGAATCTAGTTTTTACACGTTTTAGAAACGATTAAGGGAGGTTTCGGAATGATAAGAGGGATTTGATGTATTTTGGGGAATAACGTGTTTGACGAGGAAGCGTCGAAGGATTTGGAATGTGCATCAGATGTACGATAAGCTTGTTACATTGGGATATAACATAAATATATGTTACAGCCAACGGTATATCAAAGCAAAATTCCCCAAACGCGTGTACTATTACGCGAAACTGGATGATTTGAAGCGTGAAATGTCCCCGTGGTAACTAAACGTCTATTGTAAAAGACAGTCTTACTTGTTCATTGTTATGCGAAATACATTGCTACTAAATGGAAACGGCAGTCATATTTTTCCAATTTGCGTACTGTCGCATAAAATTCGACGAGAAACAGCACGCAACGTTCCGTGATTTCAATGACAGTTGTTACAGGACATTTATCTGGGAAAATGTAACTTTGTTTCTTAATTATTCGACGAAGCAACCTATCATCTAAGCAACAATCAAACTTGTTCGTAAACTATCAAATTCGAGAACTTGGAACATAAAAAATCTCAATGATTTCGAAAACGATAAAGCAGATGATTTAAACAACGAGAAAACGATTCACCGAAACGACGCAAGATTTCTTAATTCTGGCGTCATACGTGACACGAAAATGGAAAAGTCGGAGCGTAGCGTACCAATGGTTTTAAAAATGGTTTTCAATTTCTTTTCCCGCGAGCTAGCTCGCAAATTAGCGGCCGTCTTTTACTTTCTTTCGCCGGACGTGAAAATTTCATTACCCGTCGACCTGTCGCCAGAACTGGTTGTGTACGGTATCACGGAAAGAAGGATAGTGAAACGACACGGACGACGACGGTAAAAGTGAATCGCGCGCGCATTTTCACCGAACACAAAGACATTTTCTTGGAAACGGTGTGCCGGTCAAGGCTCCGTTCGTAGATAGATCCGAGGGATAAGATGTGATTTAAGAAGAAGCCACGGAAAAGATGGAAATTTGGGTGCGAGGCACGGCGTTCCAGACGATGGAAATAGAACGCCATTCGAAAAATCGCGTCAAGGGCATCGTGATCGCGAAGATTCTACGGCAAGCCGGAAAATAATGGCGCAATTATGCGCAGAGGTATCGCTGGCTGACTTCCAGTGGAAACGGTGCTGAATTTCGATTATAAAAGTTTGAAGAAAGCCTCCGACCAGCGATGAAGTTGGTGAATCACGATGAGTCATGAAATTACCATTTTTGGAACGGTAGTTTCCAAGCTTTTTATTATGTGCAAATTACATTGACAGCTCGATGATCATAGTTTTCTAGCAAGATACAACTTCCATTCAGAAGGAGAGAACTTTGCTCGCTCGATATTAATAATCTCAATTGTAATTATCATAACTCAACGGTTCAAGTACTGGATAATAACAGTACTGGAAGTTATTTAATCGTTTATTTTAGTACTTCTTATATGATAGCTGCCAATTCACTGAAGTATCCCCATCACAGGGTAATTCCAATCGTTTTCTCATTTTCGATTATGTTTCTCGTTGGACCTAAAGCACGCGATATTTTCTTATCCTTTCTTTGCTGCGTCAAGAATTAACAGTGTCTTTAAAATGTACAACAAGTTTCATTATTTTACGCAAATGTACAAAATTGAATATCAACGTGTTGGATCTCACATGACTGAAATAATCCTGCTATACTATATATATATATATCCTGGATTTACCAATCGAAATGGACGTCCGAGAGAAGGTGAAACTAACTGGCCGGTTCGCCTAGCCTTCTAACGCCTAGTTCTCGCGTTCGACAGCCGATTGACTGTTACCCGGCGACCTACCTGCCGGGACAACCTTGACGTATTTCAATGGACAAGCCGCACGGCGTAACCAGTTTCTGCGATAATGCTGCACGGACTCCATAATCTCGGCCGTAAAAGGAACAAAGCAATGGTGTCAAGTCTGTCGGCGACACATCGTGCGCGCGCGCGTCGTGTCTGGCAGGTGCACATCGTGGCCAGAGCAGAGAGATGCCAGTTGTTGCGTCGAGTTTGCAGCGGTTCACCGGGTCTCTTCTTCCTCTCCTGTTCCTCGTGTTCACCCGCATTGCGTGCGACCGCAGGTGCAACTGCACAACCGGCACAAGCCGCTTGGCGCAGATGCGCCGCGTTCGACCGGTCGCCGATGCAATTTTCTCCCCTGAAATCGGTTTCTTGCCTCGTTTCGCGCCATAGAGGCGCGCTTAGCTTTTTTCTTTCGCGTTTCTTACGTCTTCCTCGCTCATTTTGGTTCGGCCAAACTCGCTTTCGGTGAACGATTAACCCAATTGATGACCGAAATGGTTTGGACCAAATTTGCGTTATCTCGTCCAATTTTAATTTGTATACCGTGCGTTACGATAGAAGATAAAAGTTAATAACGAACCAGGGAAAATAAAAGCACCTTCTATGCCGGATAGGAATAATCGTTTTGAAATTAAGATTATGGTTGCTGTGCCAGTCGAGGGTTTAAAATACGTAGACCGCGGATTTTCGCGCACTAAGATTCCTCATGAGCAACGGTTACTATACGAGACATTTAGAATACCGATTGGACGTGATACACTAATTTGCAGAAGATTATTATTGTTTGATGATATGATTGCTTGATCGTTCGCATTGTCGCGACAGAATGGCTCAATTTCCGTATTAAATGTAACGTTAAATTAACGTTGATAATAAAAGCGTACATACACAACGTACGGTCTGCGTTTTTCACAACTATATTGTAAAATGTTATTCTCGAGATAGTAAAAAAGTTAAAGCCTCTAACAGAAATGGCTTGGATCTGTCGAGAACTAGCGATATCGACTTAACTTATCGCAAAACTAAACTTGCGCATCGTTCTAATCGTGGCAGCGCGGCGTGGCTAGGAACCTAGTCAATTTGCGTACCCGGCTGAATATTTATTTCGTGGGATTTGAAGGAAAGTTTCGGACAGCGATGGTAGTTAGCAGTGCACGCGGGCTGCGAGCGTTGAGCAATCTCCGGAGAGCACAGCCGGCTCGCGAAAGTAATTAAAATCGCATAGGACACCGGGTTTCGCTTCTCGCAGCAAACAACGTAAATGGGGGAGAGTTGAGCGCTCCGTAACTCTTCAACCCTAGAGAAATCCTTCGGTTTCCAACACCGTTTCTTCCAACCATATACTTTGCTAAAGTTTGGAACTTTCTGCTCTATCTTTTTTCCCTCTTACAAATGAAGATTTCTGATTCAACGACGGAAAAATAGTAGACTAAATAGCGGACTAAAATCGTTTGCCGGAAAATCAAAGAAATACAGGCGCTGTTGACTCGAACTTTGTTGCAAAACTTTGCCGAAGCAACTTCACGAGCAGTTGTCAGCAAAATGTTTCAGCACTTCCGATCGTGCTGTAATCGAACAAGCGTCGAAACGTTTGAAAATTGAATTCGTCGGGGAATCGATTTCATCCTCTTATTTCTTTTCTGTAACTTCTGCAAACGTCTATCATCCGCGCATTAATCGTATTAAAATCCAGTAAATACCATGTAAACACCTGTGCAATCGTCGCAGAATCCCATGAAAGAAACATTCCGCAAAACACGAGGTCTCTTATTCAGCCCTTGCTTGGGTTGAGACAAGTGAAAAAAGAAGAAATGGCTCGAACCGTGGAGTACGCGGACAGGAGTTTTTTTTCCCCAAGAATCCTCCGGTTTCCACGACGATTTTCATTGTAGTTTGTATACATACAGGAGGAGCGACGGTGCACGAAGCAGAAGAAAAGCGAGCTGCGTTGGGAGAGCAATACCGTGACGGCCACTGGCCTTCTTCATCGTTCTTTATTCTTTCTCAACGACTGCCGTCTTCTCGATCCCTTTTCAGCCCCCCTCTGTCTACAGAGTGTTTCAAAAACTTAGACTTGACGAACATACGAGAGCCTTTCAGAAGTCACTTACAGCTCTGGCTATACCTTCTCTCTTAATTTCTTAATTTTATAACGTAAATACACGATTAACGTTCGCTTCTCAAGAAGCAAACCACTCGATTCCGTATGTTCGTTTATCGCAAGAAAACCACACAACTGATATTATTTTATGATCTGATCCAACGATAAACATTAATTTGTTATTTAAGACTTGATCGATCGAAATCGGATGGATGATTCATCGATGACCAAGATGCTGTACGTACGTACACGCTTCCTAGCTTCGCCTCCAACTTTTTGAACATCCTCTACGACAATATCATCCCATCTTGATTCTTCTGTTCCTCCTGGTTTGTCCTGTTTCGCGGTGTTCTCTTTTACTCGCCCATTCGGTTCGCTTGCTTTCTCTCGTTAGAGACATCGAAGGGTCCTATGGGTCAGTTACTTCTTCGTGGCTGTTTATCGCTAGCTATCGCCGGGATCTCACGTCCGCGGTCTTGTGTTTTATTTCCCTAGGGGGAAGGGCTGGTCCTTTAGAAGGGAGCTTTAATAAAGGAATCGAGCGCCACTTTGTCGAACGCTCGCACGTTCGCTCGCGTTCTTTCTCTAAGATGGGCATAAATTCGCGGTGAATAAGCTGCTTGGTGCTTCTTCGCGTTGCAAAAGTTGCCCGCAAGGTATTTCTATCAAACGACGATAATTTATGGCCGAGATCGATTTTTCGAGATTCGTTCAGGTGAAAATGGAATCAGACTCGTGGATCGAGTATTTCGTTTCGATAACAGAGGCGTTCGAGTAAAAGATTCCTTTTTACGCATAGATCAGCTGGTTAATGTTTAATCTTCGGATACTATATCTCGTTTATAGGTTTGTCTTGTATATTTTTTACAAAAGCCGAAGAATTGGTCGACTAGATGTTACGTTTCCATGAAATAAGTGCTAAGGAAGTGTTAAAAAGGGGAATAAAAAGATAAAAATGATAAAGCAACTTGGTCGTATAAGAAACACATCGTATCTATCGCATGAAAATTTCTATCATTTCGAATTTACTAAAATCTATTCTATTGAATAGGATGCGCTTTAGGAATTCTTCGAGCGTTGACTACGTGAAAAGCGTTGGGGAAAAACCGACTAACCGGATTAAGGAGACGGTAATAGATGCTGCAGAGGAGCGCGAGCGTAATTTTCATTTGGTTTTTTCATCGTGTACGCGAGCTCCGTCCTGACAAATGGAAAGAAGGTCGACGCGATTGCGAACCTGCTTTCTCTTTCTCTCTTTCCCTCGCTTCGCTTTTCCGTCCTTTTCTAACTTATTTCCTCCCGCTGTCGATTTTCTTCGTTCCACCGTCCTTTCTCTATTTTTACACAGCTCTAACCTCCAAACTGTGAGAAACGACTGCGCGAGGTATATGCAGACCCTATCGTCCTTCTTGCTTCTAGCCGATTTTCATCTCGTCGTGAATCGAGGACGTTTCCGCGATATCTGTCTTAATGCTGGTTTTGCAATCACGTTGACGTATAGGGTTGCAATCGTTTCGCAAAAGTCATCGTGACGATCCCTCGCTTCGACGTGCTCTGTATAGGCTTCTTTGTTCGATCAAGTTTGCCAAGTGTTGGAGATTGATGTTGAACGTAGTTCTGCGTATATCGACGTGTTAAAGTTGCAAATTGACGTTGTCCGTTTCTGACCGCGCCTGTCATTAATATTACATCGTCGATATAACACGCTGTTACAGTTTGATCCAGTTCTATGTCTTTTCTGATTTACAAAAGTTGAAAATCATTCTTATCGGAAGGCTTTGTTCGTGCTAGCTGTTCTTTATTTATATGAGAGATCGTCAACAGTATCGTCGGTGTTCTAGAGCGAGTTGATAGTTTCGGACGTAGCATCTGGCTGCCATTATATCGCTACGTGTATTTCTAATTGTCGAGACGTACCACTGGATTGACAATTTTTGATGTACAAGGTTGTTGTATTTATACATCCCGATAATTGCTAGGAAAATAAGTAGTTATTACAAACCTTCGATTCAGTATACTTCGTCCTTCGTTTCAGTGAAGTCACCAGGCTGCCGATGATGCAAGGATTTAACGTATGTGCATTAGTACGTGCAAGTAGTAGAGAGTACAGAGTCAAACTATGTTGAAGTCCAAAGTTGAGCCGTCGATGTAGTTTTTTGCACACGCACTGGTGGATATATACATACACGTGCTGTCTCGTAGCAGTAAAAAAATGTCGAACATCGAAGTACGAGGTTTTTCTATTTGTAGATGTTATTTGTACACGTTAACGAATGTCGTTCAATTTGAAAAAATATTATCGATACCAGAATCTTTTAACATATTAGATCTTCCTTCCTTTTTCTTTCATTTAATTTATATCAGCGTGGACTACAGAGGTCATTCCATGGATAATTTTGATTTATCGAGGTTGAAAGGTGCAAGTAACGTAGATCGAAGTCGATAGTCTTGAATTATAGCCCTCGATACGTGTACTGACTCGCAGAAATCGAAACGTACGTACGTATCTATGCTGTCTATCTTTGATACATCAGGTTACTCTATTTGCACGTGATAATTCCGTTTCCTTATTTGTAGGTGTTCCTAATTATCAACGATGCAAACTGATGTTACGAGTACTCAGCTCGGTACATAGTACACGCTTTGATTAACGCAAGTTGAAAATAGTTGACGTGTTTGAAAATTTCCTCGAAAGCTAGAGCTGTTTATTTGAAAAAGTTAAAATTGAACAGCTTCTTGAAATAAAGTTTGAAGTCCTTGATGCGGTAGCGCGTCCTGTGGTTTAAAAAATCGTTTGACGCTTCTTTATTTGCAGTTGAGAGTAGGTGACGTCGTAGATCCAAGTTGAAATTCTCAGACGTAGTACGATAAAAGATCCGTACGGTCTGCGAGCCAAACACGTAGTACTATGTACGTGTTTTCGTGAGCTATACTGGAAGTACCGGTTTTTCTGCTTACCCTCGCGTATATTTAAAAAGCCAGATAATTACCGTGAACTTACGTTCGAAAGTCTTATATTACAATGTATCTTTTTATCTATTACCGAGTCTTGGTTGCATTCCGAATTAACATATTAATTTAATTCTACTGTATGTAGATGATTCTAATTAAATTCATATTACGAAAACAAATAGAATCGTCTTCCTATCTTAATGAGAGCCACGAAGAGAATCGAGAGAACGACGATACCATCCTCTAATCTAAATTGTAGTAAAAGTTCCTAACACGTTTCTGGTAATTACAAAAGACCGAACCTATAACACGTTCCCTTTTCGGAAATACGATGATTGTAGCGTTAAAAATACATCGTATATTTTCGAGAATGGTGGAATACCCCAATACCTCTGGAAACTTTAGCCGATCAAGAGACGATGTCCCGTGTCATCGATCTCGAATCAAAAATAACTGTAAGCAACGTCATTGTGAAATTCTGGTGTACCGGTTGGAGAATCGCGCAGCGGTACTCGCAACCGAAACGCTTCTATCCGTGACGCCCACTTTCGCGCGACGCCTCTTCGTCTCTATTTATCTATAATAACATTAATCAAACCGTCTTTGTGTTACCTCTACACGAGATCCAGCGTATTCGAGGAATTTAGTAGAAAAAATGGTACGAGCGACAGAACGCTTGACTCGAGAAAATTATTTGCGGGTAAATTTAAATTCCCAGATGCTTTATCTCTTGTGTGTTTCCGTTAAATTAAAGTTCGATGCAAAAAGAATTTATTTATCGTATTCTAAAACTAAAAAGAAAAGCTGGAACTGAGACTCTCAAGTGTTACAACCACGTACGATCGTGAGAACTTGTCTCATTTTCGAAAATGTACACTCGTATCGTTTTCCCGGCGAACTGCTCCCGCTTCCTCTCTAACTGTTACTCGATTCAATTTTTCCACGAACGTTCCTTCCTCCGAAAAATATCAACGAGCGTTTCTCACCGGCAAACATTCGACGCAGGAATCCTAAATTTCGTCGTTTTGCTCTTCGTTCGTTCGTACCTCTAACGAAATCGATCTTCGAACGAACGCAATCCCCGAACGATCTGTTTAACGACAGATTTTCAGCCGTTATTCGGTGATCGTCGACCGCAGAGAGCGAATGACAGAGTAAGAGATAGAAACTCGTGGGCGTTGAGGAAAGGGCGAGCAAGAAAGAGAATAGGAGAAGAGAGTCGGTGCACCAGAGTAGCTATCGTGGGACTCGTGACGAGGGAAGCGTGCACCAGGTACTTTTGAGAAGTCAATGGCCCTGATTACGAAGTGCCTGCGCAGGTACTTAGGTCGGTTACAGTCGCTGTTAACCGCAAACGTGAGTCGTCGACGTGGTTTTCGTTTTGGTTAGCAGGATATTCGTCGGCTTTTCGATCTTTCGTGTTCCGTGTTGCAAGAATAGATTCCGTAGCGTAGAGTTTCCGAGAGTTTCTCGTATCGTTTCTGTGAAATATTCCATTCGACGTCCTATGTATTCTGACGCAGGTGCGACCAACGAATAATTCATTCGAGAGAAATAATTTTCTTGATCCATTTATTTTGAGTGACCTTCTCGATTTAGAAACTGTTTAATCATTTAGGAGACAGTGCTTGTATTTTTACGTTCTACTTCGTTCACTCGTTGCTCATTTCTAACATCGTATCGATAATAATTGTTTCCTATTTTCGGCAGGAAAACGAGAAATTAATCGATCGCAATTTTTCTCAGTTTCTTAATGAATCGTAATAATCTAACTTCCTGATATTCCGATACGCCAGCACGAAATTAAGAATAAAATGTCGCGAATACGATTAAACAGATGATAATCGATTTTTGTAACCTCGATCGAGCGCGAAACCTGATCGTTACGCGGAACAAGAAGAGAAACGAAAATGAATTCCCGTTGGCGAATTAATCGGGTTGCGCGAAAGGTACACCCCCTGCCCGTTATCGCCAACTATAACTCAATTTATGTTAATGCGTAGTTAATTGCGCGCTATTTGCAACGAGGCGTGTGCACATCCGTTTTGGATATCCGCTATTGAAGATGATACCGTTCGGCGCGTAGGATTTGCAAAATTACCGATTCCTAGATGCATCCACGAATTCGCATTAAAACTTACTCGAATGCCATTGTTGCACGGCTGTTCGAGGCATTCGTAATGAGCCAAATGGATTAATCGGTTTCAGTTTCCCTGCGGAGGATGGATACCTGATTGGCCTGATTAAACTCTGTCTGTTTAACGTTTCGACGTGTGCTTCTCCTACACCTCTGATCATTTCCTGCCTTTGAGTCAAAGATCCGTGTGCTAGGCTTTATCGGAAATATTTTTCAGTAGAAAATTGTCGTATTCGTGTAATGGTTTGCTTTTGAAACGAATCTATGATGTGTGGGATTTTTAACGAAGCAGCTACTCGTCGCGAAATGAAAATGTGATACGAAGCATTAAGCATTAGCACCATCTCCTGATAAACATATTATGATCCTACCGATATGCAAATACGCGTAGATAAATCGAAGCATCAATTGTTTCGTCCTTTTTCCTATCGATCTTGTTTCTTATCTCTTGTTGTTCGACGAAGAAATTGTATCAAATGAAAGATCGTATAAAATCAGCAAACACGTAGCCTTTTGCGTTCGTCTCCTATGATCTTCGGTTTATTTCGACGAAGTTGACCAGTCTGGCTTCTGTGGCACTAAATTTACGAGGAGATCGTGCCTCGTCACAGTGAACGCGCTTAATTCGCGGGACAACCAGACGCACTTGTCATCGTGACAACTTGCCAGCGGCGGTCGCAATAAGGTGTCTCCGCGGGTACATTAATTAACTGGCGGCGACGTAACTAGCCAAGTAGTTCCTCGTCGATATTACGAATATTATTTGGCCGGCTCGTCTAGGGAGCTTCGCGACGCGTAAACTCGACGGAGCCGGCTCCGATCGATACAGAAGTGGCTCGTTCACGTAGAAACGAAAGCCTCCTATCTGCTGCATGGCCGAATATTCGAAATAAAACTACCTACACCATAGAACTCTCATGTTAGTACCGAAAAGCATAGTTATAAATCCTTACGTTGAATTTTACGTGCATTAGAAAATTTTAAACGAAGAAACAGAGATCGTTGGTTGTAAACGAATTTTTCCTGTAGTCGATAGAATAGCTTTTTTCTTTTAAATCAAATGTCTGGGTAAATAAAAAGAATCAGATTGAATTAATGATAATTATTCGACAATTCATTATAGATATGATGGAGAAACGATTCCAAATTTTCTACTAGTAATGTATATAGTCTCTGTCATCTTAAACCGATCGAATCTGCAAATCACTACTCGGCACCCGTACCGATTTTCGGACATTAGCACCGTACAATCCCATTTAACGAGCCGATAAAACACCAGCGCGGTTCGTAACAATGACATTTATCGCAACACCGATTATCGGCGATAATTTATTACCGGTCGATACGGTGCAACCGTCCGTCGTCGATATTTTATTTCCCTGCGAGAGATTGCGATCGACGGAGCCGGTACATCGAAGCTGGTTCACAATGAGGGCTGCAGACCAGATTAGCCAAAGGACTGCAGAGAATACATACCCTAGCCGGCGCGAGTATTTCGACACTTATCATAGGAAGCTTTCACGCGTATATTTTCTGTGTTATATAAAACAAACTGTCTTAAAACATATTTTGAAAATGTGTATTTCGAAAAGTCAGAAGATATTTGTCGCAATACCAATGTATTAGGTTGTCACAATGTTTTTCTGTTTTATATTAGTTTATTGAATTCAATAAAATAATATAAAACAGAAATTGTTGTTCATCTATTATCACCTTACGAAACGAAAGAAATTTTTCGGACAACCCAATATTTAGCAAAATATTGGTATACAGCATGAGTAACCATTTTGAACGTACAAGCGTTAGGTACGTTCATCGATCGTCGAGTTTTATGAATATAATGGATAAACGACTGTTTAATTACTTTTGTCTGCGAGAAACATATACTCGCAGCAAATATCTTGCAACTCGTATATAAATTTTCGGATCTGTTTCGCTAATACGATCGCAACCCTGGAGTTTCGTAACGTTACTAATGAAATTCCGAAATGTCTCGTATAATGACGCGTAATATATTCATAACAGGTGTCGACAAGTGTTCCAATAATTTCCCAGTGTAACGCAGTGCACAAGAATTAAATTAAAAGAAAGAACGCACGTTGACAAAGAATACGAGAGTAAAGTAAAATGTTCGTCTGTTCGACAGGCAGGAGGGGTATATCGTACGTTAGGGGGGTAGGAAACGAGTTAAATCAAGCGGACCACGAACCGGTAGAGGATGCACCGATTGTTACGGTAATCCAGCTTCTGGAATACGCATTATGATGCGGGTAACAGTGTAACGCAATACTGTTACAGCGTCGCTCCAATTTGCAATTCATCGTTGGCCGCCTCTCCGCCTCTAACAATGCGATCGCGAGCAGAGCGCAGCGCATAAGCATCGGACCGACGCCTTTTCAGCCGATCGCCGTGTCCGGTCGTCTCTTTTCTGGGTCGTGTACGATTACCCACCGTTTTCTATTCTCTCCCCTCTCTGCATCTACCCATCCGTGGGAGCTGCACTTCCCTTTTTTCTTTTTTCATCGGGATATAGAACTTTTCGTCTGGTAAAATCGAGTTCTGGCGCTGGGAAACTGGTTACAAAGAAGATGCGGTAGGAACGCAATTGGGAGATTGGACCGTCTGAGGGGATGAAGGAAATTCTAGTTTGAACCGGTTGGCTACCTTGGATATAACATCTGGATGTAATTAACGATTAAGGGATGGATATGCGAGATGAGTTTAGGGACGGATGAAAAGGATGAGAGAGATAATTATCGTTGGTGTACGTTTGGCGAAATTTTGCTGGGTAAGGTATGAGCTTGTTGCGAATAGATTAAAAGTGTTCGAAAGATGGTGGCTAACTTGCACGTAGGTTGATTAGAGAGGACGAAAATAGCTACAGAAGGAGCTTTAACGCGAAATTTTTCGTGTTCCCGGTCGATAGATTCTAATTAGAGTTGCGTTATTCGAATGAAATTTACATCTCTTCGTCGGAAGGAAAGTGAAATTTTGGCAACAGCAAAAATGTTAATTGATATTTGGTCCTGTACTCGGTTCGATGATCGTCCGAAATCGTCTGTCATCTACCATTCCCGTCAAAATCGTTTCATATCCAAAGAGTTAACATCGTTTTTGACATAATACGTCGAAATATCCTGGTATCCCGTAAATTTAAACAAGGCTAATCGACATTGAAATCAATTTGTCAAATTTCCATTATTCGTTTTACTATCGTGCTTCGGCTACTCCGTTGACTAATATATTACATATATATGTACATTACTTAATTCATCTATTCGCTTTAACACTTTCATACAACATTTGCTTTATATTTTTCACTATAGACAGGAAGTAAAAGGTAGCTCGTGATAAGTGATATTCAAAGATTGATCGGTAAAAAAATTACTATCGATTCAAGATCCGACTCACGGGTATCGTTGAAGTGGTCATCACTTCTAAGAAAACTCTACATCTGGCCTTATTAGTTTTCTCAAGAACCGAGGCCATCGACAGCGTATAGACGAAAGACTGGGACGAAGGCTGACCATAAACAGCAGACGGGCGACGTTGGCTTCGGGGTTTTCAGTTATAGGGTAACACTGCTAACGTGCGGATCTGGACCAGCTCAAATTATATTCCTACTTGTAGTTACACTTGTGTATTAAAATATATTTTCTACCTTACAATTTATCCACACGTTTCTCCGTTTATACATCTAATAACCTCAGCAGATATATATCTTGTCTTCGATCATACAACTTTTATTATTCGACAAACGGGATGATTGCACGTAACGAGAAATTAAGAGAATAATTTAGATAGATGGAGTACAGTGAGTCAATCAATAATCTGTACAATACGATTCAACAGTCTGATCGTACGAAAGCACCTGTCGTCCGTGTCATTCGCGTGAAAATCATTGCACGTTCAAACGGTTACCATCGTTTTTGACGTGTTACGTCAAAACACCGTGGCGCAGGCTCGAGCAAAGGTAATCGGCGTCGAGATCGATTCTCGGCTGCTCATTAGGCTTAATCAGTCTGCATCGATGCTGCCAACTGTTGGTCGGATGACACGGCTATCGTCCTGTAACTGTACCTACGAGGGAACTCGAACGTTCCTTGTGTGTCTCTCCTCGTTCCATCGAACACACGTATATACACGTGTACACACGGTCATTCGCCTTGAACCTGCTTTACCGACCGACAGATTATTAAGCATATGCATTGTCCATTAGCCAGGTCCAGAGCACCATCGCTACCCATCATCTATGCATCACGGCTGGTTGGAATTATGGGCATACGCGACGCATTGTCAGGATTGCACCGCCACCCCCTTTCTCTCCCCCGACGAAAAACGAACGGGATCAGGCGGCGCATGGCCGAATTCGAGACACCCCCGACACAGGATGCCCTCGCACACTGGATTTATGGCGTTCCCTAGTGTTACGTGACCATCGTCAAGCCCTGGCTACTGGGCTCGATTGTAGGATCGGTTTTGCTCTGCGTCGTACTAGAGGATAGAAATGTTTGAATATTGTTGAAATTTAGGCGATTTCGTATCGTTATAAAATTGGATCGAGTATCGTGGGAAAATTGACCGTTTTAGAGATAAGATTTGTTTTTCCTTCTTCGAGAGATGATACATATATTTGCAATGATAGATGAAAGAAAGTTTAAGGGCTACAGACTGGTACGAAAAGATACTGCGAACTGGAATTTTAAGTTAGAAGCGGAAAAGTTGAAGTATCGTGAAAGTTGCTTTGGATTTTTGGGGCAAAGGTTGTAAAAGATAATACGGATAATATCCGAATAATAACGTTTGCCTACTTCAAAGTCGAGGATTGCGAAAGAATTGCCAATTTCGTATATCGAGGAAATTTCAATTTTAGAATCATCGCGCGATAGTGTTCGTTTTTATAACGCAGTTGGATTTTAATTCATTGTGTGAATACATTTCGATGTATCCATTTGTGGAGACTATGCACGAGTACCTACTCGAGAATCGCAGGCGTTCATGTTCAGCCTTGGAGTCTCGCTTTCGAGTACCCAAGCACCACGCAGTTTCAACTTAGTATATTGTAACCTTAGTTTAGATTGAGCGTGGCCCAGGTTTAATATACCTGGGGTGCAACGTAGCTTAGACTCGGTGTAAGACCGGTCTAACGTATTTCGTACAGGACTAACTGGGAAATTCCTGAACTCTAACGTAGCCTAGTCTTAACGTATTTTATCTTATCTTAGCTCCGCTAGTCCTTAAACGGTGTTACATGGGTTTCGTGTATCGCAGTTAGCGTAAACCGACTGTAATGCCGTATATTTCTAACCTGGTGCAAGTCGTGCGTATATTCCATAGTATAGCGTGTAATAGTTTCGACATAAAAACAGCTCGTACGTATATAGAACATTTTTATTGCAGCATCTTCGAAAGAGACAAGAGGCGTAAAGCGATTTAGAAATCCTCTAAGAAATCCTTTACTTGGACTTACCGTCGCCTACGATGTATTTGTTTTCAACATCCAAACGTCACTTCGAGTTAGCATCGATACCTTAGCGACTCTACTCGAAAATCACTTCTCGCTTTAGGGAGAAAGCTACCGAAAGCCTACGAGGGAAGATTTAAAAAAACAAACTTTTTCCGCTTCTCGTGAAACGAGTGTGTACGCCCTCGGAGTATTCCATTCATAGTCACGCACGCTATCTGCCCACGTAAACGTTCGCGGCAACATTTATTCATTTCTACAAACGCTACGAGTAACGCGTTATTTTTAATTAACACTGTCACTCACACCTACACCGGTCGTCCGAGATCTTATTACGCTGAAAGCGCAGTAGATAAAGACGGTGTATGGTACGGCGCGAACGAAGGAACGAGTGGCACGAGATATTTAGGTTGGACGTCGGTCGTGCATCGAGAATCTTTGAATCGAGCTGAAAGTATCTTAAAACAGCTAATATCGTGGCTCCGGCGAATAAAACGAAGTCTCGAGGATCGTATATCAGCCGACGAGTATTAAATGTACGATCGTTTAGAACCTCGTAATATTTCGTCTAACGATCCATTAAAGTGATTTCGATGTTCTCGAGTGTTCTTTATTTATCTCGAGGTAGCATAGCAACTTTTACGCGTTTCAAAGATGCGATATCGAACAGAATGTGTATATCGGGTTGCTATATAAATTCGCCCTCTTTCTAGGTATATTTACAGATAGAGTGCAAGACGAATATACATCTTGAGGGCATGAAATTTCTTTCGAAATTTTTACTCGTACGTTGCGCGAATTGAAAGTCGAATAATTGGTTAAACAAAATGTTTAACGCGGCTGAAATGGCAGGAAGTTTTAACATACTTGGACCTAAACGATCGGTAAATATGTAAATGCTCTGTAAGTAGCGTAACGGTGACAATGTACTTTCTGTAGTTAGGATATTTGTATCTTCGTAAATTCACTTCCCCCAAAGTACCAGGACGCTGTAATATTAACATTCTCGCGTTGTTACAAATATCCAATTTTCAAAAGTATCTGTCTCCTTCTTAAAATCTTCCAATTCTCATCACTCGAAAAACAGAGAGCTGCGTTCCTTCGGCCTCTCTATTGGAAGAGACAGGCAAACGGCGGAATAACGCGAAATTCTGCGAGGAAACGGGCGCGTGTGGGAGAAGTTGGTGGCGTTGGTAGTCTCGGGGGTAGTCGACGGCGGGTGGCGAGTCGCGTCGGGGTGCCGTGGCTCCAGTGACGTCACTGGAACGTCCGCGTAAGGGGCGGGGCCCCTCGAATCGATGAGCGTCGCGACGCCGGGGGCGGCGACGTCGACGACGAGTGTAACGAGCCGCCGCTCCCGACGCCGACGTCGACGTCGACGTCGAGGGACGGGGATTTCCAGGCCCGGATCCACGTCGTCGTGGCGGAAACGCGCAGCTCCGCGAGCCCCGCGGGTTCTCTCTCGACGCGAAATTCGATTTACGCTTCTTGTCCATGAGAGAACATTCATCGACTTTCTCTTGTTTTGGGAAATTCGGTTTTGCTTTTAAATATCGCCTTCCGTTTTTCTTCTCCTTATTGTTGTTGCTGCCTTGTTTCCTACGAGTGTTATTTCGTTGTTCGTGAAAGGAAAGTTGTTTGGTGATGTCGCACCATGTACCGTAGGTAGATCCAAGATTTGGAATCAATCTCTTAATTATTTTTCACTTATATTTAGGTGATATCACTGGCTGGTTTTTATCATTTTTGAAGGAGATACCGTTCGTTTTACAAATTTTAACGATTACAACGTTTGGAAATCTCGAAGTTGCCTCTAGTAGTACAATCTAGCAGTGGAAAATTGGTTGAAAAATACGGAACGGTCCACGATAATCTTTAATGGTAGATTCATATATCAAATTCTTCGCACGACTATAATGGAAAGTTTGGGACAAGGGAGTTGGTCGTTGGGGCACAGGGTGATGAAAATAGGGTCGGCACTTTTCGATTCATTAGCAACGTCGATCATTAGGGGTCCGCTCGTACATGTACACGCGACGAAATCACGTTAAAGCACGATAAAGCGAAATTAAAGGCCTATGGAGAGAGGCTGGTTAATTGAACGATGGATATAATTGATCGTAATTGCACGACGCTCGACGTACAACGATTCGAAGGTATTTTTTGCGGCGAGTCAAGCGTTTGGTCCGCTGATTTTGTTTGCTTGTACGACTCGTACTTTTGTTTGCTGCTTTAACAAGTTTAATCGAGCATCGGAGAGAGCGCTCTGGAAGTTTGAGTTTGATTCGATTAGTGGCGTAGATTCTTGTTACGATATTTCGCATTAAAGGAAGAAAGAAATATTTGGAAAAATAATACGCCATAAGATATTGGAAAAATACGGATTTTTCAACGCATTTCTGTTCTGTATTTTATCTTTATCCTTATCTTTTATCTGATCGCGTACATTTTTAAAACTAAGGATACTTTTTACTTCGACAAACTTTCTCCTAATCGATTCTTAAAATAGAGTTACGGTTAGAAGAATTTATTTCGGACGGTAATCGTCAACGTTAAAGCCGGTGCTTCTCGTTTCTGCTTCTGTTTCCAAGTTTCTTTTTTATTATTTAATTTGTACTTTACAATTTGTCCAGCTGGACATTTGGTAAATTTTTCTAACTTAATTGCTAAATAACATGTGGATGGCTACCCTAAGCGGGATACCATCTTCGAGTTTGACTATTTTATTTCTTTAGTGAGGTCAATGGGGTGTTTTCTTTTTAGTCTCCTTTCTAGGAGAGTTCTGCTCGCTTCGGCAGCCAGCTGGTTTGGACGCGTTGCTGTTCTTTTCTTGTATTTCTCTGCTAACTTTTCTTCCAAGTCTCTGTTTTCGAATCGTTTGTCTCGAGCCATCCTCGGAACTCGAAATTCCATAGAATTTTATTTGACATCCTGTGTCGTTAAACACCCCATATAAATCTACCCCAAAGATATACTAAACAAGCGACTGTGATTTAATAACAAAACATTTTCTGAATCAGAATGCATTATCTTCAAACTCGTCACTCGCCAATTATCCAAAGACAAACGTCTTATACACTGGCATAAACTCTATCAAAAGCCTGTTCTATTTGCAACAAAGGTGCACAGAGGGTGAAACTGTGGGCTGGCCAGTTGATTATCGGCGAATTAGAGGGTTAATGCTGTCGGCGAACGGTCCCATTCAATGTTTGTTACTGTATTACAAGACAATTTCCTTCCGAAGGCCATACACGGAGCCTCAGATCCGGTAGCCCGATAATCGCAGGTGCATAATGCGCCTAATTGGTAATTAAAGGTCTCGCCAGTAGTGTATACACTGTGTGCTCCGCCCTCTCTCTCCCTCTCTCTACCTCTCCCTCTGTCTTCCGGAGAAGATCATGAAGCGTCATGCAAACCTAATATCGATGGTATTACACAACGTACATACCACCGTGTCTGTCGGGCCCTGATTCAGACCCCGTCGGTTGATCTTCCAAGGGAAGGGAGAGGAGTCGCGAAAGGCAATTAAATCGCTGGATGGGCCGGACTAGCGGTTACGAGTAGTCGCTCGTTGGAAATCTGTAATTAGCGTTGTGGGTATAATGGTACGGAGATAGAACGCAAGATCGTTTTTTTCTATTAATCCCTTTCGTGGCTTTAAAACGTTGTAAGGAAAGAAAAATTTGTACGTACCCTGCTATTTATAATTATAGTAGGCAATATTTATATATTTTTTCTAACAGCTTGTTTATTTCCCAATGAAAATAGAAAATACCTGTGTATCCTCATTCGTGGATTTTTATTCCGAAATTAGTGCAGCGATTATACAAGTAGAAGCCTTAAAAAAAAAACCTCCATTTATTTCTCCATCCGCGCGTCGTAGATTTTGGTACGATGAATTACGTTGCGCCGAGATTAGTCTCGAACCATAAACGTAAAACGTAGGACCTACAGCCTATAAATAGATAACTAATCTGTGGTAAGAACGTTTCTTTAGGGGTAAGAAACCTTCGTTTGATCTTTCTTTCAAATTATATCCGAATTATTTATAGGCAACCTTTTAACTTTATAATAGAAAACTCAGCTAAAGTGTCTCCGTTTTATCTTCAATATACGATCCGTTTAACGTTTCTTTTTAACGATATCTCAGTTAATTATAGTAACATAGGATTGTGAATCAGATTTGTTCCCTTTAGTCCTGCATCAATCGCGCGACATGGTCGCGACGTAATCACGGTGCCGGCGTACAAGCGATGTCGCTGGCTGTGTTCCAAAAATCGGCGATACACGCGTGGTAAGCAACTCTCGAGGCCGAGGTACAGGGGTGTCGTTGGCTCGTTGGGACAAGCATAAATTCCCAGGCACGTTTGCTCGGCTTGGCGCCCGCTGTTTGCACGGCTCTCCCCTCTCCCTCTACGGTTAATTCCCGTTCGAAGCATCGACTGTATCGAATATTGTTCCAGCTATTATCGCAATGAACGCCACGGAGCGGAAGTGTAAGCGATTCACCGTGATCATCATCATCATCATCATCATCATCATCATCATCATCATCATCATCATCATCATCATCATCATCCTGGGCTTCATTTTATATCTCGATGTTCAGTAGCGAAACATCGTGGAAAAATTAAAAGTCGATGGTGTATTCATCTTACTTTATCGTCTTATTTATTGTTTTATCGGATGAATTTTTGTTATTGGGTATTTTTGATCGAGCAATAGCAATTGTAAACTTTGCATAGGTAATTTGGATTGTTCGCGGTTTCAGCGAAATTTCGCTGATGAATCTGTTCGAGGATAATGTTTGTTCTTTCTGAAAACCTTTTCAAACGTTCGAGTTATAAACTGTTGGTATAACAGAGTATAGACTCTGGAATCAGTAGCTGGAGATTTGTTAACGTTCTTCGAAAGCCTGGAACAACCGAACAGCCTAGAACAAAGAGAGTAATAGGTATGGACACGACGTGTTCGTAACATGTTTTTCGAAGTACGACCAGTTAGAGCAATTATCAGTAATGTTAAGGAAATAGGAAACAGCAGGTTCTTCGGGTTTTTGTTCTATCCTTAATTCTAGAAACTTGCAATTTACTGCTGTAAGACTCTCGTAAAGTTTCCAATTACAAATATGTCGAGAGTATTATCATTCTTCGTTATCGCCGCTGACGAGTAGCACACGATCTATCCAACAAAATTTCATACTATTAACAACGGATATAGCCCTCATACTGTGCAACACAAAATCAACGAATTTTGTTATTAAAAACATCATCAATATTTCCTCTCGCGCGTATAAAAAATCTTTTAATCGGACAGGATTCTGCCAGGTTCACTCGATTATCCACACAAACGACGATACATCGCTTAAACGAGGCAGCTCGAGCAACGGTTTTGTTTGTTTTCGAGAGAAAAAAAAACGCAACCTAATTAAGAGCGTTTAGCTGGTTTTAATCCGGCCGGCAGCCGGTGTATAATGGTTTTCCAGCTCGCCACGGAAGGGTTAATCTTTTATTAGCCGGAAAGTGACGTTTCCCTTTTTCACGGCGAGCAGCTTACACTTTTGGCATCGGTCGAAAGACGAGTAACGTTTCTCTCATCGACGCGTGATCGTCATGGTCGCTCAACTACCGTGTCCCTTTTACGTACCACGGGTCCTCTATTCCCCTAATTTCGTCTTCCACTCCTTTGTCCGTTGTCGCGGCGCACCGAGCAGCCTGTTAATTCGCTATTTACACGCGCGCCCATTAATTCAGCCGCCGCTAGGCGTTTAATATCGTTCCGAAGGTAATCCGCGAGGTTATTAAAAAAGCAGCAGTCGAGGGAGCAAAAATTCAACCATTAAAAACGGAACCACCAACCCTCCCCTCCTTTCTTTCTCATTTCTGTCCCTTCGAAATAAAATCCACCGAATAAGCGCTCATTTGCATATACGTGCCAGCGAATAAACAGCACAGGCCCTTCGCGAGTATATATTTTCGAGCGTAGGCGAGCATCCGGACAAGTTTGCGTAGATTGGAGCTCGTGTTCCTTTTTCTGGGCTTGCCTCGGTCGAAATTAATTCTTTGGACATTTTATGGCAGAGATTTTGTTTCTTCTTCTATATTCGAGAATTAGTAGCAGGGTACAGTATTGGCTTTTTGAAGGTCGTGCAATTCTTGATAGCGAAACGTTAATATTTGGGATAAGATTGGCCGTGATTTTTATTTCCTTGGACGTTGGCTGAGATAAAGAAGAAAATATGGCTACGAGCTTGTTTTTCTTTTTCTTTTTTTTTTTTTTCGAAGATGCATGGCCCCATTGTATGGTAATGCCATTTACATTTTTACATTTTCATTTTACATTACACTGTGGTAACGAAGTAACATAATAATTGCAAATGCGTTTCCGACCACGTCGCTAAATTTTTAAGCCACTTTTTTTTTGCCACGAAATTATTAATGGATCTCAATTGGAAGGAATAATCGTAATTGGAAGGCGTGTCAAGTGGCCTCGAATTGGACAGCTGTTATCTTCTAAACGTTCGCTTTTAGAAGAGGATATTAAATTCAGGATAGAATTTAGGCGTTGAAAGGAGAAGTGGCTTGTCCTTTCACGTTCAAAAAGTTTCAGAAGTGGCCACTGAGGGTGTCTGGCGTACTTTCTAAACACTCTGAAATATATCCATTTAAATGTATACAGTTGTCAAGAACCGTCCTCTCTTAAGCAGCCCCTTTGCATTTTGTCGCTCCGTCACTGTGTTTCGTCAGCTTTGCCACCTACAAATTTTCTTCGTCCATAAATTGATTGCCAGCCTTGAACCCATCCTTCCTTTTACTATTTCAATTGCTATTCCATTCATGCTATTTTCTCTACTTCTTCCCTTTGCCATAATGCTTCCAATATTTAAACCCATAGCTCTTACTTACTTTTAACTAATTTTTATATCAAAGGCCATCAATTTAACAAACCTTCATTCCATAAGACGCAAGGTATGAAACAATATCAAACGCTCCAAGTTATCTGGAACTTAATCAAATTATTCAAATCATAGCGAAGAAGTTCGCCTCTTTCTTCATTTCCATTGCTCGATAATTCCACAAAGTTGACGTTTTTCGAGCGCGGAGTATTCGCCGCGGCGAGATTGTAATAACGACGCGGGTCACGATGCAGCAGTCCAGTCTGGATGGTAATGCGTGTATAAATCAGAGCGATATCAGAGCAGTGGCTTGTTTCACTGTGCGGCAACCGAGATGCATTGCACCCATGCCGGGTATAGCGAAGGGTGGCGCAGGGCTGCGGCCGCGACTGTTTATGGTCGTTGAAGTGAGGAAACCATGGCCTGGTCAAGCCATGAGGCTTCGACCACCGGGGCGTAGTTGAACCTTAATTGAAACCTACGTTCAATTAGACCCGTCTTAACGACCGTCGACCGTGCCACGACCGCCTCGTCGACAGACTGTAAAGCTGAATTTTAACGCGTACCGCGGTGTACGTACCGCTGTGTTGAAGAAACGATTGTATCATAGTCGCCAGTTAGTCTACTTGATTTTCACACGATTACGGCCATTTAGGAGGTTCTTGGGAAGTCTTTCTCTTCGGAGATGGTTTCATTGGTAATCTTGGTTCTTAAAGCGAGTTACGAAAGTCTTTGTACTTTACGCGTGAAAACCTTATTTCTACTAAAGTATTTCCATTTTAATAAAGTAATTTCACTAAGTCTTGTTACTAAGTCTTGTTCACTAAGATTAGGGAGACTAGGTAAGGACATTTATAGGTTTAAAGTCGTTTAGACGGTTCTTGGGAAATCTTTCTTTCTGCAGATGGTCTTATTGACATTGGTAATTCTCCTTATTGTTTTAGTGATTTACGAGAATCTTACTACTACTGTCACTGCGAGTCATAGAAATTAGGTAGTCTACCTGACCATTATAGGTCTACAGTTATTTAGATTTCTCTTGGAAAATATTCCTTTTTGGAGAAGGTTTTACTGCTATTGGTAATTTTGATTGTCATAGTCAGGTACGGGGGTCTTAAATAATTTACAAGAACCTCATTTTTACTTAAACAAAATTCCATCAAATTGTATTGTAAAGGATAAGAAAGCTAATGACGAGCTACTTGAAAGGCGAAACTGTGTACCTCACATTTATAGGTTTACGGTCATTTACATGGTTCTTGGGAAATCTTCCTTTCTCCAGAAGGTTTTACTGCTATTGGTAATTTTGATTGTCATAGTCAAGTACGGGGGTCTTAAATAATTTACAAGAACCTCATTTCTACTTAAACAAAATTCCATCAATTTGTATTGTAAAGGATAAGAAAGCGAATGACGAGCTACTTGATAGACAAAACTGTGTATGATAAATGTACGTAGGAAATGAGTTGCGTGATAGATATTTGTTCAACGAATGGATGGCAGTAGGTGAACAGCAACATAGCCATGGTGGTTGACCGGCACTAGACTCGTTCGTGACATCATTGATGACCGGTGATGTCGGAATTAATTGAAACACTTTATCCAGATAAACAATTACATTCGCAAAGTACTCGCTATTTTTAGTGCCGTAATAACAACGTATACTACTAAATGTATGAGAACGCGTTTAAACAATTCTATTTCAATCAAAAGAACACTGAATCATCACGAAATCACAGGAACATTCAATTTTCGTCGAATAATTGCCGACGTCTAAACTGTTTGTTATAATCTCGTAACAAGAAAACATACAGCGATCATTCTGAGCTCGTTTTATAGCGTAAAGCTGCTACTTTCACAATTCGTAGCAGTTTTTCACATAGAGGTTCCTGCATCGCGTGAGAGAGTGGGAAAGCGAAGATGCTTCTTCGTTCCGGTATAAACTGCTACGAATTCCGAAAGTAGCGGCTTTACGCTTCAAAACGAACCCAGAACTATACAGATCGCTGTATAGTTTTCTTGTTACGAGATTATAACGTTTTAGACGTCAGCAATTATTCGGCGAAAATTGAGTGTTCCTTTGATTTCGTGATGGATCAGTGTTGTTTTGACTGAAATAGAATTGTTTAAACTTTAAACTGCTTTCTGATACATTTAGTAGTTTACGTTGTTATTACGGCACTAATCGTTTATCTGGATAAAGTGTTTCTTTAATTTTGCATGCCAGTGTACAGATTAAAGTGTATCGAGCTGAAAGAAGCGACAATAATTCAGCGCTACAGATAAGATATACAAAACGTGTTAATTGAATTCTAGCTAAAGATAAAATACAACTAAATCCTCATCGAACGTGTGAAATTTTCCAACTTCCATTAGCTACGATCATTTATAACGTCGCTTGTTTAAGGTGAGCGAATTAGTTTGGTATCGAAAACACAGAATTCCGGTGGTCGCTTATCGGCGTTCGTGCAAATAAGACGGCGTTCTATCTACCGCGATTACCGTTTTAATATATTTCACGTTATCTATTCGAAACCTTTGCCGTTCGTTTTATATTTTTCACCTCGGTTGCTGTAATACGTGTCGCTCGAGTATATCGTAAATTCTCCCTGTACTTACCGTTTTTCCGTACTTTAATCTCCTCGGGGTTGGACTTATCGAGGTCAGGAAGGGACGCAATTATTTTGTATCTTTCTTTTATTTTCAGTTACATTCGAAGATATTAACCGAAGTTGATAATATTACGGAAAATATTTCAAAATATCTTGGAAAGATAATGTATACGCGTGTAATTGTGGAATTTCTGTGTCTTTTTAAATTATACGCGAATTCGATTATTAATTGGGTGTATACGTTTTGCTGGTTTTGTTGGTTTGCTGGAACCATAACGCAAGTATAGCAAGTATATTTTTTAGAATATTGGTTTGAAATATAGAAGATATTTTTCTTTTTTTTTACGATTTAGTTGACAATTCTAATTTCTAGTCACATATTCTTTATATATTCTGCCCCCTTTAAAAAGAGGGTTTAAACTAGCTTCGTATTCTTCGTACAATGAACAGCATAATTTTGTTACGAATCTTTTATCAATATTTATAATATCTCGCTGTTATTTCTTCCCATATAAAGTTTGTTAGATATATTTCTAAACAATGAAACGATAAAGGTATTACGGGATGGTATATATTTTCGACCGACGTAATCACACGTGTTCGTGTCTGATTGCGATAAGAATGAAATAGAAATTCCTCTAATGAAATTTTGTCCAAAATATTTTATACATCTCGTACAACGCATATCTAGGTAAAAATTGTCTACGATAGGTTTTCAAACGGTCTCGTATACTTTCGTATGCTGTATATGACTTGAAACGGCATTTTTTTTCAGCGTGGTACCGTTAAACGTCTCCGGTGGTTGTCAAAGTTCCAGTCGCGTCGGTTTAAAGCTCGGAGCGTGGAATTTGTGGAAACGACGGAGCAAATCCAAAGCGTTTCGCGGAATACGGCAGTTTTCACCACGAAAGCGCAGTACGTGATATCTACGTGACGTAAGCACACGAGGTCACGAATGCAGTCGTACGAGTGCCGTGTCGACGAACGACGTTGATAGCTATTCCCCTCGGTTTCTGAGAAACTGACTTTTCGGGCATCGGTGACGTTCTCGGACGACCTTTCCGAGCATTCTGGGAAAACGTTCCTCTCGTCTTGCGCAAACGTTTACGACTTTTCGTAACTTGGGACCGTTTCGTTTCTTTAAATTACAAGCTCGCACGGTAGAATTTTAAGAATTTTATACGGAATATTATAATAGCTGATTCAAATACCTTAATTTCTCTATTCCGCGAAGCAGAGCAACGCGGGACGTTAAACAGAGTCGTAATTTAAAAACCTGTCACTTCCAAGTGTTTCCATAAATCTCAAACGAGTTCCAGCATCCTATTTGTTCCTGATCGAAGCCCTCGATTAGAAAAATTCCGGCATATCGAGCACGCGTATCTCGAAGATCCACTGTCGCACCGCGATCTTTAATTCTCAATTCGAACTGAAACGTTTCATCATTGTCGACGTACGTGGTAAAAGTAATCTACGTTGGAAGAGAGTTAAATAGGGACGCGGTAATCGATACGTTTGTCTTTTGTCTAAGAAGCTTACCGTTTGAAAAATCTTCTTCTAAATTTGCGTCTCTTCCGTCAGCTACGTTGTATGCATATTTATTTGTACCCAAGTTCTCGATCCGAGAGACACAAGTTGCCGAAGCACTGGAAAAATTCACGATTCTTCGTAAATAACACGAACGTCTCGCGACCCTCGAGCCCAAAATTGCTGTTCCGCTTATAAATAAAGGGAGATTCAGAGTGCAGAAAGAGAGAGAGAGAGAGAGACGGAGATTCGTATCTGGACAACAGAGGAGATTCTCGGAATTTTCGGCGCGTATAATCCCGCATTCGGCAAAGTGAAGAGCGTGCCTGACCAGCGACCATTGTCAAGCCCTAATTGAAGCGTACATTCAATTAGACGCGCCTTAACGACCGTCGACACACCTGTAGAGCATACATCCCTCGCTCTATAGCCGTTATCAATCACGATCGCAATCAGGGATCCGTTTTTGCGTTCGCGTGGAATACGCGCACGCGTCACCGGATGAACACGATTATCGTAAATCATAGTCCTTCCGATTTTTCCTGTTTGTACCGCGGTTTAATGGAAATTGCGAGTCCTAAACATAGAGACCAGAATCGATAGAACGTACCGATCGTGTACGTTATTTCAACGTGGATATTCACCGGTGTTAGCAATTTTTACATCGGACTCACGGTCGATCGATCTGGTTGTTGGAAAAGTTTCGTTTGGTCCGGGTAAGAACGTGGCCAGTCGTGGAAGATTGTTTCGAGACGATGTGCTCGGTGATATTAGATCTCACGTTTCGGGAATCTTTTGGCTACCGTTAAATTGGTTTTTCTTGGGAACGTGAACGAAAAAGGCGAATAGCGTTGGATAGATGTTTCAACGGGGTTGGTTCGCATCCCTCGAGTTTCCTTGTTCGTGCACATGTTTCTCGATATCTGTACATAAAGTTATTTTTCGAGAGACATAGTTAGGTGGTTGAGGTCTTCGTACAATAGCTCTTCTCTTCTTAATTCAACATCTTCTTTCCTTCATTCGTCTTTAATTTTCTGTAAATTTAGAAAAGATCTGTGGATAGTTTGAGGGATGAACAGCGCGAAAATACATCGTGATTTTACATGTCTAGCAGAACTGTTGGTAATACTCGCTGCTACTGCTCTCCTCCAACTTCCTTTCGTTCGTTTCAATTCGATATTTCAAATTTCTGCTTAGATTTACATTGTCAGAAACCAAATCACAGACCATATAACTTCTCTGTTCTTTCATTTCAAAATTAATCCTTACTCGCATCAAATATGCAAGAATTTTCCTAGTTTCTACGGTAATTATCATTTCCAAATATCTTACCTACTTTCCAACAAAGAATTTCTTTGATTCCTGAGAAAACAATCAACCTCCCACCATGTCGTATCTTCATCGAAAAATGTCTCTAATCGTCTTCGATGATAAATCGGTATTCCTCTACAGCCTATATTATATCTCCCCAAAAAAAGGAAAAGAAAAAAGAAAAAACATACGTATTTCAATATCGAAATTCGCTCTTCGACGTATCAAAGTTGGAGGAAATAAGACAGATGCAAGGGAAGACGTAGCGATGGATACGTCGCGTTATTAGCGTTTCTCGGGCATTTGCATAAACGCACGTTACGGGGGAACAGGTTTTACACTAATTCGCGCTAAGGATACGTTATCGGAATCGTTTCGATTGACGGTCGCTGCGTGTAACTAAAATACTAAAGTGGCGGTCTTGCGCCCCCGGACACTTTCCGTGGCCGCCGTTCCGCTCGCTGTTTATGCCAAACAAACTGGCCCGCTTGACTTAATTTAATCGACGATCGAGATTGCACGAAACAGCCCGCAGGTTGGAGAAACCGGAGAGGGCAAATTGCATCTTCTTGCACCCGGGATGTTGCGAGTTTCATTATGTTGCGCGATGCAGAGAACAGCTCCCTTCGCGTTCCATGATTTTTTACGATTTCTCTGCGTCGTTGGTAAACGTTCTGCTTCTGTGTGACACGCGAATCACGTGATTTATATTTCTCGAGACACTTGTTTCTTTACGAAGATTTATCTACATGTCCTCGCTGTATCTTTTACGATATCCCCAATTTTTTCTTTGGATCTTCACGAAGACTTTTATTAAGTTGTTTTCCTTCGGACGTTGTTGGCAATTCTTCCGTCTTTCTTAGTTGGCGCTATGTTTCTTTCCTTTTATTTGTATTTCTCTTCAGTGCTGTTGTATCATACTATTAAGGTTACTATTTTTGCCATTTGAAGTTTAATCTCGTTGAGCATCGTGTACGCGATGCACCGAGAGTTTCGCAAGATTTATGCCACGGTTAACGATAATCCCGAATTTTTGGAAATAAAGTTTTAACGCTACGACTACCTGCCTGTCAGCAGCGAGTAACTTAACGGATTTGTCTTTAGCTCGTTAGCAGCACTTCTCTATAACAAAATAGCCGAGGCTCTGTTATAAACCTTACAAGTCCCAAATGGTCATGCGACGACCAATGTAACGGTTCCCGCGTCTTGTTCCCTATCCTTTCGGATATTCCACAAGGATGTGTACATTCCACCGCGTTGACGTACACACCCGCATGAGGCACGTTTTCACGTGACAATAAATCACGACATCATTTTATGCTCATGACTCTCAATATGATTTCTGTCGTAGTGAAAACTATTTTCTGTGTGATTTTTCCGTGATTGATCAGCGACGATGTTACAACAGCACAAGCCATGATTTCTACCATCACGTGAAAATGTACCGGTTGGTTACAATGGAAGGAAAGGTTACGAGATATTAAAAATCCTTAGACATTCTTGGCAGAATTGCGATTGTACCGCAGGAAATCCAAATCAAATCGCTATCGTCTGTTATCAGCTGTGTAAATCTCTTTGCGCGTCGCAGCACCGTTTAAGTATCGCGACCACATCGCTATTTCCGTACACGTACACACGCATACTCCATCAGTTTTCCGTGTAAATACAATCAAAGATCATAATCAATCAATTGTAACCAATCTATTTGTTGCAATCACGCATCGCGATAGCGAACACGACTGGTTACACTCCTTGATCAAACGCGAACCTTTCCCCCGATTTTACTTTGCTTCGGTTATTTCTTTGTACCATTTTTGTAGACTTTTTACCTCTTCTCTACCGCGATTTGGAGTGTAATTTGTTCTCGATATTTTGTTTTGTATCTTTTTTAGAACGTGCGATTTGTTCTTCTTTGTTTTTCTCTTTTATTGGAAGTACTCTTTAGAATCCTGTACTGCTTAAATTTTCTGTTATTTGGAACTCGGTCTTGTTTTAACGGCTTATGTACGATCGAAGCTGAAATACAATCTCCTGAATTTAATTAATTTAATTTTAAATTAATGCAATCTTTTCCTCCTCAAAGAAAGACAACGCGAAACATAATCGATCGGCAACGCAATAAATTCACAGAATGTTCAGAGTCACGATCCGAACGATCTATTTCGCGTTGCAAAATCGGGAAATATAACGGATCGATAGAACAATAAATTCACAGAAAATGTTCGACGAACGATCTGAAAAATCTCCTTCTCGTTTCGTTTCGGCTGCAACGCTGTTCGGTAAAAACGAGATCCGCGGAACACTGCGACAGGTAATATTGTTCGCGTGTGCACCGGGACAAAAGTAGAAACGAGTCGGGGAACAGGAAGAAGAGTACACGAAGAAACAGCGAGACAAAGGAGAAAAGAGAGAAAAGAAGGAGCGCGCGCTTTCTTCGAGAGAGGTTCGTCGCGGTTGCACTTCCGGTTGTTGACCCGCTTCTCGAGGTTTCAGGATCGGCCAGTTCTTTCAGGGCCTTTTATCTCTCGCCTTATTATTATTTGCATCCTGCGCCAACTCGCGAGAAACCGACTCGCACCTACGGAACACAACCTCGTTCGTTTCTTCGAAAGTCTCGTTTCCGTCGTTGCGGTCACCGCGCCGGAAACCTCGGACAACCAATCTTCGACGACACGAACAGGATCGTCCCTTTCCCGATTTTCATTGTTCGATTTATCTCGATCGTAGCTGTTAAAGGATCATCTTCGGGAATATATTTTCGGTCGGACGAAATAATTTCGAAATAATTGCTGACGGAGTTGTTTGTATAAATTTTAAGAAAGCGGAGGCCGCGTTATCGTGGAAGATCGGCTTTCCCAAAGAATTGTTCGCTTTTCGTTTACTGATTAATTTATCCGTTTATTGGTTCACGATTTTTGATTATCAGCGTAATCCATCAGCATTTTTTCGAAGGAATAACTACTTTTTTTTTTAAAAATAGATAATGGCGACAGAAAAACATAATTATCTGCTATAACGAAATTATAACGCTTTATAAATGAATTGATAATAGAAAATAAGTTTAGAATTTCTCTGATGCATTTAACATAGTCATCGACCTGAAAACAATACTCACTTCAATTTCCTCGTCACAAAAGCACCTTATCGCGTATCACGTGTCGTCGTTTGCAATTTTCCGGCGGAATTCGCGCGAAGGGAACATGATTTCTAGCTGCGTTGCTCGTCGCTTCTAAGGGCGCGTTTACCGTGAATATTTATTGATCGGCGCTGGAATCGATTCATGGAGATCCGGCCAGATTACGCTTCTGCCTGTCCTATCTCTTCCGTGGAAATTTATTCGGTGATTTTAATAAAATATTTCGGGTCACTGGGGTCCGCGATAAGCCAGCCTCGTCACTTTGAATAGTCGAACCAGCTGCTGGCTCAACTTTCGACCTAGCCTTTGGACCCCTCTTTCGTTAAACCACGAATAATTGGCCATCAGAGATTGTATCTGAACTTCGTGAGTTCTGCTGATACGCTTGAAAAGTATAATCGGAACCAAACTATTGCTTTACGGATACTTTGGAAATCTCGAATGGAAAATTATAAAACCCTATAACGCGGACAGTTGAAGAGTTGGAAAAACGATGCAACCTGAAGACTAAATTAACTTCTAGTCGAACAAATTTGAATATACAAGGTATTCTGTAGTAGTTGTGTAGCTGGTGATACAGTCGAGAAAGTGGTTCTATAAGAAAAAGAAAGAAAGAAAAAAGATGAATAATATTTTATGATACGAAACTTTGTTCTTGAGACGGTTAGTTGTAAGCATTTGGTTGCCGTGTGTAGCGTTAACTCCGTTCGAGTTTTATTTACACGGTCGTATAAAACTGATTGCGTACTTTAAAGAAATTATAAGAATCGAAGAAGAATGGAGAAATATGAAAAGGCAAGGTTGTTTTAGCTCTTGATAGAGTAAAGAAAGTGTTAGGAAGTTTTCATAAACATTCAAAGAATTGCGTGTTTAACAAAAGAGAAAACGTTTTCAACTATTTCTACGGTAATCAAATTTATCACGTGCGAATATACGTCCATTGTGCAATAAGCGCGTGTAACGAGATTTTTCAACGCATTCGCCGCTATTAAAATACGGGCACCCCTCTCACTCGTATTTTTCTTTCATTAGAAAGAGCCTAAAATAATGTTTATTTTCATGCACTGCCTGCTGTTTCGTTCTTTCTTTTCTAATTATTTTGTCGATACGCGCAAACTCGAAAACACAATAATTATTGTTTACAATCCAAATAAAATAATTGAATCGACGCGATACATATATCGCGCATACGCCAATAACAGCGATCGCGTTAAATCGAAATGCAGTTAAGTACCGGGCAAATATTTCATTGAAATGTTGTAGAGAAAAATTTTATTTTTCGTTTCCGATTTATTTTCTCGCATAGAACCAACCTTCGCTGATTGTACCGTTTGTCACGATACATCCTGTATGTATACGAAGATTTTCTTTCGACGCGGAGTGGATGCTTTAATTCTTAATCGTCGGACGAAAAATTCTGCGAAAAATATCAAGGGAAAAGACTATCTGGCGAGGATATACCGATCGAATGCTTTAGTGACTTATGACGAACAGAAGGCCGATTAATATCCAACAGTAATTACCTGGAAGTGCCACTCAGTTACATTGCTGTTTTACCGAACGGTAGATAAAGTCACCGACAGATGTGTCCTACTTTCGAGAGGTTTCAATTTTCAGGGGGCGAAACTTATGGCGTTAAGATTTTCGTCAATATTTGCCATTCAAACATTTTCAATATTCAATTTCCCATATCTGGTTTAAAAATGTTGTAAAAAGAAAAAGGAAGAAATAACCTAATATTAAATGGACGTATATGAAACGTTACTTTGCCAAATAGAATTTCAACATGAAATTGTGTCTACAAAATATCCTCGACATTCAGCACGTTAATCTTCCAGTGATTAACTAGTTTCGTTATTCTACACGTACCCGAATTATTCAGTTTCTAGTTCGATATCGTTATTTAATCTTATCGATTCGCAATGATAGAAAATTTCACGGATGGTATCGGCTGTTCAAACTGGAACAGCATCGAAGAAAACGACATTTTGCGAAACCGATACGTCAACCGAAACCCTCTAAGCCGCCCCTCGTAAATAATTCAAGCTGTTCGGCTGTGGGACAACTTCGGTGTGAAATTATTTTCGCCAACGAGAGTTACAAAGTGGCTGAAAAGCCATTCCTGTCCTGGAGACACACGCAGCTTTCCATTCTCCCTTCTAAATATAATTTATATCCAGCGCCAACGCAACTCTCTGTGTGCTCGACAGCGAGAGAAAAAAAAAAAGAAAGAAAGAAAAAAGAAATATAAAAAAAAAAAGAAAAAAAGAAGGAGGCGAAATAAAAAGAGAAAACGTAGAGACTAGGGGAGAGCGTTGAACGATCGTGAAACCTTATGTCGCTGGTTGTTCGCCCATAGAGAAGCAGAGCTGGTTCCTCGTCGTTGGGTGCCTCTCGAAATTACCCCCTCGATTTTGGACGACACAAAAGCCACGCCGTGGACCGGGCTGCGCCTCCGAATATCCGATCTCACCAGCGAGTAACTCTTTGTACACAGAGGTCAGAGGCCTGTCTGCGCGTACCACGCGTGCACGCGTATTTACATGCGAGGTTAAGGGAGAGAAACGAGAACTGCTGCGTTCTCTCTTAGATGAGTTATTACGACGGCAGCAACCTCGAATCATCGGGGTGTGGAGCCTCGTGGTCGAGGGAGCAACTCGTACCCTCGTAAACGTCGACCAAGCTTTAATTCGACAGGGCTGGATGAAAGTTTTAATCGATTTTGGGAGGATATAAAAGAAACGTATTTTCGGTGTAAAACGTAAGGACGTGAGAAATTTATTTCAAAGTTATTGCTATTTAATTTGAACAAAGACGAGGAGCCTAGCGATCGATACCATTTCCCGATCACTTTAGGATTTTTTTACGAAGATCGTTACAGACGTAGAATATCGTAATTGGATGAAAATTTTAATAAAAAATTGAAAGTGTTCCCTTTTTTTAATGTAGAGCATAAGAAGTGTATAGGAGATCAGAGTTAAGAATTACTCGGACGTATTTATTCATAGTTTCGGTGATGCATACGCTATTATTGCTTATCTGTATATTCGCTTTTATTGCGATCGTTTTCCGTCTTTTTGAAAGTAGTCGCTGCAAGATCAGTGCACAGTTTGGCAAAACGCTAAACGTTATCTCCCTCGAACACGAATTCACGAAAACCGCTTGAAAAATGGAACAAAAGGACAGCGAAACGCGTCGATCAGCTTACAACAACGCGAGTTACTTCGTCGAATCGGCGAACGAAATACTCATCGCCCCGATAGATTTCCAGCGTCCCCATTGAAATGTGTTCACACCAGGGCCAGAGATAAGTATCGTCAGTGAGGGTGTGCAGGTTTCACGCAGGGCTTTCCCACGATCGATTAGATTTATCGTTTCGGGATAAAGAGACGAAACGGGTGAAACAGAGACGAATAGAATTCGCGTCGATTCAACCAGGTGCATGCGTCACGCGGAGAAGTGTTTTCACCCAATGAACCGTTCTCTCTCTCTCTCTCTCTCTCTCTCTCTTTTCTGATGGAAAGTGCAGACTGACAGCGATAAACAGCTTTCGCTATTTTCTCGATAATCGAGGAACCTTCAACGGGGAGAGGCCGCGTACCCAGGCCATTGTACCACGCCAACGTATCGCTCCACCGACTCTACTTTGATCTCTCGCGGCTTTTATACACCCGTGCCACTTGGAAAAACGCTTCCCTTTCGAACGAGCAAACACTTTCGCCGTCGAGGGAGCTCGTCGCTTCCTGAACGGACACTTTCGATACAACTCATTGCCAGCCACCTCTGCTGACTTTTTCTTTTACGAGCAGCTGTCGGCTTCGCTCGAAAGGAAACAGCGTTCCATGTGAATACGATCAGAATGTTGAAAACGAGAAATTGGGTTATACAGGATACACCATTTAGACGTTGGAGTATACACACGGTACAACTGCACAAGTTGCAGGCAAAAAGAGTCTGAAAAATGTCGGACGGTTTTATGACCTTGTGCACATCCTACACATGTTTCTGGGTCTGTCGAGCTCCACGATCATCTGCACTCGCTTCGTCTGTATCTCAACAGAAGCGGCGGCAATACCAACATTCGGTTTTCGCATTGGTTTAACTCGGATATCTTGCTTTTTATATTATATCACGATATTTTAACACAGCAACGCAATTATCTTTCCTTTTTCTACTATAATAATAAGCATGCTACTCAATACGTATTTACATTCGTTCGCGTTACCGTTCTGTGAAATAAAGTTTCTCCAACGATAACGTGGCCATTTCAATTATTTTCGTACATTGGCCGCGGCGGAAGTATTTATACGTTTACCATAGAAAGATCATTGTATTTACCATTGTACATCTATATGATTATACGTACTATATAGAATACCTTGAAATTTCATAAGAATCGTTACGATTATGTCGGTCAAATTCATGGGCAATCTGGAAATGCACATAGAGATCGCAAGGTTCGACTAAGAATATCAGAATTTTATTTTATCGAGGAAACGACGACGAGTTTGTCCCTGGAGACTTTTGACCAGTCGAAATATGGTTTGGTTCGGAGAGGCATGGTACACGTTCTGGCTGCACGATGCTTTTGAAGTACGGTGCTATTTATATCTGGCACACGCAATTCCTTAGTGAGATATTACATTGAATTTCCTGCCCCGCAGCTGCGATATACGCGGGTGCAGCCTGTTTGTCCACGTGACACGACTCCTTTTTTCTGTCGCCGCGGCGTCGTTCCGTGCAAAGAAGTCGCCGCTCTCGTTCGTTGACCCTTTCACAGTCGAGTTTTGGGACTTCATTTCTTTTTTTTCTTTTTTTTTATCTAATTAAGTTTTCATATTAAAATACAAGAATATCGTGATATCCTATTTATACCTGGAATATCGGAAATTTATCTCAGCCGGATGTTAGTTAACTAACTAACCATTAAGTCTTCGCTTTCCCAGTTTTATTAAAAAATCCATCGTTCTAAAAATAATAGTTCTAACCCAAAGTCAGGTACCGACGTATACCAGGAGCACCATTTCCTTCGCACAAAGCCCATCCCTATGACAAAAAGAGCTCCATTCACCCAACTTACACAATCGTGGCTCGAATCAACACTCGATTAGCTCGTCCATTCAACCACGACCGATAACCTTCCACCAAAAGCCTCGTCGCTTCTAAATAATTCGAAAAACCAAATTCACGCGCGCCGCCGCTGAACGAGCTACACGGTCGACCTATCCAAGGACACGTTTTATCCTGAAACGAGGGAATTTCTGTTCAGCCAGCGGGATGAATGTTGCAGACCCTTCCATAATGCACGGCGTCCCCGAGTTTCGGGTTTTACGTGTGTGCCTTCAAGGTTCGCGTGCTCACGATTTTCCCGTGCGATCTGCTAGCCGCGAGCTTTCACGATCGTATAAAAGCGGAAGTTCGAGATTCCAACGTTGAAATCGAGTCATCCATCCCATGTGTTTCGTTGAAATTATGACGGCAGACGTTTGCTGGAGGATTTTCGAGACTGTCGTGCTTTTCGTTATTCTTCGGCGGTGAAGGGAGACGTTGCTTCCCTTTGAGTGTCTGGCATTTTCGAGATTGATTGAGAATGGAATGGAGGAGTTTTGCTTGGAACTTGGATGAATTCTCAGGTTTTCCGAGACAAAGGTTTTAAACGTTTCGTATCGAGCGACGATTTCTCGAGGATTGATTTGTTGATAACTTGCTGCTCGAAGGCAATAGATTTTTATCGAACTTGGTATTCGACAATGTTTCAAAATATAATCGTGTGAATTTTGTCTGAATGGAAGTTAAAAATTGTAGGAAATTGTCGAAGAATTATAAAATGATCTCTGATTCGCGAGTTCATTGGTAATGCATTGTACTTGTTAGAAAATACCTCGTCTTATTTCTAGCGAAATTAGAAGTGGGAACATTTGTTTAAAATAATCTAATTTGTTTAAAGTAAACTAGATTTGTTCAATATTTCCTGGCATTAATTTTTTTATATAGATTTATCTGTAATAACATTACAAATCAACGATAAATTATTATGGATACCAAATATCGAGTAAGTCGTATCGTAGACTAAGATTATATGCTATAAAATTTGATTAGAAATCAATTTACAGCTTATAAAGGAGGGACTCTTAAGTATAACGTGATTGTTTCTTTTCTTTTATTGAAATGGAGGAGCATGTTGTGACAGAAGTTCGATCGACTTTACGCCATTATTAACGCGTTTAGCGCGAATCAAGCCCACAGGGAAAATCCCTCGTCGATTCATTCCGATAATCCACGAAATATCCTCGAGTTCTTTCCGATCGGTACTTTCGTCGCGTTACCGACATTTAGCCTCGGAATTAAAGGATTTGCACATTCCCTTTGCCTACCTTTCTTTCCTTCCTCTAATTTTTCCACTATTCCGCTCGGCATATTCGATTCTGATCTCGTTCTCAGCAAAGGTAAAACCTTTCTTTTACTCGAATTGCCAGCTTGTAAATGTACGAATCCATTTTAACAGAGTTTAGAATTTCCTTTGAAAAAATGTTCTTTTCCGCAATGTCCAGGTCTTTCGTTTAATTCTGCTCTCAACATACTCGTTCGTAATTTCCACAGCTGACGACGTTTCCCTCCGTGACGAGTAATGTAAATAGCGTACTTCATCTTATCGAACGGGAATGAAATATTCCAATTTGTCGTAGAAATCAGAAGAGAGTTTACAAATTCCGAAAAATTCCGTAGAAACCTCAACAAGATCGCGAGAGCAAAGTAATCTAAAATCTCAACGTTCGATCTAGGTGCTTCGATCGTTTCTCTCTGAATCAACTCGAACGAATGATAATTAGGGAAAAAAATGGGAAAGGAAACAGGAAAAGATAGTTAGAGAGGGAGAGAGAGAGAGAGAGATAGTTCTAGAGAAATCGCGAACAAACGCAATCAGGTTGCTCCTTTACCATTTTTTCCTTTCTAATGAGACTCCTCCTTGTACTTTACAAGGAGGACACGAACGAGGAATAGAAGGAAGACGGAATTTTGGACGCAGGTGCCGATTCGAGCGGTTTCGAGTGGCAATTAGAGCAACGGGATTATTATTTACCGGCATTCGCACTCTCTTCTCTTTCTTCTTCGGACCCTCTTTCGGCTTTCCCTTCCTCTCTCGTCCCATGGTCCTTTCTGCCCGATGAAAACGGGTAGACTTCATTAGAAATTACATCGAGTCGCTTGAGCAAGTGCTCTCGCTTATTAAGAGGCCTCCCTATTAGAGTAGTCGGACCGAGTGGCTATCAGAAGAAAGGAGAAAGGTCGGGAAAATGGAGGAAGCTCGCTTCGTTATTATTTTTACGTTTTTTCCTTTTTTCTTTCTTCACGCAACTAGTTACCGTTGCAACGTTATTTTCTATTTCGATCCTCTTCTTGATTCATCTTGCGCAGCTGTTTTATCGAACTACGCAAACTCGCGACAGTACTCGAACGCCCGTACACACTTTCTATTAATATGTTACGCTCGTTGTACGAAATATTTTGAAATTTCGCTAGCTGCGTTACGAGATCCGACGCAAACGTTATGCAATGTTTCTCTACTGCAAAATTTCCTTCAAACCAGTACATCGACGTTTTACGATCTTCTTGTAACTTCCTCGAGATTGAATTTCACGAGGAAAAATGAATTTTTTCAAATGTTAGAATTTGGAATTTCTTCTAAGGCAAAGGGCAAAGAAAGGTGAGAATTCGATGTTTTCTAACGTCCTTGTAACTCGATTCGGTAACCGCGTGGATTTCGCCACGAAAAAATTTACAAGTTCTCTTAAACTGCCATAAAAAAACCTGACAATGGGGCAATAAAAAAAAATTAGGCCTTCCGTTGAGATGCGTTTCTGAGATAGCGGCATGTTGGATAATCTTTGTTGTCGCGGAATTCTTTCCAGTGCATTGTCCCCGGTGTACGACGTTGTTTCTGCAAAATCGTAACTCAAGGTTATCCTTTTGTGCGGTACAATTGCGCCAGCTTCTATAGAATCCTCTGCTTTTCTTGCACCTCGCACGAACCTATCATTACGATTCATTCGTTCGCAGAGACAACACGTGCGCGTTTTTATGCCAACGCCAGCGTCAGATGACTCAGAACGAGTACTTAGAATTTCATTTTGTTACCTCGGCCATATGTTTGTCGAGCGATTTCTATTGAAACTTTCGGATCAAAGGCAGAGAAGTATCGTTTCCAGGAGGAATGTTTTTTAAAAGGAATCCGCGGCTCTGCTAAGCGTTTTACGGTGTTCTGTAAGGCGCAACAGAGAGCTACGTGGCGCAAGAAGCACACCGACTCTCTTATTACGTGAGAACAATCGCTTCTTACGCGGTAATAATAAGTCGCTTGTTTCTGCACACGCAAAAACCCGTTCAAAGCCGTTACACGCTGGAAAGGACGCTGAAACAGGTAGAAAAAGCGAAGTAATGGCGACCATGTTTGACGCTCGGAAACTGTCGTATGGCGTATTCATGGTGAAGATGCTACCGCGTGTAAAAATCGACTCGGTATTTTTACGTTGAATCAATTACAAATTCAATCTGAATATTTTTGGCATTTTACGCTAATTGCTTAACGTTTCCAAAAGCTTAGATACATAACCAGCGTAGTCTAGAAGATCATTAACGGATAAGACGGTGTCGTTTTCCTTCTTGGAGTAAAAATGTAAGAATCTGGGATTGATCGACAAACAACACTTAAAGAGATAATTGGAAATTTATTAAAAAAGCGAACGGAATTATTAGATTGTTACGTACGTTCGTCCGACTTTTTCTATGTAACAAATATTCAAACAGGATGAGTTTGTCTTGGGATCCGACAGAGTCGACATTTGATTGTCAACGGTATCTCTTCATTGAAGAACGAACTCGAAGAAATCTGTTGCGCCAGTAAAGTTCGAAAAATCTTGAATAATACTTTTATTAAATAAAATCTAAATAATCTTTAATATACTGTACCCAATGTATATACGTCGATTTAAGACATTAAAAGCATGAAACACGCGGAACGAAGAGAGGCAGGAATCACGGAGGCTCGAATTACCGGCAGGATATCAGCGTAGGTTACACCTTGGTCCCCGTTCTACCTGGGGAACGTTACCACGAAACTGGTCCCGCTGTAAGCGGAGAAAACAGGGTCCGAAGGGGGTGGAGAGGAGCACCTGGCAGCCGTGCACAGGTAGCGAGCTGGCCTTTTGTCGTCCTCGGAGCCCTCCCACGTTCGGCCAGCCACGGAAACTTCTTCCTTTCGAACCGATCGCCTTCTTTGTGCCCCGGACGCAAGGAGGATGAACAGCTGGTGAAAACAGAACCTTTCCAGTCGACGACAGCCAGCTGCTCTGCACATCTCTCTTTCTCTCTCTCTCTCTTTGGCGTCCTGTGCACCCTCCATTCTACGTCAAATGCCTCAGTATTCTACTAATATCCGAAGCATGGTGTGCTATTTGTTTCGTTAACAAACGTTATAGTGAGACAAATCAACGTTTAAAGGGCTTTTCTAAGATTTTCGTTTTATTCTCGTTGAGATTTGAGGAGGACTTTCGGCAGAAAAATGTAGTTTCATAGGTTGAACGAACTCTTTGCACGATGTCCGACCAAACGAACTCCTGTCGACTGAATCTACTTATCTAAGCACGAACCTTTACTGCGTAAATCGTCTCTCAACTGGTTATTAACGAATTAACTGAACGAAATTAATTGCATAAGAATATTCAAAGATTTAGTGAATTTCTACCGAATCTACTTATCTGAACGTGAACTTCTATTACGCGAATTGCTCGTTCCTCAACGGTTTCACGCGAGGAGTTCCTACTACCTGCAGCTTAACTAAATTTTCTATCGCTAATTCTATTATATCTTCTAATTCTACCATATTTCTTTTCGGATACGATCTCTTCTTCACCAATTAATTCAACAAATTATCGCACATGCGTCGTTGCACAAGAATATCCAAAGATTAGCAAACGCGTCGGAACGAAGCACCACTGCTTCGCTATCGTTTACAAATCGCCAAACACTCGCTAGAACCATTTAATATAATTTAATGCGTCGTTGTTACCATAGTTACACGTATCACCGTGTACACCGAGTCAGCGAAACGGTTCTCACGTGCGAATTCCTTTCACGCTTCGCAATCGTTTCGCCGTGGCATCGAGGCACCGTCACCTTGAAGCCCGTGTCACCGATCTTTCTTCCGTCTAATTGGCCGACGGTTGCGTAAATATCCGCTCCATATCCTCCGATCGTAGCAAGTATAATCGAATTGCGAGAAAATTCGTCCCGAGTGTGTCGCGGCCTCGCCTTCCATCCAATACTCGCCTCAAATCGCCATCAATCTTGTCGGTTGCAATTAAAAAGTTGCTCTCACGAGCTGTCCGTACGCTGCTCCTCGCTTGGCTTTTCCTCGTGAGAATAATGAAATCGCGCTGGTGAACGCAAAAGGAACGCGATTTTCATCGTGGCCGGCTCGACGATTAACGCGTCACTCGTTATTCCGTCTCGTTAGACGGGACTTTGGACCGGACAGTGGAGATGGAATTCGTGTGGACGAATGAATTCGCGAGGCTCGCAGGGCGTGTCGAATCGGTTTGGTAAGATAAAGGCGAGGAATCGTTGGTTTTTGGATTTCGTAAGCGATCAGCATGGCTCGGACTATCGATTTTCGTGCCTAGTTCGCTGGGAGCTACAGCAATGTTAGAATAAATACCAAAGGAAATAAAAGTATGCGTTATCGTATTTCTGTTAAAAAAAAGTGATAGCGATGTTAATATTACATAGTTGTCCTAAAAGTTTCTTTCGTTTTATGAGGAAATAATAGACGCACAATGTCTTTTGTTTTATATTATTTTGTCGAATTACTTGCGATCCATTTTGTTCTGTCGAGATAAACACCGCGACATCTCACAGAATTTGCTTTCACGTTCGTACGAAGGTGCACTGTTGTAGAAAACACGTTGGCGAAAGAAAGACACTTTTCCGACAACCTAATATCAAGAATAGTCGCGTGTGACTCATAATTGCTGAAAAAATAACATTTTTGATGTTACTTATTGCGGTTGGTTTCATAATTTCGCTGTTAATACAGAAGAATAGAGGAACATGTAGGTTTTTGTTGACATTTTACGACAGCTTGCAATCGGATAATTCTTTTGGCACAGGCTTTAGGTACTTTTTAACAATTTCCGAGAAAGAGTTATGGTATACGATAATTCCAAGTTATATCTTTATGAGTCTGGGACGCATTAATTTTTCCCGTTTTTAACAAGGAAACGATAAGATAATAACAGTCTGCGAATCCTAAATTCAAGGTCTACCACGATGATCGATATCGACCTTCGACGGTCTACTATTTCACGCGTGTTCTGCTCGTCCTACAAAATACAGTCTTTTCACGCGAACATACGTGTATTATCTACGGAAGTAAGACACGTGTCCCTTGTGAATCGATTTACCTTCGGAGAGATTTAATCACTACAAAGATCAAAGTGTTACTTGGACGGAATCATCGAAGCTCGACCGAACTCACAATCAAATCATTGAAAAAACCACTTACTCGCGAAAACCAGCGATTGAATTATCGCAGATTAGATTTATATTAGATTCCTCAGCGAGAACTCCACTCCAATCGAGATTGCGATCGAAGTTGCGCGAAGATAGGATTAATCTGACTCGTTAGCGCGGCAAAAAGCACAGAGCTTTCAGGATCTTGGCTCCCCTGGTGTTAGTCGGAGCTGACGAGCGCGTATTCAGACCCCTGCAGAGACTATTCCTTTCCATGGTTCACGATGTACATTACGCTATGGAAATGAAAGCTGGCAACCCTTGGAAAATGACGATACCCGACCCTCGTTTCGCGTCGCGGCGCCTCGTACACCCTCCATCCAGCACAGACGCGACTGAAATTAGTTATCGACGCGAGACCAGACTTCTTAGTACCTGTCGTTTTGCTTCGTGCAGACGAAACAGCTGCGTCCTTTGAATTCGATCGCGTATACTCGATCGAAGTTGATGCAAATCCGTCCCGGACGACCAACTTGCTTTAATCGCTGTTTCTCTGAAGTCGGAAGATTCTTGGGATTAGTAGAAGTGGAATTGATAGGACGACGAAAAGATAAAATTCCCAGTGTAATAGCGACGCGGTAGCAAGAAAATTTTGATCGTTCTTGTAGGGAGAGAAGCTACGATTTCTCCATCTTTACGAAATCACTTGATACGCAAAAGTTGACGTTAAGATCGATATTAAAGTTGCGTCCAATAAGAGAACGTATTAATCGACGATAAAATTCTTCATGTAGAAACACGTGAAGATGTAGAACGTAGAAAATCGAAAGGAACCTGCGAAATGACATTCAAATGATCGACTAATACCGCCTCGATCCCTCGTAAATTTCAAATTTGCTAAACACGGATCACGTTAGACACGATTTACCGAAGTCTTGAAGCACACCTCACCCTAATCTCGTGATATGCTGAGCCAGACCAGCCAAAGTTATACCAGATTAGCTTATGCTAGACCCTTATACCATAGCAAACGCAGGTCCCCGTGAAACCCACAGGCCACGATGGGTTCCGATCGTACTTAATTCTACTTTATATCGGCTCTGGCGTCGGATTCAACTTATCACCTTGTGTTTTATAACAGCGATCTAGGTTCGAGTCACGGAAACGATCGTTGGAAGAAAGTTTTCGTTCGCGTACCGGTTCGGTAGGATTTCAGAAAGGAATTTCTACGGTTATCTCTCAGGACAACGCATCGAAAAGCCGTTTATCTTGGCGAGTTGGCCGCGTTCGAAGGCTTATCAGCGATACCAAGCCACGTGTGCCGTCGATGAGTCAGACACGCCTTCTTACCATCGCGGACTCCATTTTCTTCGACCTGTTTCGAATTTTTTTCTCACCGGTGCACACACCGACGACCCGGCGCCGACCGATGTGTTACACGACTCGCGTCGTGACCAAGTTTCGCAACCTTTCCTCTGTTACGGACCCTGACACCAGCCGGCTAACTTTGAAACGGACAGTTGGCAGTTAGTTCAAGGAATCTTGGATTCAGAAACCATCGAATTTTCAAGTTATTTACAGGGATCGATAGTTGAATGCAACGACGATGAAACACACTTTGGAAATACAATATATGGCATATTTTGGAAGTAATCGAGTCGCTCGAATATTTTTACCATCCTCTTCGCAAGGATGTAATCTTCCCTTTATTTTGGCCCTGGAGCAAGAACATCAATGAAATTGATGTATTGCCTCTTTAATGTAATCATTTAGTAAGATGCGTCTCCATCGTTGGTTATTAATAAATGCTATCTTCTTTGCATTCTAAAAGAAAGAATTCAGTTCTAGAGGTACAGTTACAAATGTAAGTTAAAAACGCTACTTTTGAAACGGAGCACGTAGAGAAAGAGAGAAAGAGAGTATAATGGCTGAAAGTGGAGGTTGGATTTATTATCGATGAGTTATCCCGGACATCAATTATTCGAAGATCCACTAAACGCAACTTCAATCCATGCATTACGAATAGGATCCGTTTTGCATAGGTTCCACTAAACGCTGTATGCCCTATACTGGCATCTGCAAGGCGTGAGTTATTTTAGACGCGGAATTCCCTATGCATAGATTATACTAGCTATAAATTATTCCTCCTGTAGGATTCTCCGTACACAAACCATGTAGCTTAACCCCCCCCCCCCTCTCTGTCTCTCTCTCTCTTTCTCTGCGTCTGTCTCTGTCTGTTCTACGCTATTCGTACACGAGTAGCATTAGAAGTATACCAAAATCAGTTAAGCAATCTGTATACTAATCGTTAGTATATCGATCGAGTAATCGTGAGATGGATAGCTTCATCTACTGTTAACCTTCCACTATCATCAAACGGAGTAGATTCATTAATAATAGACTACGATGGCTACAAACAGTTAACAGACTACGAATATAAATGCAAATCGGTATTCTTCTAGACAGAACGAAAAAAGTAAATAGAACCTAAACGGAAATTTGCTTCCTCCGTTTCTACTTCTTGATTGGTAATTGCAATAATCGCGATAGAAATTTAGGAATTCTACTTACGGCAGAAAGTTCCCTCCGTTTTCTACGTATTTTGAAGATTTCGTAATAAAAAAATACGTATCCTTACAGACGCGACGAAAGAAATAGAACCTAAACGGAAATTTGCTTCCTTCGTTGTTACTTCTCGATTGGTAATTGCAATAATCGCGATAGAAATTTACAAATTCTACTTACGGCAGAAAGTTCCCCCTCCGTTTTCTACGTATTTCGAAGATACCGTAATAAAATGTACGCAAGTACTTTTAAAATCAAAAATGTATCTCTTCGTGGATATTACATCGGTTAACGGGTAACAAAGTAACAAAGTAATACCAATTTAAAAAGATCGAACATGAAATCAATTTGCTTAATTAAGCAGCGATATCGAAGGAAAGATGCAACAGCGATATCAAAGCAGACCGCGACTCATTCTCGCATTTCGGCAACGGTACCCATCGGAAACGGTCATTAGCACGATCGTTAAGGAGAGGATAGCCTGGTCGAGGCAGGAATATCAAGGAGGATCGAGCCGAGCTCCACCCAGGGCTAATATCTTGCACAACGGTGCTGGAACGAGCCTCATCCTGTAGACGTTCTCCAGCGGCGTGATTCCGCGTCTCGGTGAGCGTAGCTCACGCGAACATTGTCCAGTAATTGACCCTGAACCTCGTACCGTTACGATCAGCTGCCAGCTACACACCTGCTCCGCTCGTGATTAGCCACGATTCCAGTCGATTCATCGATTTTCCACCGTCAGATTCCCACGTGGATTAGGACGTAAGTTTCGCAAGGACATCCGTAATATGTGTAATATTACGATAGAATACTTTTTCGCGTTCTGTAGACAAAGTGAGTTGTTTATGTCTAAGACTAATCTTTCTATCGTTCTGAGTTTTCAACAATTTTTGAGGAATTTCCAGGGTATTTGTCGCGTTGTTCGCGTCGGGCATACGTTCTTTTAGCGTTTCGAGTTTTCCAAAATGGTGTTTCGAATTAAAGAATTCTAGGATTCTTATCATCGCGTTCTGGATCGATTTCTTGTTTTTAAGAAATTTTACAGAAATTCCAAGATATCTGTCGTCGTTGAAATTAATTCCGAATCGTTACTTTGTTTCCTATCATTCGTGCTACAAATCTCGGCGAAGGTAAATTCACGCGAACTCCGATAAATTTCGCCTTGAGTATAATTCTTCTGACAGTATCGGTGGTGTGGTTCGAATATGAAAAAGTCTGGCCGAGGGCTTGAGAATTGTCGGTGTAATATTTCCCGGTGTATCGCGCGACTCAGCACGCACCGGAAGTGCCGATAAGGCGGTCGATGGAAATCGCGCCGAATGACCCCGACGCTAGGCGAACGCGTTTCGCTCACGATCCAGGATAAATGCAACGTTGGCTTACCAAGAAACCTGGACAACTGTGTTGATCTTCAGGTAGCACCGAAGGTATCCAGTAGTTCGTGAAAGGTTCAAATATTTCATTCTTAAATATTTGTACTTCATCTAGCGGGAAAAGTACCAGTGGATCGGCGCATGCGAAACGATAGTTCTTTAAATGTCGTTCGAGTTAACTTCGCCGAGAAACGCGATCGAAAGATAAAGTTAATCACCTTTCTCAGAACCAAAAATAAGTTCATTCAAATTCTAACGAGTTTCCATCAGAAGGTCTCTCCGTTACTATCCTCCAGAAATCAGAATGTTAGGTTGGCGCGTACGAAACCGTCTATTCTTTCAATATCGTTTTGAAACGACGAAAATTTCGAAATCGTCGAAAGTCGAGGAGTTCGGTCGGAAAATCGGTGGATCTTGCCTTTTCTCCACGTCTGTTGGCGAGAAGAGAGCCGTAAAAGTCGCAGACCGTGTGGTGACCTGGACATAGGTTGAATGAGCCAAACCAGTACTCGGTGGGCTCCGATTGGCGGCTATTTCGGAACTTTCAGGCCGCTCAAGTGTGTCGTGATTCTCGTGGTTGCCTCGGTGCCCACATTCTCGCTCTTGTTCCATCGTAGCTCGTTCCAGCGATCGCTGGAACGTGTTTTGTTCCTGGTCCGTGAGAAACTTCTCTTCGAGCACCACTCTAATCTCAATGACAGTGGCCCCTGTCGATTTATTTTCGCGTCACCTGCGCGTAGGCCACAGAACTAGGCTTTTGCGCTACGTTAGATGCACTGGGCGTACTCAGGCTGTGGGTTGGAAACTGTGGGTTACGATCGGCTATGCGGAGGAATGTCGGTAACGTGATCGTTAACGCGCAGGATGACAGTTGGAAGTTTCACTTGGTAGAACTCTGTTCGTATGAACCGCGACGAACAAAAAAGTGGTTCGTACAACTGCAGTTCCTACACTTAACGCAAGTTTATTGCTTTTTCTCGGTACTTGCGAATTTTTGTTCAAACGTTTATGGACGAACAAGCGGAATCTGTGAACAGGATCCTGTTGCAAAATTTCACGAGTCGCACACATCAAATTATGAATCTAGCAAGATAGATGGGTCGGTGGACGAAATATCTACGATCAACGTGTCGAGTCCATTTTTACCAATTTCTTACCCATCATTTTATCAACCCTTAGAGTGCTCTGGATGCATATATGCGTCTGGCGAAAGTCATCGGTGTGGACTAAGGTCGCATATATGCGTCTGGCGAAAACCATCGGTCTGGACTAAGGAGGCATATATGCGTTTGTCAATTTTTCCGAGCACCTACGCAGAAGTAATACTATTACGTTTGTGTGAGATAAATATAAATGCATTTCAATGTTAATGCCGCGTTCGAAGAAACTGTCTTTTCTTTTTTTTTATTTAAACTTTGCATTCACAATTTGTCCAATTTGGACATTTGGTAGAATAATCGTGCGGGCACAACACAATTATCAAGAAGAAAATGCGTTGTTTGTGTAAAACATAAGAGAAGGAAGGACAGAAAATGCGATGTCGGATTATGTATCGATGATTGTTTTGAAATTTTTCACGCGCAACTGAATTATTAACTTGTGTTATATTTACTAAATTTAGTTTTCTAGTTTATTGTTTTCTAGTTTACTACCCAAATTCTAGTTTATTGTAAATTTCAATGTTTATAATAAACAATTAATACTAAAAAATAACGCTCTTGAATCATTTAATCTCGTGCAAAGGAATTACTATAACTTATTACGATTTGCGCTTTGAATAGTCAATCAACAGAGTTCAGTATAGCGAAAAAGTGTTCAGTCCACAGCGATCGTCAGCGCTGGCAGCATGCCGTCCGTACGGATGGCATAGGCTCCGAGTATTCAGCACTCTAAGGGTTAAACGTCAAGTATACTCGCGTTTGGTAGGATTATTCTATAGAGGATTGTGCATAGACGTGTTTAGAAGTTGACCAACCACTCGTCAAAGCTACTAACACGCCACTTACATTCGATATTGTCGATCGTACGAGTTTTCGGTTTTACCACCCTGAACAGGTGTTTGGCGTAACCTAAAAGGGTTAAAAGAGACTCAGTTTGGGAGTAGAGTCGATAGAGCGCTGACGACTTTGATCAGACTTGGTACATGGAATTTGTTGTCACGGATGTATAGGTATCAGGAGTAATTTAGATTGGTTGGAGGAACATGGTCTGTGAAGTAAGAGCAGATTCCGCTGCTGTAGATTAACCTTTCGAATTTGTAAACTTTGTTGAACTTACCGCGCCTCCGGTAACATTGTGTGTCTACAAACAGTAAGTTTATTTAAAGCCGATGCTATTGCAAAGGTGTAACTCGCGTAGAGAAGAAGCGCGTCAAACGAAGATCCTACCATGCATCGATTACCTTAGAACTTGCTTATGGAAACTATTTTCAGTTCAGGCTACGATAAACATAGGTTTTGTTTGACTGACAAGATGTTGCGAGAGGCTGTTGTAAAAATACTTTGCTTTGTTGCGTTAGATTACGTTAAACGGAAATTATTCTAAAAGTAAATTCTTTGTACAGAGTCTTTGTAGAAAACACTGGCATTTTTTACACATTTTTAGAAGATATCGTGACTCGAATCCATAAAGACCAACGATTAAAATAAGCAAATAGTCGAGAATAGTGTGTACGTCGACTATGTTTCTATGTGTCATAGTTATGTTCGTTAAGCGGTTAACGCAAGAGCCTGTACGCGTAAATTGCATCGCGAATACGTTTTATTTTGCACGGGTAGCGAGACTGTACGATTAGAAATAGCGGGGCTACCGCGGTAGAGGTAGCACGAGCTTTCATATTAGAAGTAGATTATTTAAGGCGTAGGTCACGTTAAGCGTAGGTTACGCTAGACACGGGTCACTTTAAGCCCAACCCCCTTGATAAACGATACATTTTGCTAATCTTCTATAGCCGGCGTAAGTCATGCCTGGCATAAGTTACGTCAAATATAGTTGGACGTTCTAATATATTTCGCGTCACTCGTACCGTATTTCACGCTCGTTCAATTTGAAATTAATTTTCTCATCGGATATTAATCGTCCAATTTCTTTCCGCGTTTTTTTTTTATAATCGTAATTGATCGAACAACAAAGATCGATGTTTAAAGCGGATCGCGTTTAAAGAGGAGCTTCCGAGATGTTGCTGAAATTCTTCGCGAAGAACATTGGATCGAGTAGATTCTAGACGGGCAAGATCGTTCGAATGGACTGAAATAATCGTCCCGCTAAAGCAGCAATCATTGGATTCTCGAAGAAGCTTCTTAATAAAGCAAGGTTAGCCGAAGTCTCGTAAAACTGCCCTACTGACCCGGGAATCCTTGGATTTCTGCTGAACCATAATGGAAGATAGCCTGATAGTAAATGGAGAATCTATCTCTCGCAGAAAATTGCCACGTACTATTAACCATAAATTTCTTAGAATGTTAATCGAACTAAGCGACCTTCCAACTGAAATTAGAACTTCACGAATCGTCGAGTAAAAATACAGCCATCGTTCACTTGTTCCACAATTAGCGGAAAGTTTAATAAATATTCGATCTAGACTCGAGTATCATCCTGTCTGTAAGATATGGCCGAAATTTGATCAATCGTCGGATCCCCATTTCCGAAAATCACATTAGTTTCTTTCAATTTGCTTTTCTATTTTTCTTTTCTTTTCTATTTTTTTTTTTTTTTTTTTTTTAAATCGAGGTAGTCCGTCACTTTCAACATGCGACTGGTTTTAGTCAGTCGTCGCGTGGATTCACACACGGCCACGAGCTGTTGGTCCCTTTGAAAAATCCGCTGAAATTTAAATATAGCGGCGTGTAAAAAAGAAAAAAAAAAATAGAAGAAAGGGAAAATCTGTCGATAGTTTCGGGTATATTGATGGAAAAAAATAGAATGGGCGAATGGTTTTCGATCTTTTGGGTGCTTTATTGCACGAATACGAGTGTGGTTTTTCCGGGGATATCGAGTCGATAAGTCGATTTTTATGAATGGAGGGATATCGAGAATCTTTAACTTTAATTTACGAGGCAGATTAACGAGAAGAGAAATACAGCTTTCATTGTCGTGATCTAAGAGTGCTTTCATCACGTACTACGCAGTTCTTTTAATCCAATCGTCGGAGAACCGGCAGATTTAATGAAATTCCTTAAAAGCAACGCGACCAGCAGCAGAATCGCTCGAGGTCGTCGTTCCGATTTCACGACCGATCGTTGAAAGCAGAACGAAGTTGACCCAAAAGAAAAAGAAAGAAGAAAAGAAGGAGGAAGAAAAAGTATTCGGCGGGAGTGTTCACGAAGAAAAACAGAAAACGCAAGGTCGATGGAGAAAGAGGAACAGTAGTTGGCTCGTTAATTCTTTTAATTGCGGTTTAGGTCAGATTTGCGTTAGGAAATCTTGCAGGATTGCATCTCGCAGGATTAATGACTGACGATGGATGGCGAGATAAGTCAGCTCCTCCGTGTCATTGTATTTTACAACATAGTCAAGAGTAGCTGGAACTCAATAACGAGTGGCTACGGTTCGAAGTAACTCAACTTACGAACTCTTTTGGTACAGCCGAATTTGACCAGATTTCGACATAATTTTTCTATCGCCTTCCATTTCAGAATTGTTGATCTTTTTGATTTGTATCGACGATGAATCGCCGGTGTAAATATTCTGAACAGATCCTCGATATTCGAACTTGAAAGAGTTAATGAAACTCATAACTCATTTCCGTGGTTAAAAAGTGTAAAAAATGAATTTCAGCGAGGAGAGCTGGTCACGGTCGTCGATATCGATTTACAAAAGCGTCGAAAGGCAACTATGGAAGCTTGTCCATCGTTGACCGAACGAATATTTATGGTCGTTCGCGGAAGACGCGGTAACACTGGTAGAAAAAAGAGTTCGAAGAATGATACATCGATGTCAATAGTCTAACGACAACGTCGAGTTGAATTTAGAGAATACCACGGACAACAGAAAGATACTTTAATTTGAAAAAAAAAAAGATAGAATTTGACAAAGGGTACATTCATTTTTAGTATTTTTCGTAACGTTATTTTTCTTTTCTTTTTTTTTCCTTTAAAATTAGCGATAACGACTTAACGAGATAGCAATGATCGCGTCTAGTTGCACGTGTTTCGAGAAGAAATGGCACGCGAGGCATCGATCAGAGGCGAAGTTGAAACACGCGAGCAACCAGAAGGGTTGGAGGAAAAATTGAAAACGCATTAGCCCGAGAATTTCGCTCTTATCGGAATTTCTGCCCTAGTTGGCGCGAACAAACTTCGAGATTCGAGTGGTGAAACGAACTCGTGTCTCCGAGTCGCGTGGCCAGTTGCTGTACACACCAGAAGGGTCGATCTTTTCCTGCCGCTTCGATTCTTCTCTAATCGTCGCGATCCTTTGGATATCCCAATACTCGCAGAAACTAGAATATTTGTATATCGATGGAAACGAATTACTACGTAAATCGCATTTCTTCAGTTCTCTTCAAAAACATATGAAATTAAATAAAAAAATGTTCGCACGACACAGTGAAAATTCTTTGCGCCAAATTGTCGTTAACAGGCCGCGGATTTTTATGCATTTTCGTAATTTACGAGAGCAGTCGAAGGAATAAAACTTAAATGGAAATTTGTTGCGTCTGTTGAATATTACAACGAGTACCTTCCTTTGCATATTTTATTCTATATTTTTCCATATTGCGTGGATTCTGTGCTTGTTTGTATGCATCTTTAAAGTTTCCATGAATACGAGAAAAAATCCGGCTCTCGCTAACAGACGCCCTTAGTGTTTGGATATTACCACGTGTTTTCGACGCGATCGATGACGATAAGAAAGAGCCGGTTGGGGTTGCACGATTTCGCTGGGCCGAAGAGAAGGGTCGTGAACGATCGAGCGGAGAAAGGCAGACGAGAAGAAAACGAGAGAACGGACCCTTTCACCGGCAAAATGGCCGAGAAGCTTGGCGAGTTTCAGTTTCATTTCGAGAGGACGCCGCCCCATCGACCCGTCTGGACTCTTGCCGGCCTTTCGTTTGTCGCAGTTCACCATCCAGGGACAAATGGGAACGAGGGAGCGATTGTTATGGGGGTGTTGCTCGTTTCGAGAGCTGTTTTTCATTTGGATTGCAATATTGATATGGATTCTGCTGAATCTTTCATCGTTTCGATCGGTCTTCTGCTTTTTTCTCTCTCTCTCTCTCCCTCTCTCTTTTCATTTGTTAAGTTGATAAATCGAATTTTTCGTATGAAAGGAGCGCAGTTATTGGATTTTGGATATTTGGGACGACCTTGTTTGCAGATGAAATTGTGATGTAAGCGATCGTTGATCTATCGAAGTCGTAGATTTATATAACGCTATTGTATGTATAATGTCTGTAGAATGTGTAGATTTTGCAGAGAAGTCAAACTTGCTCGAAAGGAAGTAGAAGAGTATTAATTGTAATCAGTTTCTCTCGTTTTTTTTTTTTTTTTTTTAAATTTCTAACTTTCAATTATTATCGTCCGATCAGTTGATATTTCCAAGAAGGAAACTATAGCTTGGTAAAATTTCCAAACGTTTCGTACAGCAGACGTGCGATGTATTAGATTGTCGGAAAAGTGTTTTTCTTTCACAGACACGTCTTTTACAACGACGCATCTTTATACAAACATGAAACCTAATCTGTCGAACGTTGTGATCTTTATCTTGATAAAACAAAATGGATCATACGTGATTCGATGAAATAATGTAAAACGGAAAATGTTGTGCATCCGATAGACCTAATACGTATAAAAATTCTGTGTGGTTGGCGTCCAAATATCTTCATAAGCCAAAGAGATGTATGAAACACGCGAAGCCTACGACCAACGCAACGCATTATCTTGCAACATCCTTTTCCCACGTCTGAAAATTTGATTTCTTCCATCCCGAAGCAACACGAAATTTCCTTCGGTTTCTTTCTGAAAGCGCTTATATGTAGTTAGTTTACCGAGCTGGTACTATTAATATTGCAGGATATTTGATGGTCATGGCAGACGAAAGCAATTTGCTCGATCCTTTTCGTAGCAAAACTTCGCCTCCGAACGTCGGCAACTTCGCCAATCTTCCCATTTAACGAGAACCTTTTTAGTAGCCGTGCGTTGAACCTCGGTTAGCGATCTTCTGTCCATTCTCCCGGAGCGTTTGTACGTTTCACACACTTGCAACGCAGATGCGAGATCTCTGGAAAAAATACAAAAGAGTTTTCTCCATGTAAAAATGATTTATCGTTTGTTTGAAATTAGTTTTAAAACTATCAACGATTTATTCGACGTATCGAGAAAAAGAAAATCTGATATGCAATATTCCAGTCTCCGTCATACGGTAGAAGAGATCAAGTCGAGCTATTCAAACTCCTAATTGGAGGCACAAGGCCGCTAATTGGACACAGAAAAATAACAAATTTCTATTACAAAGAGAAGCTTCTGCTCACGTGTTGTGAACCCCGCGACTACCACTCATCGTACGACTTCGTGCCTTTAAAATGCACAAAATTTCGTGAACCACGCAACACGCTCAAAATCTCCAAGGAACTCTGCGAAGTATCCAGTTCGAGACAGAGCGCAGGAAAATGTACCAAATCGACGAACGCATGGAGCGAGATCTAAAAACAAGCGAAACCATCGCTAATCACGATGTTAAACAATGCAAGAAAACGAAGATGAAAATTCCACATGAAAATTCCATTACCCTATGGGATGCCAGAAAAATATCTACAAATGTTCGAATACCGCCATGTCATATGATACAAACCTTCGATCGTCGTTTAGGTTTGTTACTCGAGTCGGAAGAATATTCGAATGGACCTAAGTACATAATTTGTCTTGCAATTCGCCACGCTTATCTACGCACACTTTTTAAGCGATCTACGTTTGAAAACATAGTAGCATGTACATTTACGAAAACGTACATTTATATTGGATATAACTCTTACTCGTTGAAAAGAAGAAAGTTCGCACAGCTAACGTTAATATTCTTCGTCGTAATTATCGGTATTCAACGTATCTTTTTATTGTTTCGTTATTCGTATTAAGAAGTAAGACCGGTTTAACGCGGAGATACCCCATATCGTGATACGCGTGCGATAAATAGCGAATATACGTACGCACATGCACATGGTTTCTCATAATACGCAACAAATTTGATTATTTCGTGCAAAGTTCAAGATTGAGTTTAACATGCTGATGCTTGTTAACTCGAATAATCCTACCTTAGTATATGTATATATCGTACAAATTTTTAGTCGTAACCGGGAATTTTTGCTGATATCGTGTACACGAGTCACGGAAGGGGAAATTTAACGGCTTATAATTTTTCGTCGACGAAAAATTTGGTCGCATTGCGGCCACGAAGGAATGCAACTTTAATAGTTAAACGCGTGGCTTGCATGCTGGTGACGTAGCAGTAATAAAGGTTAATGGACAGCGAAATATTTCAGCTTCGTTGCATAACGACGCCCATCACCGTGTCGTGCCTTATTCAAACAAGCTGAAATCGAGTCGCTGCCTTCCCAATGAAATTTATTCATCTATTCATTTATTAAACGTGTCCTGAACTCGAACGAACTCGCTGGAGAAAAGAAACAGAGAACCGAAGAGGTAGTCTTCCATTCTTGCGATGGACTCCGGAAGAGATGAATTAATCTTCCTACGTTCTTATTTCACTGGAATTTCACAAGAAAATCATTTTCTTCCCTCTTCGTTCCCTTAAAACGTTCTTCGATCCTGCTACGTTTTCTCGGCAATCTTTCGACCCAGTTATATCTTTCTAACTATGAAAACTATCTTCGTAATTTGGACCAATTATGGAAAATGTCTCGTTGGTACAGCTACGCGATTTATCATTTCAATCTTACATCGAACATGTTTTCGCGATATCCCGAACTCTTTTTTGTTTTGCTAAGACGAGAGCAAAAAATGAAAAAGCGAAAGAAACTGCGAGTCGATGGAGGACGAGTGTCGAACGAATCTTCTTCTTGAGATCGGGAAAATTCGAGGGGCACAGACGGGTCGGATTCTCCGGGGCTTTGCCAGGTTTCATCGGGATTTGCCATCAGCACCATGCTCCTAAGATTTATGCAAATTTCTCTCGAAGGCTATCTGTCGGAAATTTCTAACCAGTCGGTTGTCCGGACGACCTCGAGTATCTTCGAGCCTCGATTCTCTCCATATCGCGTTTCTACGTTTATACTTTGGTTCACCGCTAACGCGCTATTTGTGTGAAACGTCTAATCTTGAAGTCGTAAAGAAAAATGAACCAAACTTGAAACGCTGTTTTTAACGAAAATGGTCACTGAAACGCGAGATTGAAAATCATAAATCATCTACTGTTATATAAACTTCTTCGCATGATATTGCTAGAGATAGAGAAGCTGAATCTATAGCTGCAATCCCATATTGATCAATCACGTAAATTGATAAGAACCTAACTCGGTTATAATTTATAATTTAAAGACGTTATATACGTTCTGCTCGTGACGATGATATTTTATGGAATTAATAAGTAAATTATAGAATTAATCATATAGCGGTAAAGTCCTAAGATTTAGTTAAAAAAATTAAAGTCAATTTTAAACAAAGATATCGTTAATCAATTTGGGTCCTAGGAAACTTGTTTCACGTTGGTACAATCATCATATACCTTTTACACACACACACCCGTTTGACGTTTGTTACGATTGAATACAATTCGTCGTTCTATCGTGATTTTTCTAATTAGCCTGAGAATTAGACTGGCAATACAAATCTATGGCAAATCCCTTTACACGACACATGTGCACAGTCATCGACTACATATTAAAATGACGCGCAAGCTGAACCATCGGTCTCAAATATTAAAGCAGATCCAGTTCTGCCCTATTNCGAGGAACATCAAAAAGTTAACAAATAAAAGCAATCATTATATACCTTTTACACACGCACACACGTTTGACGTTTGTTACGATTGAATACAATTCGTCGTTCTATCGTGATTTTTCTAATTAGCCTGAGAATTAGACTGGCAATACAAATCTATGGCAAATCCCTTTACACGACACATGTGCACAGTCATCGACTACATGTTCGACATATTAAAATGACGCGCAAGCTGAACCATCGGTCTCAGATATGAAATCAGATGCAGTTCTGCCCTATTCGAGGAACATCAAAAAGTTAACAAATAAAAACAGACGATCCGTTAGAAGAAGGAAAAAAACTGCTCGTGCCGCGATGGTTGAAAAAAATTCAATGGTGATAGATCGTAGGAAAGTACCTCGAAATGTTTCATTTTGATTGATTCGTACGTTGGAAGTGATGCTAGAGATTTATCGTGCAATTACTCGTGCCATTGTTTCAATTATTTATAACAGACGCGTGATTTATGGCGACAACGATGTGTCTTCGTGTTTCGAGGAACTATTTTCTTCGTTAGCAGAAGCATGGCTATCGTTCCCCTATTTATAGCGATTCCACGTTTCTGAAATAGCAACAATTTCCGTTAACAGCAGGAAATGATACGCTTTCGTCGAGTGGCGTGGCATAGAAAGTGAAAGGACAATGGATCAATTTGTCTTTAGACTTTAGACCAGTCTTGCCATTTCGCGATCGATTTTTTCACCGTCTACAATCGTTTTCCTACCATCGTTCTTATGTTATTAGCGTTATTACTTGCTACGAGATTGCCTAGGTTCTTGTTGGACTTGGTATGCTTCCTCTCGTATCGTATAATCTTCGTATAATCGTATAATCTTTTAATTCGCAGATGTAATTTGCATTACGTGTTTCGATCCATTTGAGAATTTTTTCTTTTTCTTTTTTCTTTTTTTTTTTTTCTTAATGGGCAATAAACGCAATAATATACCTGTAGACTAAAACACATTGTGTGTGTGTTTTTTTAATAGCGAACGTAATAGCGTAATATTGTAGAGCAACGGTAATAAAAGAAATTCGTAATAAAGGAAATTCTTTAAGATAAGGGATAAAAATAGCGGATTATTTTCGGAAATGATTCGCGAGATTAACCTTGAAATTATATGAGAACGCGCGAATATATTTATGTATTACGTTTTTCTCTTTATCGCTTTTATTATGCGTCATGACGCAAATATTTTACGATTCTTTTGTTTTTTTTTTGTTTCAGGTAAGCATCGCTAACTCTGATTCCTCGGAAATGGTTTCTGATTCATAAGTCCACTGGTAACGTACTAATTACGCTTATTAGAGAACACCTGACGTTAATGGAAATGGCCGTAGCGCGTTTGTTGCCGAGTTTCTTGATGCTCGTATCTTTGATTGCTTATCATTTCTGTTAGAATTAAAGATTGGAGAATTTGATCGAATTAAAAAGAAATTAAAAAATGTAGCGCCATTGGTATAATTAATTTTAAACGCGAAGAGAAAGGAAGTTTAAAAGCGTGAATGATTGATTTTAACATGGTCAGTAAGTTCGAAGACGAGTTGCGAGTTTGACAATGATTCTGCTAAAAAATAAAAAATAATTCAAATTCCCTGATCATCGCATAATCACGTAAAAATGTATACGTTTCCATCTTTTTACAGAGTAATTCTAAACGACAGCAAATTTTCAAAATGTCTAGTCTTGCGACTATTTATGTCGACGTTTAAATCGTCTAGGCTGGTTCGCGAATAAGACAGGTTTATAGTATCACATTTGCAATTAGCGTGGTTAGATCGGCCTGTTTCTCGATGTTGATAATTAATTACGATAATGATTAGCGTATCGTTACGCGTTAGAATCGGCGTGAATTTACGTATGTATTTATGCAGGACACGAGCGTATCGAAAGCTTCGATTTTAAATCGACCACAATTAAATGCCGTGAACTAGCGCTGATCCAATATTAGCCGTGTTCCACTCGCGCGCGTCCAAACGATCGATACCGCGACAATGAACTATTTCGACAGGTGTATTCCATGCATTAACTATTTCGTCGGGAACATTAGACAGATTGTCTCTGTCTCCTTGTAAAATGCGTTTCACCGTATCTTTCGTGTATCGTTTTCTATGATAAAAGCAAAGTTCAAATCGCTTTATCCGCTCGTGGAATATTTAAAAATTTTCGAGCATTCTCGTAGTTTCATTTTCGCGATATACAAAGTCTCGTTCATTGGACGAAGATAAAAATTAAACCAGAATTTGATAGTATTTTTTTTTTTTTATTCAAACTAAATTAGAAGCGAGAGTTTGCGAGCATGTCAGATATTTTTATTGGATTTCGCTGAACTCATAAAGACGGGTTCATCGCTTTCGAGAGTTAAAAGGCCAATCCGGGATTAACGATCTCTCCGTAGTTTAATTTCTCTCTATTTAATCAGTACCTACACGAAGGAATAAGGAAAAATTGTATCTCCACGTTGAAAGAAAAATCTGTCAATTTATTATCCCGCGAATCGTCCATACTTCGCACCAACTATCGATGACTCTAATCTTTATTTCATCCTCCAAGTTTTCATTTCAATTTATTCCTACGTACACAGTCGTTTCTTTATACGTGTGCCACGATCTTCTCGATCGATTGACCCGATCGATTTTCACTTTTATAAGACTGGGTCATTTTCCTCCTGATTGTAATCAGCCTTTAGAGCGAACGCTTCAGTAAATGCTTGAGCGAATGCTCGATGAGCGATTATCTTCGACGATGGAAACCCTTCGTATTGGAAATTTGAAAAAATTCTTATTGCAATTTATTTCCAAACGCCTTCTTCAGCTTCCATGCGTGATTCAAACTATCCAACCTGCTTTCCCAATCGATTTCCGCTTCCGTAAGTATATCGTTTCCCCCTAGCGAGTGGCAGAAGGGCGGTCGTGCATTCGTCGACCGATCGATCACTCGATACACGCTGTTTAGCCGCGCGATGAAATCGCTCGGCCGTTATATTTTTATCTCGCTGAAGGATCTCTCGTCGACGATCTTCGTGCTGGCTAGTCCACGCGATCGATTTTTCCTCCTGCGCACCTCCAAGTCTGCGTTCGAATCGAGGAAAAAGCTCACGACCTCGGATCATGGAAATAGCCTGGCGATTTCATTAATTCCGACGTTCCACGCGAAGATTTATAACCCGTTGGGCGCGTGCCTTCAGAAAAACCGTTTACGTTTTCCCTGGAAACAAATGGAGAGATCCGCGAAAGAGACGCATGTGCGGCCGCTCTTCGAGGAAAACGAAGCGATACAAGGAAAATCAATTAACCGTGGATGGTCCCGAGCAAGCGAAGCAGCTCGAGGTGTATCTAATTCGCCTGAACGTTTGCCAAATTTCCTGGCTTAGAGTAGCTACGATTTCCGCCCTGACTTTCGTTCAATATCGTCGATGGGTCAGAAGGTTATGATTGGACGATTTGATTTATCTCGAGGAATTAGCGTTTTCTGTTTGTGCACCTTGGATGATACAGATTAGATTAGTTTCGATCGTCAAATATTTTTCCACGGAGAAACCGAGTGACACGACCCGAGTGTACGATGCTTGGTCGATATATTTGGTAAAATAAGCCAGTTGGTTTCAAAGATTTATTCGTTTAAAGTAGATGACACGATCCGTGTGTACGACACTTGGTCGATATGTTTCATAAAATAAGCCAGCTGGTTTCATAGATTTATTTATTTAAAATAGATGACACGAGCAATCAAATTCCGAAGTAAATTTTTAGAAATAATATTCTTAATCTGGTATCGACGTTAGGTCTGCCTACTTTTTTATTTCCTCAATCGGCGAATAACATTTTCGGATAGGATTGCAAAAAGTTAAGAGCAAAGTAAAGTCGATCGATAAAACTTATGAAATAAGGAGTGGCGAAAGACCATAAAGTGGGCGCGACTTTCGTCGAATGTGCACTGCAATTAATTCGCAGACAGTCATCGCCGCAGTTTATGATAATTGGTCTCGCGGAAGCGTGAAATTTATATCAATCCAATGTGACGTACCTGTTGAACCCGATATTGATAAGAATTACGGATATGGTTATCGTCGCGCGAATTCCAGTGACTGATCTCTCTTTCACAACTGTCTTCTACGTTATACGAAATATTTCACGCACACGTTTTCCGTGATTAAGAAACATCTAATAAGTATATAAGTATATAACTATAACAAGTATATCCGAGCCCCTTTCAAATATTATTCCTACAATTATTTTAATTATTTTATAAACAAACTCACAGTACGAAACGATTGAAAAACCTAGCTGCTTTTTCTACGTCTCGTTACATTCTGTTCATGTTACAGACAAAATCATAGTACAAAGCGATTACGTGTCTCAACGTGCTTCCTCCACAACTACAAACGATCGTGTTACTCCCTTTCCCTGCACCTCGCTACACTCGTACCATTTTGCAATCAAAATCATAGTGCAAAACAATCAAACATCCCGATATCCTCTCTTCACGATTTTCAACAAATCTCGCTACTCTCCTTTTGTAACCTTTCATCCAATCATATCCTTACTTTTTTAAATTAATTTTAATTAATTTAATTAATTAATTTTGTCAATACCCAACCATAACCCGATATATATCAAAATCGAGACGTGAAACGAGCAAACAGTTCAACGTCTCTTCCCAAATCTGCAAAACTTGCTACTCTCTCGTCTCACCTGTCCGAATCACCTCGATTCTCTACGGCAACCACTAACATAAGAAAGATTCTGTGAAAAGAGGCGAACGTCGCGTTATCTGCTGATTCCGTATTGCGCTATTTTCCTCGGTAGTCGATCGCGTGGCGGCAAACGAGGCGGGAAAAAGAATCGAGATGAATCGAGGGGTGGCGCGATCGAACCGGAGCTTCTTTCAGGCGCGCATGTCGTCTCTGCCTAAACGGGGTGTCCTTGTCGTCATGGTAACCTTTATGGGAAGGGAGAGGCTGCGATATCTGGGCTTGTGTGAGCACCAAGATAGAAGGAAACGTATATGAAACGAGAGACAAAGACGAACAGAGAGGGACGTATGGACGAGAGAAACCATCCTGGTTGTCGTCATCATCATTTGTCATCGGTTGGAAAGGACGAAATTCGGCTTCGAACACCGTGTATGTCGTTTCGCGCTTGATATTTTTCATCGTTCTTCCGCTTCTCCGTCCCCTAAAAACTCCCTTTTTCGTTTCTTTCTTTCATCCTTGTTCCTCGTTTCTTCCTTTGTATCGTGGATCGAAGGCTGCTTTACAAAGGACCATTCGTTCTACGTTTGAGAGCGGGTTTTTCGACGAGATAATTGGGCGGGAGGACGAGGATTCGCGTGAACACGAGTTGATTTAATGAAAAAAGCAGGATGAGCGGCTTGCCTGTCTCGTTGGCTACTTGTTTCGGCTGGCTCCTTAATGCCGTTTGACACGGTGTGTCCGCGCCGTTTCAACAACGTCCGATAAAGACTTGTTTAGCCATTGTTTCGCTTGTTCGTTGCATCGTATTCATCTGACTCCATGTTGCTGTGCAATAAACAGAACATTGAAATTATAGGGAGAGCATAAAATTAAGAACGTAGACACGCATTGTCGAATTTTAGCAAATTTGTTATACTTCATTCGAGTGACATTAATAATCGACGCGGCAGATGATCACCGCAAACGTCCTAAGATTCGTTATAACGTCAATTGCGACGATCTTTAGAACATCAGATTGCATCGATTCTCGACGTTTCTTGTTCGTACAATCGAATTTTTATCGTTCTTTGCAACAAATCGCGGGGATCGATCTCGAAGCTCTTGGCTTTCGAACAGAGACTAATCAAGTCTGGGTGAATAAAATGCTCAACAATCCCCTTTCGTACGAACGATGGTCCCAAACGGTTTGGAACGACGATCGACCGAGTAATTAGCGAGCACGCGGTAAACAAAGTTTTCATTTCCGCTCGGTGGCCCGTCAATGGAGGGAAACGCAGTCGAAACTCGTGGAGAATCCGGGCCAAATACCGCACCGACATTTTCCACGTGCCCGTTTTCCCGCGACCCCCTTTTTTTTTCTCCCTCGGACCGTTCCTTTTGTCTCGTCTCCGAGCTTTTGTGTCGATCGAGCCGAGAGCCGAACTCTCGCGCCTCTGCCGAGCGCAAAAACATCCGCGGTTCGTTGCGTTTCGAGGTTTCTGCGCGACCGATCAATCGCAACAGGTGCAAAAATCCGTTGAATCTTCGCTCTGGTCATTCGCTTCCGATGAATGTCAAACGCTCGTAATTCTTTTGCAATTCTGCTGGTCAGAGATCTTCGAGTAGATAAACAGTTGCAGATCTTTTCAGGACAAACGAAAGTAGCGGTTTATCGTAAGAATCTTTTTACTCGAATCTTTTCTTCGTTGAATCTACTTTAACCTCGTTCTATATTTGCGAAGAGAGATAATCCAGGTCAAATATTCAGTTCGAAATATTCTAGTCATCTGTACAGTCCACACATAGTAATCGATATTTAACGATGCGTCTTTCCTTTCTCTCGAAAACCTACAAAAAATCCTACAATCCCTGGCTCTGTTGAAACATTGAAATTACTGGAGAAAGAAAGCAAGAAAGAAAAGTAGAAACAGAAAGAAAGAAAGAAAAGAAAAGAAGAACGACAGAAGAAAAATCGATCAGAATGCTTCGCTGATCCTTCAAATAATCTCACGACCTTACAACCCCAAAGTGGTTCCTTCGTCTCAATCTATTTCTCCTCGAGAAACTTCAGAAAACGATCGTGTCGAACGATGTTAAATCAAGGTGAGAGAATCACATTGGGCCAAAACGGTGGCGAAATCGCGGTGTCGTCGAGATTATAGCCAGAACGGGAGAAAGGGAGAGAGAATCGATTTGGTGAGCGTGTCGGTGACGACGTTGCGAAACCGCCCGTGAACGCGCGTAAACTATCGAGGCGTCTGCAAGTCAATATCCGAGAAACGCCGCGGCACCTAATTATCGGGGCAAGATTAACGTCGGCTTCGGTTATCGATTGTCTACGCTCCAAGTGGCGGCCAGACGGATTCGAGATATCTCGACGGCCCTCTGTCCACGGGTCGATATCCACGGCAGATATCGTGCGCGATCGTCCGTCGTTCCTCGACACGGTCGCGAGAAATTGACGACGAAATCGAAACGGCTGATTTATCGGCGAGACGGTGAGAAACGGAGGTCGCGATGAATCATGACTTATCGTTAGTGCTACGGAAAGCTGGCTGTTCCAAGGTTTTCTCATTGATCTACGATTTTTTTCTTTGTTCTTTTTTGGTTTCCTCTTTTTTTTTTTTTTTTTATTTTTTTTTCGTAAATGGGTTTCCGGTGGGAAACGAGGAGCAGTTTATTTGCAGTTGATTTGTGCGGCTGCAAATATTTTCGGCTATGTTGGATGATTTGTTGCTATAATACGATCGGAGTGAAAGAACGTGGAAATTTTCCGAGTGATCGTTTGTTTTATCTTCGTTTTACATTTTTCTCTTTTATTTCTTGAAGTCTTGTGAATCTCCGTGAATAATATCGAATATCTTGTTTGTTGGAAACAACGTATCGAGGAAAACATCGAATACCAAGACGGATGGGAAAGGCCGAAGTATTAAATTTTATAAGTTGAAGCGAAACTTAGTGAGGCTTCGTGTCCGATAAATTTGACGTTTATTAAGTCGTAATAATTCATGGCTAAGTTGATTTAACATCTTGATAAGTCTTAAATTGACTTAATATCACGATAGGATACGCCTTCGATATTTTAAAAAGAACGCTCCAAGATCGATGATAATCAATTATCAGAGTTGAGTTAAGCAAGCGAAGTTTAGCGAATCTTATTAACGGATTAAAAGGAAACGTGACGTCGAAAAAGTGCTGCGACATAATTTCATTAGCTTTCGTATCCAAACAATTCCGTTTTTCACGAGTAAACTGGCGCGAGAGTCGAAACGGTTCAAATAGATCAATCGAAAAAACAAAGAGAAAACGGGGGAAAAAAGTGAGAAAAAAGGTAGACGAAGAAAACCAGTCAAGTGGAGCAGTAGATGAGAAGAGAAAGAAAGGTAGCGGCGATTCCACGTTGTAAAGTGGGTCGACTAATTACGAAGCGAGGATCGAAGCGTGCCTTTGTCGCAAGGGCACCGGGAAAGAGCCAGGATGGTACTAGGAACGGAAGGAGACAGACGAGAAAAGGAAAAGAGCTGTTCATCCGGCGTGAAGCTGGAAGCTGCTGACGCGATCTTCTCTCTTCCTTTTACTATTTTCTTCTTGGAAGAACGTGGCTGTCGCTCTTGTTACGATACAACCGAAACTTGTATATATCGCGGACTAGCATCCTCTTGTAGAACGAGACTAATATTCCGAAAATTGAGATTTTTACAAGTTTTATTTTACAAAGTTTACGATTTACGAGTTACGAGCTATCGGTATTGATAAATTTTCTTGTACAGCGTGGTTTATGCAATTGTAGCAGGTTACTTATGTCTGGGAAGAGACAAAGAAATGTTTTCTTAAACATCTTTTGGTTTGTTAATCTTGAAGACTTTAAGTTGAACTCGTCTGCTAACCCTTTTAATCTTGTCGGAGAAGAAACTCTCTGTCTCTCTCTCTCTCTCTCTCTCTTTCTCTCTCTAGAGTAAAAAGTTACTACCTTCTTTCAGTCTGGATATCCACTTTTTACCTGTGCCAATCTCCAGTCTTCGCTAAACCAGGTAACTTCTTCCCCAAAAAACTCGCCTTCCCCGCTGGACCTATCTTACGAAATTTCATTCTTTATTTCCAACTTCAATCTTCGAACTTGGTGCTACAAAAGAATCGTCTTAAAAATTTCTCTAACTTTCCGGGGAGAATTCATTTCGACTCGTCCCTGCAATCGCGCGTTTCTCTAAATTCACTGGCATTACGAGATTTCCAAATTTCGAAATTCGAAAACTAACCAGCCTTCTTATTTCTTCTATCTCTGCGCAATTACGTTAATATTTTCTGAGCAAAATTTCATGTCCCAGCACGAATATTTCATTTTCGAAATCAATGATCACACACAGACACAATTAAACGTATTGTTTTTGCTCGATATTAACGAAAAAAACATCAAAGTCGACGATTTGCCGTGATTAAAAGTAACGTTGCCATGGTATTATACATGACGGAACGATGATATTAAAATAAAATTCGCCTGCTGTGTAATTTCACGGGTGATACCTTTTAAGTGTTGCCAACGATTCTCTCGCAATTTTTCCGCAAATTTCAAAAATTTTTTTTCACAATAGAAAGAATCACGATTGGCTTGAAAATGATTCGAAGAACGTAACAGTATTTCTGATTAAAAGTATGCGCGAAATATTTCGTTCGAAGCGTCGTTGTACGAACATCACTGCATTACGAAATATCCGATCGATGGTCAGGGAAGGGCTAACAGCATTGTTTCGTCGAATTCTCAGTTTTTCCTGATCGTGTAGCATCTGGTGCCTGCGTTACAAGCTTTCTCCCCTCGTCGATTCGATCGAGCGACGCATTATGCACCGTGCACGCCCGCAGGATATGCTAATTGCACGCTGGTTAACAGTACGCCATAGATGCGTGTCGGTCGACGTGTTTCCACGCCAGCAACGCTCGTGATATCGCTCCTGAATCGTTCAATTTATCGATGCGTGCGTGAGCCTGTTGAATCGTGAGAGAGGGATCGTCAGATTTTTAGAGGATGATGGAATGGTATGTGTTGATTTTATTAATTCCACGTTATATCGTCGTTCTCTTTTCTCGCGAAACGTTTACGTAGAAACTGTGACTTTTCTATTCCTTTGTTCTCAGAGATTACGTTGACTCCGGAGTATTTAAAAATTCCTCTAGAATTGACTGATTTTTCATAGTCTTTTCACGCTAACGATATTCAGTGTTTTTATTCAATTTAAAATTTTATCAAATACAATTTCCAGCTACTGTACCGAATATCAAATCAACGTTTACATCATAATAGCGTTTATCGCAGTAACGAGACTGGATTCGTCGTTTCTACCGAAATTCAATGGCCTTCGGTATTTTGCAACGCGTTATTCCACCATCTTTCACGATTCGAAAATTTCCACCCTCTTCTAAAATTTCGTACCTCTGCAATTTTTCTACATCCAAGTTTAACCGTTCGATGTCAAACAACAGGCGGAAATTTATGTGCAAGATAAACAGGGAAAGGCTGCAACGATTCGAACGTTGCACGAAAAGTCCGGCGTTTTCCAGCGGCGAATCCGGTCGACGTACCGTAACTGATTTATACGGTGTAACACAGTTTCCCCGGTATCGTGCGTTTTATTCACTCTTAGCGGTGCTGAAACGGAACACCGAGCGATCTTGTTGGTTTAGTAGCGGCGTTTGTTGCAGCGTGCGCTTTGTTAACAATATCGTTTCTCGTTTCCCATATTTTCTGCGGTGGACGAGCTTTCGGTCCTGCACTGTGTACGGTGGTTCTACGTTTCTTTGGTCAACGTCAACTTTTGTCGCGCAAGATTCTATGAAAAATGTCCGGTCTCAGGACTGCTCGGTCTCAGAAGGTCGTCGAAACGTAAAGAATCTCGATTGCGAAATCAAAGGGTTAAATCGGCTTGCTGTGCATTTTCTTAGTTTTTCCTTCGCCCTCTCTTCATCCTCTTTAACGCTACTACTTTACTCTCTTTCTGTTCTTTTTGGCATTTAATTTACTTTCCTTTCGTTTGACCTTTTTCACGTTTAGTATCAGACGAAGGCATACGTTTGTAGAAATTTTCTTGCCAGCGTATTGCGTGAAAAAACAAATCAACGCATAGAATAACAGCTTTTCATACGACGCTTTGTTTCCGAGAAAATTTACTTTGAAGGTTCATCCGATCGGTGTGCAACTTATCTCCTTACGAATGTACGTTCGTTGCAGAGTACTGTTTTCCTTGTCCATGAAATACAACAGGACAACAGGCTGTTAAGAGACACACTGTATATAAAAATTTGCCAAAGAACGACCTTCTTCGATCAGCAATAAATTTTTGTTTCTACGTATCATATTCGGATTAGTAATATTTAATATTAAATAATTATCAATACGATTATCGTGTGCTCGCAACAAAATTATTATATTTTCGTATTAATTACTCCACTATTACATCCTCGTATTTTATTCCACCTTCTTCGAATCCAGAATTTCTCCATTTAGAACGTAGACCAATTAACTTCGCGAGTTCCTGAAGCATTTTAAGTGGTTTTCGAAGGATAAACTGGGAAGAGAGGAAGGATTGGCGACATACCTGGTGAATCGTATAACCGCATTAATCTGCGAGGTTCCCATTGGGCTTCGGCTTTGCGTTTACGTCACTATCGATGCTCCGGTTACGTCGACCTGTGCAACCAGCACGGCAACGTGACCTTAAAGTCCGTTTCCCGTCGTGGAAAATGGGTTCTCCGCTCTCTGGGCATGGAAAATGGATTCCAACTGTCTTTGTGCTTCGATTCTATTCGTCTGAATGATTCACCGAGTGTCTTTACGCGAACGTAGTTCGTAACCACTTCGGTCGACGTTTTAAATTTTCCTGGCTATGAATTAAAAATTCTAATAATTCGATCGAGTAAAAATACTTTGATCGACGATTGGAACTTCCACAGTACGGACCAATTTTATTTTCATTTAGTTCTCAATAAACGAATACCAGTAAACTGGTGAAAATGTCTGATTCATAATTTTTCAGAGAAATTTCATAGATTTACAAATGCGCTGGTGATTTGAATTATCTTTCGTGTAATATGCGCATTGATAGAAGCCTGTTCTTTACATTTGCTTTAGACATTTCTTCATAACCTTTTCACTTTGATTTGCTTTAGTCCTCTCTTTTACGCGTCAACAATTTCTATGGTATGTTAATTAGGCATTTTGCATCGTTAATTCATATTTCTCTTCGCGATTTCAAATGAAATCGTCCGATTGTATCGTTTAACGGAACGAAATAAAGAGATTGTCTTTCTGTCTCGTTGACTTCTTTTTATGCATAGTCGTATAAGTTTGATAAGTTCTGCTCGGACGTCGGACAGTCGAAAAAAAAAAAGAAAAAGAACAAAAATGTAATCGGGCGCCGACAGATTATGGTTCGTTAAAACGGAATGGACTAATTAAGAAAGATACACGATGCGGACGTCGGGCAAAGCACAATGATGTAGTGATTATTTATAATGGCCTAGATATTTCCTCGCTGTCTGTTTCTGGGACACAGGAACCGGCCTTTTCTTTTTTCTTTTTTTTCCGCTTTCTTCGTATTCGCTGAAACCTGCATATCCATATGCTGCCCCAATTTGTTTATTTCTGCTTCTAATCGCGTTCAAACTTAGCTTATCAATCGTCGTCCTTCTCTTTCATTCCTAAACTGTTTCGTGAATTTTATTATTGAGAATTGTGGATCTTGTTAACCGAAATAATGTTATAGGAACATTACATTTACACTTGGAATTAATATTAGAATAATTATGTATTTATTTTATGGACGATTCCTAAGATATTCATCGATACTGACTATTTCTGACTTATTATGACTTCAGATGACTGAACTATTTACATTCATCTGTTTCTGAGACGCCACGCACACACACTTCCACACACTGATACTCACTAGTATCTCACTACGCATCTATCCTAGTCCAGCACATCAAATGATACATATCTCAATATTTATAAACTCTGAAAATTCACGTATCGGAGAGGAAACGAGTTCTTTCCGGATTGAAGCAAGTCAGATGCGTAGGTGATCAAATTATTGTTAATTATACTCTTATTGTTCGAAAGTTCCGACTCCTGTAAGAAGTAATAGCGCTTTCAACTGTATAGGAAAAATAAATGAAATAGATTCTATTTGTACAGTTGAATTTAATATGGAACTTGAGTTGGAAACTAAGTGATTGCGGATTTTGTCATTAAGCGGTATCGACAAAATCCGCAATCATTTAGTTGCCAATCCAATAGTATCGGACTTCTCAAGTTAGGCATCTTACGAGTAATACAACCGACTTTTCCAAGGTTTCAAATATTGGTGCTTGTGGCGGTGAAATTTTGATAAAAATACATTACGAAACTTCACTTAAGTCTGTATAACTTGGCAAATGCAATAGCCGCTTTGTACGGTGGTGTTGGTTCGCTGTTTCAAGTGACGCATCGTTTCCTCAAAAAAACATTTATAATTTTATCAAACTCTAATTTTTGTTTAATTTTCATTGAAACAAATCTCCAAAGCGTAGACGTCGTAAAAAGGCGATAAAAGCGGGAAATCAATTTTTTGATATCGCCGAATGTTATATCTCCTTAAGCGGAAATTCTTGAAATTCGCCGGGACTCGAGGACGTTTCCAGCTCGAAACGAAATTTCCCGGTATGTGGGTTAATTGGTTTTTGCGTCGCAACGTCTGTGCATCTGTGGCAATTTGCGTCAGGCCCGATCGATCGATGTTCTATCGAAGACACCGCGTCGCCTAAGGACCGATTCTTCCGACGCTCGATTCCTCCACCAGCAGAAATTCTCTGATCCGAAAGCTAATGTAACGAACGAATCGTACCGGTTTTAACCGATCGAAAGCTTAGCCTGCTATGCGTACCGCTGTCTCGAGACAGAAATGGATAGTTGCGAAAGGGAATATTTATTTGACCAAGAGAAGCTTTCTCGTGAACGATCCACGAGGAAACGTAGATTCGATGAAGTATCTGATGGAATAAGATGGATGTTCCGAGACCAAACTACCGGTGGAGCTCGGTAGAAATTTTCTTGGTTTCGTATCGGGATATAGCGGAGAGGAATATATCCACTCTCGCATATTACGACAATTTTGAAAAGCGAAACGAATTTTTGAAACCGTTAAAAAATTGTTATACTTTTTGAGAGAAAAATTATCGTTATCGATTAAATTAGCCTTATGTCGTTTGAAGCTTCATTTCGTTAGGCAGTAAGAACGCGTGGTCTAACATTGTCCTAATAGTCCGCTCAATTATTTAAATATTTTCTTTTCTATCTAAATTAATTTGTTTAACTAAATGAAACACTCTTTCGCGCACGTATGTTTCGTCATCTTTGCAATGTTCAATAACAACCACGTTCATATTTGTATAAAGTAAATTGCATATGGATACGAATGTTTTCGAGGTTACAAAAATGATGCGAAACAATTGACAGAACAGTGTTTCGGTATAAACGAGTGACTTTTTAACACTGACAAGCTGAATCGCAAACGTTTCGACCACTTGCACGATAATAAACTGGAAAATCAATCCTCTCGATAGCCCGGCGATTCCAACACCGGTTTGTAAAATGAATGCGGAATAACAATCCCGAGAACAAAAGGCCAAACATCGATTCGCGAACGCTTCAAATCGGCTCGAAGTTTTCAGGAAAATCCGTGTCGCGAAATTCGGAAATCCGATTCATTTCCCCCTCCTCGTTCAATTTTACCCTCGTCGCCCGACTAATTGATAAACAAAACAATACAAACCGCACATTTTTTCTTCTATTTATTGATATACGGACGAAATCCATTGGTATAATGTCTTGAATTATTTCTTCTTTTTTCTTCCATGAGAAAGGAATTTGGTTAATTTGGATGTTGAAACTTTAACGTGTTTCGAGTTAAAACATGTAACTATACAACGAGAAAGATTGAATTTCAACTATTAGTTTATATCTGTTTGAGACAATGTTTCAAAGACTCGATTCTTCCTACAAAATGAGACGTAGAACTTGATAAACGAAATATGTTATCGGTACATAATTTTCCTGTATAAATCACAAATACTAATCCCAAGCTTTCAAGCATCGTTGTATGTAAATCATCAGCTGGTTTTCTCATCCATCACTATGTTTTACCCTCTCGTTCTTTTCTCAATTTTTATCGATCGTGGTTTACCGTATTTGGTATTGGAAAAGAACAGAGACGCGAAATCTAAAGGTAGACAGGGAGACAGAGAGAGAGAGAGAGAGAGAAATCGCTCGGAGGACCGATAACGGAATTAAAAAAATTTCGAACGAACCGCGCCGATTTATTTCCGATTCAGCGAATCGTTTTCCGTGGTTTTTCGAAAAATCGACGCCCGACGCCGCACACAGAGGCCAAGTTATTAATAGGAATATCGTTTCCGACCGGCTATCCATCGACGGTTACAACACCACCATACGCGACTGCACGTCCGACGATAATGGCGCGCAACCGTTCGAAAAATACCCCCTGGAGCTTGTTCGAATCGTTTTCAGCTATAACCACGACGTGTTTTTCCTCTGTTCGATCGACGAGCTGGTAGATCCACGTCGAAAATTGTTGTTTTACCATCGATACCAAAACGTAGTGTTTTAAGTTTTTTTTTTTTCTTTTTTCTTTTTTATTTTTTCTGTGGGCTTTGGTTTGACAGTGGGTGAATTTCGAATTCATTCGCCAAATTTCCATGATAATCGGATTCGGGATTCTACGATGCGTGCTTTTTGGTTTGTTTCCCGATCATGGGGATATTGTGCAATTGCGCGTGGATTTTGTTTATTTTAACGTTTACGGGCTTTTGGCGTACTGATCAATGTGACGTACACTGGGTCACGGACGTATTCGTGCTCTCGTAATTATCGAATTGAACGATATGTTTTTCAAGTCTCTTTAAATATTATAACGAATCGGCGTTTTTCAATAAACGAACCTTCGTTGATCGAAACCTTCATTCTGCTACTCTATATACGCCCGTTCCATCATACGGCGATACAATTACATCGAATAATTTTATTATAAATCCATTATTTCGTTCTCGTCGCGTGTATCTTGTAAATGACGTACGAATAAACGAATAACTTACGAGTAAACAGCAAATGAAGTAAAATTTGTTACCATTTTCGAATCCCTGTAACCAGCAAAAGTATTTTAATAATTGTTATTTATTATTTATAATCCTTCTGCCCTGCCAACCAAGCATGACTTCTGCTTACTTCTCACGATCGATACTTCGCCCACTTTTCTCGTCTACGATATAAACCATTAAATTCTCTCACATCTGAAACCACATTTAGACGGAAATTCGTGATAAATGTTCGTGGAAATTAAACAACCGCGAAAATCATGCTACCATTATCAGCTTCTCAAAATTTACACCACGAAGAACCCTCGAATTACTCGCATCTTCAACGAACCATCTACCCCGGACCATGGTGCCATTCTACTTCCCATCTATCCGAGCGTCAAACTGCATTTAATCAATGGTTCCTCTTCACGAAGGGTCTTCTCGAGATCTTGAAAGCGGGGTGAACCACCGGCTGTGTACGCGTCCAAGGACTCACGAACGCGTTGTCCCCGGCGTTTCGAGTGTCCCGATTACAGACGAGGGGTGTTTACGTGGTCAAGCGGGTCCTGGGAAAAGAGGGTGAGTCGCTCGATATTGGACGAAGGGCGAGGGTGGCGAACAAAGGAGCAGCCACCGGCTAAAACTTCGCCAATTTTCCGTTCCTGGCGACGTAATAAGTTTGTTGCGACCTCCTAGGGCTAACAGCGAGGACGCTGCCGCTGGCGGAGAAGGATCGATCGATCTGGCTGCAAGGGGGGAGGAGGTGCTTTGCAGCCGGTTAATTCTTGCGTTCCGTTTGCCTTTTAATCCGCCCTTCGAGCGTTCGAAAAAAAGAATCGAACATTTGCTAGCTGTTTTTCTCCGGAGATAGAAGCGACCGGTTCAAGTTGGCGATGGAATTGACCGTGGAATTGGAATAATCAATTACCGGATTGTTTCTCATTGCCACTGGCTCGATCAGTTACTTCGTTATTATGGTAGAATCGATCAGGGGATGTTGGTTCGAATGGTTTTCGGATCGATGAGTGGTGGTTTAATTTGTAGGTATCGATGTGATTTAAGGTGAGTTTTAAGAGGAGTTGGTTAGATGTAGTGGAGAAATTATGGGGAAGCAAACATCGGAGAATGTCATTGGTATAATTTGCAAGCGACGAGACTGGCTGGCCCGAGTTGGGAGTGGAACTATGGCGAATAATTAATTATTTGGTTGTTTCTTGTTACGAGCAGCTTAATTGGTTGCTCGAGTACTCCGGTAGGACCGATTAGGTGACGTTGGTTTCAATGGTTTTGGAAACTGCGAATCGTGTCTAATTTGCGAATACATATCCTGTTGCGACTTAAGATGAATTTTCGGAGGGTTGGTTAGACGTAGTGGGAAAATCATTGGAGAGAAGGCTGTTCTAATTATACGTGTATCTTTTTATGAAAATTACTATCGTGCCTGTTAACAATCAACGACGCGACGTATAATCTTTATGCGGTTTCTTTGGGAAGCATAAGCACGTGCACCACCCCCGATCCGTGAGGGTTGTTCCTCGTTGAGAGGAGCGCGAGACAAAGGGTACAATGCCGCGCGGAAAAGCGCAACGTGGAGAATTCACGGTGGAAACTGCGGCAGAAGGTGGTCTGGCAAGAAACCGGCGCGAGACCGGCCGCAAAGCGGCTTATCATCGCGTTATCGATTTTGGCCGAGACGCTGCCAGCTGGAGCTCGACTGGCACAACTTGTTTTTTTTTTCTTTTTATCGTGGAACTTACCTTTTTTGCGATAAATAGATAGGACTTGGACGGGTGAACGAACCTTTACTCAAAACCAGTTTCGAACTTCGATTTTTGTCTGGACGAAACGGTCGATTATCGTCCCGACGCAATTTCTTTCTGTTCTCCTTTCTTCGTGGAACAACTTCTTTGATTCTGGAATTTTTGTCTCGTTGTATCATACAACGGATCCGTCGAAGAACAATCGGAAAAATATGTAGCTTTTAACCACGTACTTTTTTCACTTTGTGCAACAAATCGTTTTTGCCAATTATTAACAACGGAAATACTTTGTTATGTTTCTGTAGAGATGACACGTGTGTATTTATTTATTTCAGCCTGATGGCCGAGAAATTGGACTTGGTTTTACACTGTAGAGATGACATCACGCAATCAAGCTTTTACCAGTTCTTATTTCATCAAATGCAAAATAATATATTACAAGAGATAAATGTCATTTATACTTATACGAACGACGGAAGAACACGGGGAATCACGACGAAGATGTCGTGAAATTAATAAATCGTGAAATTATCAAAGTAATTGATAATCATAGAGCGTGTTGGAATACGAGTGCTATTTTTCTAAAAATAAAAACTCCAAACATTTCCATTCAGATTGCCGCAATAAATTCGCGATTACTTATCGCAATAAATTTCTCATCGAAGAAATCTTGCCAGAGCTCTCAATGTACTATCAGTGCTTCCATCATTTATATTAAATCCAGTACAAAGTGTGACACTCCTAATCTAATCTTTCTCCCCAGAGTCACAGACAGTCCCTCTTCGATTCTGGAAATATTCCAATAGAAATACGTTCGATCCATCGATTTAACCACCATCGATGACATACGTATACATAGATTGTTAGGAATATTTAGTTTTCACTATCGAAACCCATCCATGTTATTTTCATGATTATTAATTATTAATAGTTTCGATATTTTAATTTTGCTATTTTAACTACACACATTACACGCGATGTAAATATCCACGATGTTTGTGTCATAACACAGATTTCTTTGAACGAAAAGATTTACGGAGTTTCAACTAATTTGTAAAACGGAATATAAGCTAAATAATTTTCAGCGGTTCTGACTATTTATATTTCTCCGATTGCACCATTCGTTGAAAAATGATTTTGTTAAAGGCAGCGGAAAGATATCGATTTGATGCGTGAAAAGTATCGACGAAATGGGCGCGAACATTCACGGAATACGATCGAAGACAATTGTCTCCGGTGATATCGACGGTAATAGGATTTTAGTGATGAAACACATCGGAACATGTGCAGTTTGGATCGAGCATCTTGTCACGACTGTCCCTCCCTTGAACGCTCCGTAGTCGAATGTTATCGACAGCTGGAAGGGACGGTATGCTTGATCGTCGGATGCCCTGCAGTCTCCACCTGTCAGATTCGTCCTGGCGGAACCGTTTCAGCGACGATGAAAGACTCGTCAACCCGTGAAACGAGTCCCTTCACGATCTCTTCCCTCGTCCGACGTCCAATTCCTTCCCGTTTTGTACTTCCTGGGAAATTGGGTTAGCGTAGGGATTTAATCTTGGATGTCAAGGACTTACACCACTGTTCTTCTATCTTCAGAGCGAAGTTGTAGTATCATCGTTTGTTGGATTTTAGGCGAAGCTATCGGAATGTGGCGTAATAAGAAGAAGAAGATACTGCGGAGAAAAAATAAGCGCGAAGAGAAATAAGCGGATGAAATACTACTAGGTTGTTCGAGAAGTTTCTTTCGTTTCATACGGTGATAATAGATGAACAACGATTTCTGTTTTATATTATTTTATTGAATTAGGTATGATTCGTTCTATTTCTATTATCATGCTTGTGCATAATTCAATAAACTAATATAAAACAAAAAACATTGCGTGTTTATTATTTCTGTATAAAACGAAAGAAACTTTTCGGACAACCTAATATTTCAGAACTTGCTCTAGCAATTGTGGACTTTTTAATACAACATACACGGATTGGTTAGTTCGTTGAAAGAAAAATAAGAGCGTTAAATTCTAGATCGTACGTTATTACGCTAGGAAAAGGTTTGTTCTCGAATTACTGCAAATTCTGCTTTCACTGACCAGGATCATTTTTCTCGCGATCTTTCCACTTACAAGTCTCCTTATTTCTATATAACCTTCCTCGCACCCTGAACAAACGCTACCGCGCAATCACCAACCATCTCGCCATTCGAAATCTGCACAGCCTCCAGTCACGATTGCCACAAGCGCCGAAATCATATTCCGCCTGCCATTCACTTCGCTCGCCGCTGCACCATCTCTCCGATTTCTCTGTTCGCCATACAAATCGCCATTGTTCCATCTCACGAATCTTTCAGAGTGAATTCGGCGATCAGCGTACGAGGCGCACGCTGTGAAAACGATTTTCCTTCCTCGGCCGGTACAAACTGTCGCGTGATCACGTTATAGCGTAGAATTTGATATGGCGAGCCACGAGGAGAAGCGTGGGGTGGCTCCTTTCACGAAAGTCCGCTCATAAATCATCGTCAGGTTCGTTGACAAGTTTGTACAGGCCTTATACGCGAAACCAGGAGGAGGGCGGCCGGTTGTTTATCGTCTGTGTATACCCGGTGCAAACTCGTCCCCTTTGGACGAAGCCTGGGCCGCATTCACGGCAAACCGACACACCGACCCCTCTGGTCGTCGTCGTTACGCAGCCTAATGGCGACGCTGTGCCCGTTGTCGCGGCACTGGTCAACGCGTATCGCGTGTGTAACCGTTAATTGGAACCTTTATGCTGGCCACTGATACGCGATATCCCGCGATCCGTTTCTCTCTGTCATCCCCTTGCCACCGTTCTGGCCGACGGTGCTTATGATCCACCGATTGCAGTTTGCTTCCGCTCGCGTAATTGGATAACCGAGGGTCGCTCCCGCGGTTGACTCCGATTTTCCGGACGTCATCGGTATTATGAGCGGGCTTTGCTTTCCAGTTCTTTTGGCTTTCCGATCGGTGCTTTGGACAGGAAATTTGGGAATTGCAGGATTTTTGGATTATCGCGGTGGATGGTCGAGGATTTGATTCGAAATTACGGGCTTTTGGGTGGTTGACTGAGGAATGATTATACTTTTGGACGGTTGTTAGGATTTTCCAGGGTAGTGGGCTTTTTGGATAGCTTTGAACGGATCATCGGTGTTACGGAGCGGAGGGTTGGAGAATTTCTGGGCGACGAGTTTCTGAGTTATCAGGGCAGATGAAAGATTTCCAGAAATTTGCTTCGGATTTGTGGAATTTTCAATTGATCGGTAGAAGAAGAGTCAGGCTAGAATCGTTAGGCTCGTTGGAGCTTTTTTTGTAATTTCCGAACTGACGATATATCGCGGATGGATAATTCGGGGAGTGGAAATGCTTGCATTTTGCTACGAGGCATTTACTTTGTAATTGTAGAATCTTGAGATAGTTTCTTGTATTGTCAACGGGGATTAAGAATTTAGAGAGTTTCCGAACGATCGTTAGATATTATTTAAAAACGAGACAATTAACGAGGACGATAAAATCAAAAAGGTTTGCATCTCTCACGCGGTATCTGATACGTCGCTTTCGTAAATCAATTTCATTAACGGCGTTAAGAATCATCTTATTAGCTAGACCTAATTCTTACGTTTAAAATTAACTAAACCAAAACCGTTAAACGAACACGCTCGGCCGCCAAATATTTACGTGGCCTGATCTCGAATCTTATTCCTTGACGGAAGAGAACGTGTTCCACATCTCGTTCGGTCTGCTCCACTTGCATCAGACCAGGCCGTCAGCGAACGAAACGTTAGAATAATGTTTCCTTTGAAACACCTTGGCGAATCCTCGGTGGCGAAGAAACAAAGATCCAGTGTCTGGAACGGAGAGAGCTCGTTCCATCGGGAAACCGGCAGACCTTCGTTCTTCCAGCCTGCTGGATTCGCTACGAACTAACCAGACTGCTGGCACACGAGCTTAAAATTCCCCTGGCGGGAAGAGACCAGTGCGATACCGCTTTAGAACGCTTCAGCTGATCCCGCGACAGGTTCCGTCTGGTCTTTCCGTTTCTCTGTTCTCTCTACCACCGAATTTCTCTTGCTAATAATCGGAAATGGTTGGGAAGCAGAACCTGTAACGATAACGAGTGATCCGCGTTAAATTTTCTTCCATTTTGTTGATTCGTTTGCACGAAGTACACACCAGTCATTTGTATAAAACACGACTAATTGAGTCGAAATTTTGATTATCAGCGGCAGAAGAAAATTTCCTTTCGCCTAAGATGAAGTCGTTGGATATAAAAATTGCACAAATTCTAACAACTTGCGGTACTAACTTTACGCTCGACTATGTTTCATTCGCTCGCTTTTCCAATCTCGATTTCTGTAAATAATAGAAAGTTTCTTCGAGAATTTTCCCATACGATATACCAAGTTCGAAGAACATTTTTGCAATACGATTTTACCAAATAATTTACAAAGAGAACCGCGCGAGAGGAATACAAAAGGAACAGTTTCCAAAGGATTTCAAAGTAAATTGATATTCTTCGAATGATACGGGTTATCCTTCCTCAGAGCGATGATTCTATTGATTCTCTTTGAAACATCAGCTATGGTGTCCATGTACAGTTCGTCTTATGCAACACCGATACACTGTCAGTTTGTCACTGTATCTGCAACAAAGCTGATCGAAATACCGACAGACCTGGGAAACATCCACGTTCAAAAGCATACGATACGCACCGCGAAGAGCAGAGAGTATTATCAAGCGTTGTTGCGTAGGCTGCAATAATCTATACGTCACACGCTAAATTGATCTCGTGTGTCGGGTGCACTAGGCGTGTCCAGGTGAGCTTCCGAGCTAATTACATCAAGGCATAACATGCTGCAATTACCATTGCTCCTGTAAACTGATTAATTTACAACTTTACTCGGTTCTCTGATTAACGAGATCCTTTCTCTCTCTCTCTCTCTCTCTCTTTTCCAACGTTTTACTCCACCAATTATTCCGTTCCAAAATAATTAGTCGATTAAAACGTCTGTCATATTATGTACATAGAGAAAAGTAGGTAAAACGAGTGTCGTTAAAAAATACAGCTTCAGAAAGTTAAGGACGATGAACTTCGAAGGAATTGTTTTTTGAAAATTCCTTACTACGTAGAATACAATTCGAAGAATGTATCTTGTAGAGGATAAGAATCGATTCTCTCTTTCTGGAGACGAAGTTAAAGTGTCGGGAAATCGTAGCTCAAAGAAATAAAGGAAATATGCAAATAGTTCGCGGTAAGAGGCAGGCTATCCGTTACAAATCGATCTGAAGATCTTCAAATACGACAGAAAAGACAGTAAACAGCTTGGTGGAACTGTGTATGGTTCAGCTTAAAAAGAAGTATGTACCGAAGGAAAAGAAGGAAAGGAAAGTGGAAGAGGAAGCTGTAGATGCAAGCTGCGGGTAGAAAAGCCGCGGCCGCAGGCCACGGAGGCCCGCAGCGGACTCGAAAGCACTAAAAATTCACGCAACAGGTCGTTGTGTTTAGTAGAGGATCGCGACTATGCGTGTGTGTCTTCGTTACGCACGTGTTTCCCCTTCCGTCGCGTCTTCGTACGCACGTGTAGACGCGCGTGTGTCCTCCCACGCAACCAAGTAACAACCCGTTCCTTGCGTCCCAAGTGTAACGAGACGCGAGAAGAACGCTGAGACTCGCGAGGCTTCAGTTTACTTAACAACGCGCGTCTCGAGTAGAACTGTGCAGAAAACTATTTAATTATAAAACTGAAGGTTTTCTCATGCGCTTTGGTCGATTTTTATCACGGATAAAAGAGATTTGTTTCGCTTTCTTGATACCGCGACAAATATTCTGTTTCTAATATTTTGCACACTCTTACGCAAATTCATTTATCGCTCTAAATCCGTAGACCAGAGGATGGTGGAATAAAATTCGACTCGTGTTTTCGAACCTGAGTCTTTAATATCGTATTATAACGATCGATGCAACTGTAAATGGTTAATTAAAAACAAATTTCCTGTTAAACATTCGCGGTTTAACAGTTGTAAATTAAAGAAGACTAAAAACGAGATTAAAAACGTTTAAATTGTTAAAAACGTTAGAATGTCCAAAGTGGTCGATTGTAATTATCAGCAAATAAGGCGAAATCTTCTAATTTTTCCTAAGATATCTCGCCAAAACATATATAAAAAATCGACTTTGCATCTGGAAAGGTTCTTTCGCTCCATTTTCAAGCGCTTGCCCCGTGTTCCTTATTTTCCAAAGCCGTTGCGATCGTTCCACGATGCGGCAGCATCGGGTTCAGAAGGCGTTTATGGTCGAAGGCGTTTTTCGAAACACTCGCGGCGTTTCGTTTTGGAGAAAGGGCGGCAGAATCGAAGAGGAACGAGGGGAGGGAAAATTGGCGGGAGGTCGATGCGAGGAAGACCGTAAAAGCGAGCCACTAAAGAGTTGGAGTGCAGCGTAGGAATCTCGCTCGCTCCCATAAAGCGAGTTTTAAGTCTCCCTCTTTCAATGCAGCCTCTCTCTCTCTCTCTCTCTCTCTCTCTTTCTCTCTCTTTCTTTGTCTTCATGGTCGTAACTTGGAAAACCAGAGGAAGGGATGTTTTCGACTGCGACTAATGAACTTCATCCCTCTTCTGGCAAGGTACAAGCGAACAAGAAATTCCAGCGAGGAATTGCGTGGCGAAATTTTCTACGATTTCTCGTGTCACTCGTTAAAATTTTATTTTTATGGGATCGTTACAGTAGATTGTTAATTTTCCTCTTTATGTTTTTTGGTGAATTTGATCGTTTGTTCGTTAACTCGGACATGATCGAATTTTCGCAACGATATAAAATTTGTATTTGCGATAATAGCTACAAGCAAACCAAGTTGAATTTGGTGGGATGATTTTTCGTATTTACATGCTCGTCGCTGTGTATATTTTGTAACATCTATGGACGATTATTTATGAGGAATTTTTGTACTATACAGTGAAACAATGACAAGTACGAATTTGGACAGGCACGATACGTCGGCGTATTTTAATAGTCTTCCCACTTTTTTCTTTTTTTTTTGCTTGTTCGATTGTTCGTTTGATGCTTTTGAATTTCTAACGAAAGGAATATTTTGTGAATGAAGATCGAGAGAAGACGAGAGAATATTTATGAATTTCGTGTAAAAGGAACGGAGAGTCTGTCTTATGAACTGCATGAGAGAAGTCTGCCGGTTATTTTTGGAGAATCGTTTGCCGTTTTTTATTCGGCTTGGTGAAAGATGCGCGTGGGTGTGCACCCGCTTTATAGCGCTTTAGTCTTCCAGCTTTCGTACGTGGTTACTTTGAAACTGCAAATAAATATTCTTTATCCGTGTGCAAATATTTCTGAAGGCAGTCGGTGTATGGATATAATTACCGCTGCACAATTTTCCTATCAGCGCGAGAAGCGACGGTCTATCGTGCTAATTCTATCGTTAAAATTCCATTTGCGTTCGAATAAATTGTAATTAAAAGTGTCCGACCCCATCCTCGTTAAACGTTCTGTTTCCTTGCGAAAAACCGCGAAGAAAATTCTCCATTGATATCATCTACGGCAGAGTGTGAAGGGCGACTGTAACCCGTGCAAACTCGCAAGACAGATGGGGGTAAAGTTTAATTACTGGAAAAAAACGAATTTCCAACGCGTGGTATTAACCCTTTGATCGTTGATACATTCGACGAGAGGAGAGCCACTCGGTGTTCCTTGTTCTTTGGACAACTTTACGAATCTACTTTGATCGGTGGAGGGCCGATGGATGCACTTCAAACGTTCTCGTTCTCGCTCCAGCTTTACCGGTTCTCGTTATTTCTGCATCGTTTCAACGATTCCCAACGGCGTGTGCCCTCGAGTTTGAAAAACAACCAGCCGACCAACCAAGACGGAGTCGCGATCTAATTAAGACTACCCTCGCGGTTTCGAGATCGCTCGTTAATTCTTGCTTTCAAGACCGGCTACTTTAAGCCTAGATATCGAACGTTTTCAGTCCCTCAACTCTTTTGATTTCTTTGTTTCTTTTTTTTTTTCGTTTGAACGAGGTTGACGATTTAATGATTCAGAACGGTGTGACAAATATATTTATTTAAAATTGGACGCAATCTCTTCATTCCGAAGGGATCGGCGAGGCAAAGTGGTATCAAATGCAAAAAGGAAGAAAAGGGCAGGCGAATATCACGAAGGATATCGATATCACGCCACTTAAACTCAAAACCATCCCTCCGCAAACTCTCAAACCTCTGTCGAACGCGGTAAAACCTTGCAATATCTTCACCCTGTAAGCTGGTAAACTCAATTAATCGCGCTATGAAAAGTTTCGTTTCTACTTGCGTTGAACGAAAAACTCTCGCAAGAAAGGAAAGAGAAAGGGAAATAGAGAAAAATACCACGCAATGATGTTCGACATCAGGGCATTTTCTCGCAAAACCACCCCGTTGTCTCGTTCTATTCAGCGCAATACAAAAATCCTAACACTTTCAAATCTCCTCCAAACTTGGCTAAAGCCTTCCTATCTCTTCTCCAATCTTTTCGCCAGAAAAAGAATCAACGGATCAGGAAAACATAGAAAACAGAGAAATACAGACGGAGGGTATCGATGATGCACGGTGGTCTCCCCACGGCATACGCGTAATTGTAAAAATACGGTGAAAGTGGATTAGCCACGGGGAACGCGTTGCATCCGGGCAAATCCGTGGGCAATTGCAGCTGTTCCCGTGCAGATGTCCAGGATCCCGTCCCCCGTGGGTATATACGCGTGCGTTGCAACTGCACCGGCGCGTTTAAGTGGCCTTCCGTGGGGGACGGACGCTCGTCGTCCACTTTCAAAGGAATCCACACGCCGCAGCCACGCACTGTCTCGTCGGAGGATGCGCGTGCACCGTTATTGTTCCATGCTGTTTTCCTGCCTTTTTGCCTCGGCCCTTTTTTCTTTCATACGCGCCGTGGGCGTGCCTGTTGCGAGCCTTCCGAACACTCCTCTCGGAACACGGGTTAGGCCTGCGTAACTCGGTGCTGTGTCTTCGTAATGAATGCCAACGCGTGGGTGGACGTCGATGACACTGTCTTTTTTCACGCTTCTCAGCGGTATACCGACGATAGGCTTCTTTGTGGGTGAAATTGTTTCTCGGATCTTAATGCTACGATTTGATAAATTATTTCGGCTTGGCAGTGATTTCGTGTTTCTTGACAACCGCGAGACGGTGTACGAAGTTTATGGGAGTTGCTCGCGATTGAAATAATTCCGGACTTTTGGCTTCAAGTTGAGCTCTCTGTTCAGAGGTGATTTATTAATCGTAATTGTATTAGGTTGTCCGAAAAGTCCCTTTCGTTTCATAAGGCGATAATAAATGAACAACAATTTCTGCTTTATATTCGTTTTATATTTATTTCGTTCGATTTCTATTATCATGTTCGTGCATAATTCAGTAAACTAATATAAAACAAAAAACATTGTGCGTCTATATTTCCTTATAAAACGCGGACAACCCAATAATTACATCGGTAGAGAGATATACGTATTTGAATGCGCGTGGTCGAAATAATATCCTAAACTCTTGATTGATAGTTACGATGCTAGATAGGAGTTGATTTATTAATGGCAAATATAGTCTAATTAACACGAAGTATATAAGTAGCTAGTGGACTGCTGCATGTTCTTCGTGATTGGAAACGTGGTTTGGATCTTCGACTTTTAGATACGATTTCGTAAATCGGTGTTGATCGGCAATTCGTTAACCGGCTGCAATTATATTTTAATTAACAGAGGTATGGAATCGTGAGAGAAAGGAGACTTCTCTGAATGCAACGTGATTCCATGCGTCCTTTCACGAAACTCTTAATTGAAACTCCTATGAGAATCACGGCCTCTTATAAAAGGAGAGAGCAATTGGCGCGACGTGGTTGCGCCCTCGGTCGTACGATCTAATTGCCAACTACTTATTTAGTCGCGTCAGATACGGCGCGAGCTTCGAAATCAGAATCTTTTCAGCCAGAAATCACGCTGCGAAAATTCACCTCGTATTTAACACCGCAATTACCAAATTTCCCATTCTCACGAATTTTAACATTTCACTCTGCGCGTACTAATGGAAATATTTGAGCAATAAATTCGTTCTACCTTCGCTAGCGTATGAATTTCGAAAAATGTTGTAGATTTACGCGAACAATGGAAAAATACGCCTGTTTGAATATTTCTTACGGAAGATTATGAAATAAGTTGCTTTTACCACGTTCGTTTAACAAAATCTCAACAAACTTGTGACTCGCTCTATGCAACAACCTGTACAAAAGAATCCATGTTTTATGCTTGACAAATCATTAAACGGAATTAGAAACCGGTAGAAACTGAAAATATTTGTAGGACACAGAGAAAACATCTGGTTTGGAAGTTGCCAACTCGGATGGAGCAACTGTGCAGGTTCGGAAAAAGGTATCCGCTCGCAGGTCACCAGGGATTGACCAATCCCTTTTTCGCAAGATCGCGATTGTTTCGCAAACTAGTTTCAGGCCACGAGGCTGATAGAGCTCATCGTCGCGCGAGCGCTGCCCCGGCAACTATCGAACCGTCCCAGTTTTTCAACGGTGCGCAGGCCCCTCTCTCTCCCTCGAGTCTGCAAGCTCGATCGTTCAATTAAAAAAGCCCGTTGTATCGCGCTGAACAGGCTCCCCTGCTGCCCCTAATCTAATCGCGGGGGAAACTTTATCCCGGATATAATTTCGTTTTAAAACGGCCAAGGAGTCCTCTTGCGATCGAATTAGGAGAACGGAAGTTTTATCTAGTTTCTTTGCGTTTGTTAGCTTGTTTGCAAGCACGACAGTCGTTGGCTAAGATCTAGAATCTGGAGGAGACTTGCGATGAAAATTCCTAATAGGATTGAAGTTATTAACGAGAAAATCGAGAAATTGAAAATTGAAGCCAACACATAAAACCTCTACGGAGATCGATCTCCATACAGTAAACTGAGAGATGATTCTCCTGTTTATTTAGAGAAGATTAAATACATTTGTAATTTTTAAATATATTTTTACAATCTCCTTGGACAATTAAAGAAATACTAATCGCCGAACTCACGGAAACATGGATAGAGGAAGACAATTGGGAAAAATTAAAACGTAGACTACCCAAAGAATTCGACTGGAAATGCAGGCCAGCAATGAGAGTAAGGAAAAAAGGAAGAGCAAAGGAGGGGAATAATAACGGGTATAAACAAGGAACTGAGAGAAATAGAATGCAAAGAAATAAGTGACGATATAGTGGAAAGAAAAATAGCATACAATGATAAGACGTATAGGATAATGGTGGTTTATAATCAAGACACAAAAGGGACATGGAAAGAAATAGAGGAAAGAGTAGACGGAAGAGAAGAGGAAGTGATGATCATCGGCGGAGACTGAACGTAAGAACGGGAGAAGAGGGAGGGCCGATAAACGAGGACCTAGGGAAAGAAAAAAGCAGGCGATCAAAAGACAAGACAATAAACATGGAAGGAAGAACCTTGTTCTTAGTACCATTAATTGTATCGTTAATTTTTGCAAAATTTCGTAGATTTACTATGTTTTATTGAAAGTCTTAAGCGTATCCCATTTTCAGTTGTATCAGACTTCATCGCGTAATGTCCAGACCTTTTACATTCGACGGACTATCGTCGCAAGGAGGAGGCTGGAGTTAACTTGTTTTAATATTGTTAGGTATTATCGTTCGAACGTCCGTTGAAGCTCGGATAGGTTTAGATGGATTTTGCGAAGTCGTATCCTAGCGTGGCTGTAAAACGTAGATAAGGTTCAACGTGGTTTAGTTTTACGTTGGCTTAGGATTACGTTGTTCGAGAATTTAGATACCTAAAGCGTGCCGTAGTCGTTCCATGGTTTACATTTGCCCGGAATTTTAGCACAGGTTACTGCTAAACACCAGGCGTCTATAATCTTCTTATTTTTGGTTTTCCGATAGTGTCAAAAATTTCATTTCTCCTCCTCTGTGAACCCCCGGAACTTTCTGTCTACGATCTACTTGATAAAAATTACCATCGTACCACAATACCTACGCGTTAACAATTGACAAACAATCAAAATTCTACGGTACATACAATCAAGATTCTAAATCGCAGCAAATTTGAACGAAATCTAAATTTATCGCCATTTGACAATGCCTTAATCCTCGATTCTCTAACCCTAATTCCCTATCTCTATACGCAGCATCGTTGAAACGATCCACAGAGTGTAACGTACGTACGTGTCAGTATTTCTGAAAATTCCAAATATAATTCCAATTAATTCCAAACGATCGCGCGTTTCAACAAAATCCAAATCTGCAGTGATTCAACTACGAAATTCCCTGATTTGAACCTTTTGCGCCGAATGGAGCATCCATTCAAGCGACACACCCTGTACTCAAACTTTTCACAGTCTGGCCACTTATCGCGTTCGTTCGTTTCTCCTCTTCTTCCTCCTTTATCGGCGGTACGGTTCGCGTGTCCGTGGTATCTGGCATAAAATATATAAAGTCTGGTACGTCCGGTACTGCGGCAACACCACGACAGGAAGCTTAGCACGCAATACGGCGCACGTACGCACAATAACCGCGGGCTACCACGCACACCCGATATTACTTCTATGAAGGGAGAATGAAAACACGGTGCAGAAAAGCCGAAGAGCAGTTGAACGGACGCTCGATGGCTTTCTGAGTTTAATCTGAGCGTGGTTTTTCACGCGCGCTCGATTTCCCGCGCGTTAACCGCCGCGATAGTCAATTTCCGCTCGACTTTACGTGGAAATATTTGCTTTAGTTTCACAGGGTGAGCGTATTACGCTGCCGAGACGTACATTCTTGTCGTAAGTTTGAGATTGCCTGGAATTTGTTTCGCGACTGGTTGATCTGTTCCGTGCGAATAAATTAGAAAATTAGATAATATTTATTCCTTACGAGTTCCGTATTTATCTGGAAAGATCGTCGATCGAGTCGAATTCGTTCAAGATTATTATAGCGTGATTGTATTTAGAAAAATAGTGCGCACGTGGATTAACGCCGAGGATTAATTGGCTGGAAATTTGTAGGGAATTATTGCGGGGAAAATAGGTGAATTTATTATAAAAATTAGAAATATACGTAGCGATGTTCGAGGAAAATTGTTATTAATTCTCAGCACAGAAACGTATTTCTTATCTTTTTAATACGCCGTACATCTAAATTAATAGAAAATTATAAAGCAGGCGAGTTAAAGTGACCGTGTTTCACATAGCTAAATTATTCGTCTTTTCACCGATTAGAAAGTAAATGGGCAGACAGCGAAACAGCCAACGATTAAAGCGTTAACTAACGAAACACTGTAACGATATGTTTTACTTTTATCCTTTCGTTTAATATAAATAGAATTATAAACAGCTTGAATTATAAGAAGCTCGAAGAAACTGCTAATGAAAAATCGAATGTATCTGAATTCTTGAAACACGTTCAACTATTTGATTTATTCAAATATACATACGTTCGTACGAGACGCGCAACACACAGAGATTTCCAACTGGTGTCAGTAATTTTTCGAGGAGAGAATTTGCTCGCGCTTTGGCAATTATCCTGTGGCACGTTTAAATTCATAATGACGCGTTCTAAGGGGGACACCATCTTTTATATGCAATGCGTATATCGCGTATGCGAATCGACAAAAGGGAAGACGCGGTTCTTGACCAGACAAAAGCGTCTAGACGAGCGACGGAATTAAAGCCGAGCCTCTGGCTCAACTCCTTTTTTCTCCTTCTTCTTTGCATGGAGAAAAATGTACAGCAGGTTCAAACAATTCCTGCATGCCAGGAACTTTAGCCCCGCTCTTCGATAAGTATTAAATCACGCGCTTTGTGCCTCTTTTATCAGATGGCGTACAATCTTTTCTTTTTTATGGGAAAATGATAGTTAGAGCTTGGATATTAATTACTTTTTAATATCCTCGTATAACTCGATTTACCTGGACTCGATCCATTGGAGCGGAATTTTAGTTAAGATTAGCTGCACCGAATGAATTATCGATTAAGTCTGCCGACTAATTCCATCGTGTGACTGTGATTCTTTAACGAAAAGTTGTAGAGATTATCGCGTACAGAACTTCTATTACATGGATTTCCTGTCATCCGATGGATTTATATAGATTTGCAACGTATTACGAAACAATAATTGCCACAGTTAGGTGAAATCAGTTGGACAGGAATGAAATATTGTCGACGACAGAAAGAATATAACGCAGATAATGGAATTCTGGAAACTTTAGTTTCGAAGAAGAACTTCGCAAGGAAATTTTCAAGAGTTTTAAAATTTGCGTGGCTGTTCGCTAAGAAAGTCGAGTTACCTCATCGCAGATAGTCGATCTTACGAAAAAGTAATCATTTTCCTATTTCACGCGTACTTTCGTTTCTATGAAACATAAATTACGTCTTGATTACACGTACAAAGAGCATAATATGGCCTATGTAACTGCGATTGATTTTTCTTTGTTAACTTTCGATTCTACGATTATAAACTGAATTTTAGATCTCTTTGCGAACGTATTTTTAACCAATCGATGAAAAATTGTAAATTAATTTGAACGAATAATAACGAATCGTATACCATTTTTGCTTTTCTCTTTATGCTACGATTATAAACTGAATTTTAGATCTCTTTGCGAAAGTATTTTTAACCAATCGATTAAAAATTGTAAATTAATTTGAACGAATAATAACGAATCGTATGCCATTTTTGTTTTTCTCTTTATGTTACAAGTGTGAAGAACGAAATATCGAAAAGAGAAAAAAGGAAAGAGAGTGGCATAGAAGGAATCGCGGTCGTATCGCGCGATTTAATAATCACGAAGCTCGCGAATAAATTTATCGAGGGAGTTCTCGCGTGCCTTCTAAACGACCAGGGAAAGGCGTTGCACTTTCGTGCAGCCCTTTTATCGCTCTTATCTCATAAATAGAAATATCGCGGTTGGAATTAATAAGTTTCAGCGGCGCGATGGTTTTTCTGAAAAAAGCTCGATGAATTGTACTATCGTCGATATTAATCAATCAGGCGATCGTTTCTTTTCATCATCGTCGATTGAAACATGTACGATAACGTGTAAAAATATTCGATTGATTTTCAACGTCAATCGAACGTAACTTCGGCGAACATTGTTTAAATCAATTCAATTTATTCTTCAATTTTGATTTTAGTACCTGTAGCGTTACGTTATGAAAAATTCAGTATTTTTCAAATTCTATTTGAAAATCGGCTTCCGATTCTTTGTAATTTCATGAACTTTTTATTCAACTGTCCACTACTATTTTCGTACGAAATATCCGTTGTACACGGAAAGATATCAAAATATTATTTGTTTCACAAATATTTTGTATTGTTCTTACAACGTTATCTGTCGTATCTTCTTCTATATATTCTTTATCAATTCCATTTTATTTGCCCGTTTTTCTAACTTTACGTTACTATATTATCACATCGTCGCGCGTACGATCGTGTTATTAAAGTCTGCCAAATTTAAATATCAGAGTCAGTACACGTGTACCGAGTAGATTTTTTAAATCGTCCCTCTCAGAAACAAAGGGGATCTCATATGCGAAGCCTTTATTGTACTCTTTCGTCTTATTTTTCATTTTCGCGAGAGATCACCCCTTGCTCGATCCTACCACCCCATAGAGACTCTACCACCAGACGCTGTATGTGAAACAATTTCGAACAAAAGAAAAAAAAAAAGAGAAAAAGAAAGAGAGAAAGGGATAAGGTACAAAGAAAACAGGACAAAAGTTGAACGAAACGGAGGCTAGAGTCTCGTGGTTAGTTTCAATCGTTTCGATGAAATATGGATTTCGTGGTTGCGAGTCGTTGACCCCCGACACACGTAGCCGGATCGCGTTTGACGTGTCGGCAGCTCGACGACGGCCGAGAGAGGAGGGGCTCCATTAGCAAAGGTTATCGGGTCGACCTCGAATCGTATCGATTGGCTCGCTTTAAAATGTCCTCCGGCGGCCCTAGCGCCAGCAACAGGCGTCCTTCTTTTTCGGCGCGTCACGCATCGCCATCCCACCCTTTGTGGAAGGGGCTGTGATCGCGACTGGCGACTGTTGGAGGGTGAAAGGACGTTGACCCCCCATGGAAGGACTGTTGTAGAGAGACAATTTTGCCGCTCGATTGACGACCATAGAAGGTTTGTTGTAGTGTTATTTCGCAGGATCGTTAGGATGGTATTTCTAGACTTTTTTCTGTAGTGTGTTCTTTTTTGTCTTCTTTTTCTTTTTTTTTCTGTGTGTTTGTGGAGAAGAGTTTGGCAATGGAATGGTAAGAGTATAGATGTCGGAGTGTCGATAACGAGGGGATTGTGGATTTTTGCAAAAAAGTATACAAGAGACGTACAACATACAGAAATAGAAGACTCGCTTATAATGTTCGATGGATAAAACGAATCTGTATTAAATTAAATGTTATTTCTTTGGTTGTATTTCTACGAAAATATGGATTTGCGCAAAAATCCGCGGTCTTAACGACGAGATATTTTACCTCGTTTCGTATTTCGTATTTATGTCTCGTGTTTTATAATAAATATGTCAGAAATATCAAAAATACCATTAGATAGGCAAGAAAGTTCTGTTTTCGTGACAGGAGAAGAACGATGGAAAAATATAGAGAATATAATTTTGTTTACGAAAATGGTTACTCTTATTTTGACGAATGCTTTGTTTTCCATTTTTTCTCGTCTTTTTCTTTCATAAAAAATGATAGAACCTTATTGAACGTCTAGTAATTCAGTAAGAAGCGACAACAGAAGTACGTTTGAAATTGTAACACGCTCAAGAAGACCACCCGCTCAGAAACAGTAATAGGATAGGCTAGACATCCTGCGTACCACAGCCATCGAAACAATAACCAAATAGTAACGGAATAGGCGCCTCTGAGATACGCCAGACGACAACCCCTCCAGAGGGACTAAGACCTCGGTATAAAAACCCTGAAAAATAAGCGCTGGAATCAGTCTGTTAAAACATTTTGAATCAGTCTCTTGTAACAGTTTAATCATTCTGTTGTAACACTTTGAATCGCCAGTCGGTTAGATTTGCATAATAAATTCTTTTATCATATACAAAGTTCAATTTCTTCACCTTATTCGTGAAACGTTCAAACTGCGACGCGAGGAAATCACCGGCGATCTATCGGTTTCGTGATTTCTCGTGTCTCGTACGTGACAAAATCGTTGAAAGCATGTTTGAGGTATCGAAAGTATTTTACGGTTCTTCCTTTTTCTTTGTTTCAAGTAAACATCACGAACTTTATTTCCTGCGAAAGACACTCTGACTTACGGATTTATTGCCGAGAAGTCTTATCATCGATTTCAACTTGCTTCTAAAATTGTTCATGCTTTCGTAAATATCTTCCATGTATCTTCTCGTTGCTTGGTATCGAAAGCAAAGATCGATCGTGTCACTGTTTCGCGAATCCAATTTCCAAGAGCAACAGTTTTTTCGTGCATTCGTCCGCCTCGTGTGCAGAGATACGAGAAAAAACATCGATTCGTGTCCGCCGATATGAATTTCGTTTTGTCGTTATTGATTCCTCGTTAAACTCAATCGACGTTGTTGATACAACGTACGTTCGATTTGAACGCGTTGCATTCGTCCTACGATATTGTCGAACGTTTCCTACGAACTGTGTTCCCTGCACGTGGGAAGGGCGTCTAGAAGCGTCAGGGGTGTACCTTCCACATCGAAAATACGATTGGCGACGATTGTCCGAAGGATTAAAAAGAATATTGAATTTTTATAAAACGAACGGTGTAAAAAAGTTGGGACAACAAGATGAGAATTCGAGTAATTTGTTTACCAGAATAAGAGAGAGGACAACAATTTTGAGAATTGTTGAAGTAGGTCTCACTTCAAGGAAAATTCTACGTCTTTTCTAGTGTTTAATTTTTGGCACAACGATTTTCTTTACAGCGGCTTCTTTGGTTTCCATTATATTGGGTTGGCAACTAAGTGATTGCGGACTTTGTCATTAGGTGGTATTGACAAAATCCGCAATCACTTAGTTGCTAACCCAATAGTACCGCGGGAAGATCACCGACATACAGACAATGTCGATGATGAAGCGCCAAGTTAAAAGGGTCGGAAAACTTCAATAGGCCTAATGGCCATCGATATATTTCGGCATAGTAGTCGTTGATCGTTAGTTAGCCACCGGAGAGTCAAGGGTCAAGAGTCGTTAATGGAGAGTTGTCATATCACACTACTACATTAAGTTCAAGTTAAATAATCATCGTTTTCTGTTTAATGCACTGTAATAAATCCATCTGTCAATACGTTATCACATAGGATAGAGATCACTGGAAATCCTAATTTCTAACATTTCTGAATAAAGAATTTCTACAGTACATTCATCCACGCGTTTGCTGTCTCTATTCCGAGATAAAAACCTCAAAAAGAATAAATACAAATTACTGCGCGGAGGAATTTGACCTTTTGATGACTCAAATGTGCTCATGGTGTAAATGTTATCATTTAAAATTCAAATTAACACGAAAACCCAATACACTAGAATATTGATCGAAATAACTTATTTGGTGCAAATTAGCAACAAGCTACCCGTTTATTCATATTATACAAATTTTTATTTGTTATTTTTATTTCGAACAAAATTTGTCCACGTGTGACGTTATATGTACAATTTGAAATTCATAATCTATACATCGAACGTTGAAGTTTTAATAAAAATTTTAGGATTTTCAATAGCAGACAGTACATTTCCTGTGTCTATTCCCAAAAATCTGCACAAGAAATATCATATGGATCGTACAGAACGGGACAGCAATTCGCTTAATGGCATCTCCGAATCGCCTCATTTTCCATCGAATTAAACTTCCCTTAAATCGAAATTCTGCCTACGGACGATTCTTGCCGAGCAAAGCTTCTTTTCACGAAAATTCCCATCGTTGAAATTGCTCGTCCTGCTGCAGCATCGCCGTACCGGAGACGGAAACCCTCGAGACGAGCGACACCGTGGATCCTCGCGGTGTCGATCCTCGAATCTTTGCTGTCGATTCCGGTGCCAAGGCTTGTTAGTCGCGGACCGGCAGTTTATTCGAGATCGCATCGTGTCTCGGCGAGTTGGCAGGTCGCGAGAGCGAATTTCAGAACGACGAGCAAGCTCGTTGATAATGGTGTTAAAAGTCGCCTCGAGCGACGCCTTATTAAAATGTTCGCTTCGCGACGAAGGAACGTGAATTTGTTCAAGTTTAACGACGATGTGTTACGACTGGACTTTGGAAATTCCTCGAATCCAGGAATTTAGACTCACGTAATTAAGCGGAGTTGTAACAAGAAGCAACGGATTGCAATGGTTTCTAGTGCGATTTGCAGTTAATTCGGGGCAGGTGTGAGCCGTGTTACGATTTGATTTATTGTTGCTTCCCTTTTGATGGATTATTTCTTGCGCATCTTTGTTATTTCGTGTAAATATCGGCAATCCTCTAACGAGATTTCTAATATTCTTCGCGATTTCATATTGCTTTCGTACGTTTTTCTGCAATCTCAAAAATGAGAGTAGTGCAGAAGCAGCTACAATCTGTGAAAACACGTGATCGTACACTATTCGAAAATTCATATTCCAAAGTATCTGTTTGTGGAGTTAATTTATCGTTCTTCAAATAATCCTCTTCTAAGTTGAAAGTCACCAAGTATTGAAGTATTTTTGCGCTATAAAGATCGTTCGAAAAATGTTTCCATGTGCCTCTTTATAGAATTAATTTGTTCGACAAGCGTTCGATTTTACGAACAACCGCATGTTACACGAAAAAGAGCGTGAAATATAAACGTAGAGGGGAACGAAGGAAGACCCAGGCAAAGTAGACGCTGACTTTCTATCGATCTTGCAAACAACCCTGCGAAAATCGTCGTAATGCCAGCACTATCCGCAGACACGGACTCCGCAATCTGCGGGGTTAAGTAAGTTCAGGGTGCAGAAGCGTGAGTCAGGTTTCAAAACGTAGAGGATCTAATCTGCGGTAGTTTTGGGATATTCTAACCGGTGGATCATGAGATACCTAAAATCTGGGTAATAGTACGCGTAGAAGCAGGAACGGGTCGAGTTTTATCTCGAGTATCGAAGTGGAAGTGTAAATTAGAATGGATTCGAGAAATGTAGAATGTTCCGAAGTTGAAAGTAAAATTGGCCTGCTCTAACACCTGGGAATAGACGAGTCTATGGTGGAAGCGGATTCTATCGGAAGATAAACTTGCTGCTCGTGGCAGGCAGAAAGGATATAGCAGGGACGAAAGAAAGTGAACGTTCTGCAAGGATTACGTGAAATGAAACTATGTTTTTCCAAGTGAGTCGTTTTGAAAGATGATTAACTATGATTATAGGATTATATATAACATACTTTCACGTTTAAAAACTATCGTCAAAGGAAATTACGTTAAACCTGTCATGAGTGAAATCTTATCCTAATATACTTTTTTGCGGGAACGTAAAAATTCGAGGATCCTCGCAGAATTAAAAAATACGAGTTACGTGTTCCTCGGTCGTTGGATGTAAAATAAAAAAAAAAAAAAAAAGAAAAAGAAAAAGAAACGGTTCGTAATCGAAATGACAGAAATTCTTCAAATTCACGAGCTATGCCATAAAACTGGAGGACGACAGGCGATATAAAGACGTATCTGTATCGAGGGAGAGAGAAAACAAGGCGTCGAATAAATATATTTGTTTGTCCGTTTCGCTTAATGGTTTGTCATCGGTGGGTCATTAACGACGATCGTCGGGAATTTTATTGCGGTAATCAAGCGTATAGGCACGGCGGAGAGCGTGACGAGAAGGCGATGACTGTTGAACGATCGCAATAATCCGTCATAATTGTCGTTTTACGAGCGATTCCCGTGCGTTGAGACACCGTGAGAAATGGAAACACGCGAGTGGCCCGTGCGAGAGCCGCGTGAAATTCGCTGATCGTAAGCGAGCAGCAATCGGACGCGATTCCAGCTGATGACCGAACGTTTCTTGTCTGGCGCGTTTCTCTTTTCTTCGTTGATGACTTGTTCACGTCCTTGCAGCCTAACTTTGATGCGATTCAAATTGTCTTATACCAGTTCTCTCAGAAGCTGAACCGATTAACTCTGTTTTTTGCCGATTCCTTAATTTCGTCATACAAATGATGTGTGTACTTTACAAAACAATATTATAATTCAATTACGATTTTCTTCTGTCGTAAGGAGTTACTACGTAAGTCGAGAGTTACCAATAAGCTTCTTGCTTGTCCTAACCTGAGAGAAACACAACAAACGCGTCTGTTTCTAATTAAAATCTTCTTCGGTCGCTCTAATTCAGAGCGCAACTCGATATTATTTCGCAATCTACTCTCTGCTAAAAGTAAATTAATATGTACTGGCGCAAATGAAAGAAATAACAGATTACAGCTGGTATTAACGTAGCACGTTATTAATCGCGGCGAGGAAGTTTTTCCAAGCAAAACAACGTCTCACTTTCTCCTCTCCGAGACACACCGCTTACAGCTCTATTATCGCGTAACCGTTTCAAGAAGCTCGCACTCGCCTTCTGGCCAGAAGTCGCGGCAGTTGCGCCGAAACCGCAGTTTCTCCGTGCGTTAAATTTAAACTAGTTAGAGGAAAGTCAAGCCAGAGCTTACTCGTGTAAATACCATCCGGCCACTTACACCAACGTTAATCCCAACGATCGATACCCGACTGCAGAAAATTCAACGTGTTTCCCGATCTTATCGTCCCATTTTTCCCTTCATTTTGTAAAACCTTTTAATACATCGTTTTCCTCTATTTTTGTTCGTATCGTTGCGCTTCTGGTACCGAAATGGCGGCTTTCTCTTGGTTTAAAAGCGATACACTACTCACGACCTAAATACGTTTCCTCTCGTATCACGATCTTGGATAACGTGTGCAAATAATCTTTAAAAATATAAAGCTCACTTTTGCCGAAGGAAAACGATTCCAAAACCTACAAAATATCTCACTTGAATCTATAATCGGAATCACTAGCGAACTACCCTATAGTTGAACATAAACAATTATTATCATTTTTATTTTGTTCGCCTTGTATCTTGTATCGGCTTCTGTGTATCTGCTTATTCATACGTCAAACAACGATCAACGTACTTGAAAACAACCGATATGAAACTCTGTGTATTGGTTTCATGAGTCGGAACGAGATCTTTCAACTCGTCGCCCTTCTACTCGCAAGGCGATGACAGACTCTTTCAAGGCGAAAGGCCGAAAGTTTCTCGGAAGCTGAGACGGCAAACCGGCCAGTTAGGTTCGCTGTAAACACTCGTGGGATTCGGCGAAACGAGGAATCCTCGTGGCACCGTCTCGTCGTCATCGTCGGCGATGAACAGGCGTCGTTAAGGGGCGAGTAGTCTGACAGCTGAGTCTCCCGTTGCTAGTAAATCAACCTAACGAGCCGTAATCGATCGGCGCGTTCCTCTGCCGTGTAAGTTTCGACCGCGTGTCTGCGTTCAGGCAATTATAAATTATCGCCTGCTACGCATAATCGACGGTATTAATTACGCGAGCCGCGCGTGCCTGCCGTGTTCTTGATTTCTCGTCGGATTACGCTTCGCAAATTCTGAAAGCTATAGGAAGATTTTGTAAAATTGATCGCGGTTGGTGGTCTGTTCGTTTCGGGTTATTCATTAATCGTGTGTGACACGAGGCGTGTTTGCAGTTACAGTGGCTGCAAAAAGTATTTCTACACGCGCTTATTTTGCAACGAAGTATGGAAGATGCGAAAGTATGTGTTGGATTCGATAAATCAAACGCAATTGCGTCTGATTCCTTCCTTGAAGCTTCTTTGCGTTATTGATGATAGGCGTAATAATATTTTATTGTACCTTTTGACAACAGCCTTTCATAAAATCAAATACCAGTACTCAGAGCGATATAGAAGCTACTACTAATGGTATTTCTACGCACTTTTAGTTTCCAACGAAGCGTGGTTAATATAATTATTCGTCTCGACCATTTAAAACTCTGCTTCTAATGATTATCACGACTAGAGCATACCTCCAATATAGCGTCAAGGGAACTGTATATAGGTTTCTTCTTCTTCTTCTTTTTATTATTATTATTACCTAATTTGTACTTTACAATTTGTCCAGCATTGGTACATTTGGTAAATTTTTCCAACTTAATTGCTAAATAACATGTGGATGGCTACCCCAGCAGGATACCATCTTCGGGTTTGGCTATTTTATTTCTTTAATGAAGTCAGTGGGGTGTTTTCTTTTTAATCTTCTTTCTATGAGAGTCGTATATAGGCGTAGCAGATAAAATTGAACTTACGAAATGAAACGCGTATTTCATCCGATAATATCATCAAGATATCACGTCCTATAACCATCGCTTGGAAAACTCTCATCCTTCAATTACTAAATTACTTCGTTGTAATGTCCATACACAGTATGGCCTGTTTAACGGTAAACGCTTGAATATCTGGAAAAATACGAATGATACGGTAAAATGTTTAGTCACGAACAGAAGTTGTATAGTATCGAAGGGGACATACGATGCTATCTTTTCTACTGTTTCTCTTTTTATCCATTTGACGTTGCGACGATTTTCAAACGTCCTATAAAATTCTAAAACGAGATACTAAAATTCTCCGACAGAGATCCTCATTTTTTCTTAAGTATACTTATTCGAACATTCTCACAGCCACGACGAACTTGTGTCTTCCGTACCAAGTCTTTCCCTCGTAATTCCTCGCCTTTCGCTTAATCTCGTGCGGAAACACGTCTCTTTAATTAATATTCATCTTTATTATCCCGGTACACGATCGAACTAGATCGTCGTTATCGATTAATAATCCCTGGCAGTCGCGTAATCGACGTACCGCGAGTACAAATACCGACGTTCGGTCGTTCGATCGCGAAAATACAAGATTTCGTTTTCCATCGATCGCTAATGGAAAAAAAAGGTAGAAAGGCTTAATCTGATCGTGAATAAATTACCGGCTCGTCCTCTTACGGGACACCACCGAAGCAGGGGCAGCGTGCGCGCGAAAAACCGGATCGATTTCAGGACTTTATTACCGCGTCGTTATCGCCGCCTCTAATTGCGCTCATAATTAATCAGAGGATTTTTTTACGCGGTCATCGCGGGCTCGGTAATTAAATTGAGAGCGAGTCGTCGATCGTATCGCGGTAATAATGTCGCGGAAAATGCTTGAACGATGCGAGCGGTACAGGAGGCCGGCGTTAGCGCTTGTTTAACGAGAAAGAAAAACGACCAGATCCCTTCTTCCTTGTTTCTTGTTATCATTAGAGTTTATAAAAGATTATCAGGCAGGTTTCATCGAAGCTTTTGTTGCTTACTCGTGTTATTATTGGTTTGATCGATGTTCGGGTTAATTTTTGTCCTTCTCGAGATTCTGCATTGGAGAAATCTTATCATTTCAGTGATATATTGCTTTAGATATGCTATGTATAGAGATAACGTACACCGTCGTTCGTAAGTATCGGAATACGTACGGCAAATGAGAAATTTAGAAAGAATTTATCGGGAAATTATTAAGATGTTCAATCGTTGATTCGATCGATATGAAGCAGGACGTATGGTTGATGAACCAGGTTAATTGTTCCTTCGTGCTCGTAGAATAATGGTTCATGGAGAAAGTAGATTTTTCTCGTTGCTGTGGGGTGGGGGGAGGGGATGTTTAGCCAGATCTTACGAGTCAGGTTTTATTCGCGAGCAGAAAGAGCGGTTTGAAAAGTGAATTCCTCGAGAATCACCGTGACACTGCCGGATTTGTCTTTCTATTTTGTCGTAGGAAAGTTTTCCGTACGATATATACTCGTCGGAAGCGCCGCAAGAAACAGCCAATCAAATCGATATATTAAACACCATTCTGTTTGATAAATCAAGAATTTATTTCGTAGAAACGAATTTATATAGAAATATTAAATTGCGGGCAAGATTTCACTTAACGATTACAAAGAGTAATAAAAATCACGTTTAAAAACGTTTTCCCAGTGGCTGTTCGCACGATTCTTTTTACTCTTTAATGATTCACATAGGAATTTCTTCCCCCCCCCCTTTTCTTCTTACTTTTCATCCGCAGGTTTTTCTCGGGTAGCTTTGTAATTCCCGAAGAATCGCCTGCTGGCAATCAGCGTATACGTAACGTGAGTCGTATTGGATTATTTCTTTTGGCTCACGCGTGTTGATGGTTGCAAGATGCGACGAGTACAGGAAACGTCTGAAAAAACCTATATCATATGGATGATTGGAGAGATCATCTGGAAATGTCTAAAAAAAGGACCTATATCATCTGGAACGACATTACAACTATAACACAGATAAATATACCGCTGAAAAAGCTTGCGCAGTATTTCTAATACTCTCTTTTTAGGACACTGGATAATTTACAAAATTCTCGTTTTTCAATCGTATACATCTTATTACTTGTTTATTACATCCTGTAAATGGTTCCCCCCTCGCCACTAATATGCTAATGTAAACATTTTCAAACACACTTACCCGATCCTCATCCACGCAAATTATTCTCAGTGCGGCGATAGGAATTTTGATCGTGAAACTTTTAAACGCGAACGCGAGAAAAGCAAAAGTAAATAGAAAAGGCAAGGTGCAGGTAATAAAGTCGCAGAAAGAACTTCGATAACGTTGAAGAGGAATATTCTATTCGCGAACGCGATTACGTGGCACTGCGACGCTCTCAACCAGCCACGTTGGAAAACGGCCGAAAAAGCTGCACCGACCGCAGAACGCCGATTCTCTAAACACAGCACCACTGATTGCAAGATAACAGGTCAGCGCATCTCGTAGAACCGTTTTACCGCTTCCAAGTAGCAAGAAACGCTTAACGCAAACACGAATCCGCCAGCTTCTTGTTCCCAGGATTTAATCTTTCTGCTTCCTATCATCATCCGCCAGGCAACGAGTATTAACGATTTTTCTGGCGGAACCCATCTTATGACGTGCCTTTACGCTCGTCACTCGCAACAAAAATCACGCTAGCGACCATTAATGCTTTTATCATTAATTCTTGTGTCCCTTTTTTTGCTGCCAGCTTTTTGCGAGAAAAGGAAATTTTGTACGATTGTTTATCACGCGTGAGTGAATTTGGAATGTTAACGCCGAGTTTCAGAGTGAAAGGATCGAGTGTTTGATACGTCGTTAGTAGAGTAGAGTACTCGTCACGGTACTTAATAGCCGAGAAAGACGTCTGCCTACGGTTCTACTCTTTCAATTATTTTCATAAACTATCTGCCGTCTAAAAATGAGGCTATCCCGCGCCTTAATTGCAATTTCTGGTTCGCTACTTTGGGATTTTCGTAAAATTATCGGAGACAAATTATGCTACCGATTGATTGCTAAATTTGACCGATTTGATACATTGGTCCTGTGGTCGCGTCTGATTTGAGTTCGATGGGTGAGATTGGTCTGCGAATGGGATTGGCCGGACCGGTCGAAAGCCCTGCGACGGCCTCCCACCATTTCGCAGCAATGCGGAAGACGTGCCGTCAGCCTCAAGGTCACCGGTGCACCTCAAGGTCACGAGCTTTTTGCTCGTGTGCCAATCCGTCTCGATCTTTGCCAATTTGCACACCGCGCTGCGACACATCGATCCCTCTAATTGTGTCAGTCATTCGAATCTTTCTACTTTCGACCCTTACTTCCGATCCTTTTTTTCAGAAAAATATATTTCTATTTTTCATTTCTTTTCCCTCTTTTTTTGTTTTTGATTTCTGTGATCCTTTCGCGGTAATGAAAATTTGAAGAGGTTCGATCGAGTTATGACGCTTCCAAGATTAGGAACGATATCTTCGTCATTTTCGAGAATCGGACAAAAGACAGTTAGTTGCTGAAAATCGTGGCATTTTCAATGTTAGGAGGAATATTTTCGCTTTTTGAAAAGTGAAAATGGAATTTAATATTTACACTTTGAGGAAGTACATTTTTTTTTTTTTGTTTTTGTTTTTGTTTTGCGATGAAAACGGCACCTGTTTTTATCTTTTCGATAGCGAAAACGAGGAAAGTGGATCGCTGAAAAAAATATCTTCGCTGTGGATACGATATTTTTAACTGTTTGATAGCGAAATATAGTAGTTCTTGATATCCAGTTATCGCAAAAATATATTTTAGCATAGAAATAATATTTTTGTTTCTTCCGTAGCGGGAGAGAAACGTCCGGTGGATTGTTCCTGATATTTGCAAGAATTGTGTCCAAATTTTTTGAATTAATTTTTTCATTTAATACGTTGCCATTTCACCATGTGGATTTATTTTAACGTTATGAAGGTTCTTTCGCAACGGCTGGTCAGGGACCCGGTCGCGTGTAGACAGTGACTGGCATGCGTGCGAGAGATCGATAACTTTTTCCCCACCTTTCGCCATTCTTGCTGACAACACGCGCAGCTATTTCCAGGTTTCAACAATTACGCGTTGCAAAAGCAAATTAAAGTTGAAAAATTAACAACAAGCTGGTAAATACCGTTGATTGTAATGCCATCTAAATAATAAACGAGCCATCGTTGATAAATCCTCAGTCTCGTTTTATGTAATATCTAAAAGTAATCAATAACCATTTTCTGATTTTAACATTCAAAAAGTAATTAATAACCGAGTAGTGTCTTATCGTCCTTAAAAATATCTTTTCTAAATTAAACTCAAAAGTACATACAAATTGCTTTGATTTTAATATTTATATAGGTAACAAATAGTCAAATTTCCTAAATTTCCTTAAAAAGTGGCAGAAATTGCGTCGGATTATTTCTCACAAATCGCTCATTCACGTAAATTCATTTTCTATTTAATATCCATCTTCTAATTTTAATATTCAAAGCGATAGATGATTAATTCTTCGTTTGGAGCTGTTCGAAAATATTTTTCGTAGATCAAGTCATCGGAAATCACGAAAGTCTCGATCGACAACTCGAGACTAATTTGCATCGTTTTCGACCAGAATCGTAGCGAGTAAATTATGCGAATGTTAAACGATCGCGATCGTAGTCGCCCTCGGTTTCCAGCGTTAACAATTGATCGGTTTGCTTGAAATTTATGCGTGTCTAGATGAGAGAGAATACAATGCTCGTCCACGTGGCACAGACGATAATGTTTCCCTTCCTATTCGTCTATGGCGATAACGCACAAACCTAAAGTTGAAGTTTTATCGGTAGCGACCCGAAGGGAAATAAGGTGCTCGTAGTATCCAACTTTTCGTGTTCTTCGAAAATGTTACTCTCAACGACACAGGTAGAACACGCGTCCCGAATGAATGGAATCTTTCAGACCTGAATCGGTTGTCTGTTGGACCAGTTCTGACCCACGTAATCGCTTAAGATAACGTTGACTAACAATAAGAACGATTCATTGTCCCTGATCTTTGAATCGAATCTTTTGTCTCCCGTTTTGTTTAATGCATTCACAGATCCTTTTATGGTTCTAATAGTTTTCTTAACTCGGATACGATTAACTAAATACATTTCAGGGATATTAGTATATTTTACAGACGTATGAATACACATACTATTTAAATAGAATAACAAGGAATTTTAACGATATTAATACAATTAATATATTTGAAGGATAGATTTTTATATTTTCTCGCTAATAATCTATCGTATTTCCCCGTTTAATTTATCATAGTTAAATATAATTCATAGGAATTTTGATGCTTTGAAACCAAAGTAGAAATTTGGTATATAATTAAACAAATTTCCAGTTGTAGAACGTTGAAAATATCATTGGGTAAACGATACCTCAATTTTTTATATTGCTTCGAAATTTCTAGTGGCCGTAGATACGTCATAATCGAAATTCTCCGCTGAAAATCTACTGCAACATAATTAATGAAATTCCACCGTTCGATCGTATCGTGGACTCTCGTCTATTATTAACGAAATTTGTGGAAACTCGTGATACCATGTCGCCTGTTTAAAAATTCACGAGCCACACATCCCTGCAAACTCGTTTCGTTTCCAAACGGATGAATCATTCACTAGCAACGTTATAGTGAACAAACAATACCGTCACGTTTATTCAGGGGATTATACGACAACGTCTGGATAAATAGATAAAACCGTAAGTCATCGTGCAACGAATTAATATCGTTTGTATCGTTTAATTAAACACTGATTAAGCTGTACGATCCTCGATAACGCTCGCCCTTTCACCCTTATTTTCATAGTGACACCGAATGAGGGTAATAGAGGGGATAGTAGAGGGTTGAGACCCACCAGCCCTTCTCTGTCTCGTTGTTGATTTTTCTTTGTTCGTTCGTAACTGCGCTATCGGTTTATCGGCGCAATGTTTAATTGGATGGTAATTAAATGGAACTGGACGCGATAACGTTTACGAATTATGCCTACTTCTATTTCATTTGCGGAAATTCTGTCTTTGTTACACCGTTATTTTGTTACAGGATTTCTCGCGTGTAATTGCGGCCAGCATTATCCGTTCACTCGGATATTCGGTTTAGAGTTAATTGAATTGAACCGGCCGTACTTTAATTACTTTATTTTATTGTTCGGATGCTTTTTACGTAAGTGGCGGGTTCGATTATCGTCGAACACGTTATTTGGCTAGTTGCTAAGCGAATCGTACTGCGCGCTACGGTGTTTATTACTTGTCTTTATCGTTTCTTCGTTTAGGGCTTGTCTTAGAAATATTTTTATGGGAACTATAGACTCGTGATGAAATACTACGATATCGAGATTTTGCATTAAAATTATTAATACGAGTGACGCGTGCACGTTTATCGCTCGATAGGATACGCGGTTTATTTGTTTGTTGCGCTTTGGGGTTGTTCTAGAAGCATACGTTTCTAAGTGAAACGAGACTGTAGTTGTGCATCACAAAATTTTAAGAATTGGGTTTAAAATTATTAAATGTAAGCGATGTATAGGATTATCGTTGAACGGAAGAAGAAGAAGAAGAAGAAGAAGAAGAAGAGATCTTAATGTTAATAAATTTCGAAGCCGAAGCTTGTGATAAATATTGCGATGGAAAACAATGATATCGGAAATATAACAGAAGACGATATTTAACGGGAGAAACGCGCGATATCCGTCAGTTTTCCCATTTCACCGGCTGCGTAGAAGTTGGCGAGCGTAATTTCCCGCTGTGGGCAAAATCACTGGGCTTCCAAGAAAATCATCGGGCGCCGGTTCAACGTTTCAGCCGGTCGCTCCGCCAGCTAGTATAGTTGCTCGCTGAACTATTTAATGCTCGTCAGACTTTCGACGCGGCAAAATCGCGCTCAGCTCTCCTCGCTCCTTTCACCTACACAACGACGCCCAACGAGAACGACGACACGCAAAAACGAACACACAGAGACGAACGAACCGAGACAGCCACGGGAAAACAAGTTTTCGCGAGCACCACCCGATCGAATTACTATTATTTTCCACCTACGGAAAGACGATGTTATAGTAAAATAAATACCGAATGAAACTTTAGTCGATAATATTTCAACGTGGCATTATATTTCTACGTTTTACGTTGTTCGGTGTTTTTTAAATAATTTACGCTGGTTGATTAACGATGACTCGCAAGAGTTGAATTACGCTGTATGGGAAAGTCCAGAGCTTACGCAATTAACACCATCCGAGGACTTGGAAATTTGGAAATTTGCGTATGAACAAGTTTGAAAGTTTCGCAATTTGAGAATAGAACGTCGGAGAAATTTGGTAGTTCGAAAGTCGGAGAGTTTAGAAATTTGAAAATTTCGAAAATCGAGGATTCGAGAGTCTCGAGCATTGATACATGGAACCAAAACTTCACTCGATAATATTTCAATATGCGGAAGCATGTTCATAATATTTTTTTCCATATTTCGTTCTGCTTTGCTTTAGTCGATTAATGATGATTTACATGGGTTAAATCAGGCTACATGAAAAATAAACGAATATTCTGGTGTATCGAGTAGAAAATAGGTAGAGCGTGATCGGTATTGGTATCGATTTGTTCGATATTTAGTTAAAACATTCTACGGGGAATTAATGCGGCAGTTTCCCCCGTATAAAGAAAATCGATAACAAAATAGAGGCGAAACGAGTTCCATTAGCGGCGCGGAGTTCCGTTTAATCAGCGTTTAATTAAATATTCCGCGATGATGATGTTAGAACGATGAATTTAAAATGAGAAGAAAAATGTTGGATGAAATAAAATAAGGGTGGAGTACACTGTGTTTACTATGGGGATCAGCTTTTGTAGGATATACTGTACGATTTAATTACCGATTAATTAGATACCCCACGCGATAATCAACTCGAACTCTATTTGAAAATCGATTGGAATAGCTGCGATAACAAAATACAGAGATGAAACGATTTTGCGCTTACGACGCATCGTTCGACACACGGGGGTTGACCGACGAACATTATTAAACCCCCTTTGACGGAATTAGTGCACGATGAAATGCTCCTGTGCTATAATCATTCTACCTTAATCGTATCGAAGAGGACGCTACATTTATTAGAAAAATTGGTAACAGTATAATAAGAAAGTACAGCGAGATCGTCGAACCGCTTAAGTTTTAACCCTCGAAACCGTACGTGTTATATTAGATTGTCCGAAAAGATTCTTTCGTTTCATAAGGTGATAATAGATGAACAACAATTTCTGTTTTATATTATTTTATTGAATTAAGTATGATTCATTTCGTTCTATTTCTATTATTATATTCGTGCATAATTCGATAAACTAATATAAAACAAAAAATATTGTGCGTCCATTATTTCCTTATAAAACGAAAGAAACTTTTCGGACAATCTAATGCATTGTAGAATAGAAGCAAATCGAAAAATACATTCTCCTGTTTTCTTTTCAACGATGATCCAGTGAAAGGAACAACGACAAGAAATCACCTTTCGATTGTGCGACAGAAAGTAGGATAAAATCTGTTCTCATTATACGCAGTAAATTTCCCACTTGTTCGCAGCTATCGTCTTATCGTTACTTTCATTTTCCATCTCAAAATTCATTCAAATTTCTCCACCTGATAAATAGCCCATTGCCTACGCACCACGAACCGCCTCTTCCTTCAATAAATCACTTAAATTTATTTTTCGTTACTCTTTAAAATTCACTATAACGCAATTCGAATCCTTGTGTTCACAAAAGTCTCTTATACATCTTCCTTCTTTTCCCCTCAAATCCCTTTAACTTAGTCAAAGAGAGGAAGATTATCTTATCTATGAATTATCTTTCAATTTACGTGAGATTTACCCAGCGAAATATCCGATGTATTTTTAAAAGAAAGACATTTTTTTACTCTTCTTGGCATTTTCAATGCCAACGGAAAGACTAGCAGCCGTGACGTTCTTCAACGTGTTAGAAGACAGTCCATAACGAGACAAGAGGTTGAACTTAGAGACAGTCCATTTGCAGAATAGATTCGCGACAGCGTAAGGGGTTGAATCTCTGCAACGTGCTGTTTCCGGGCATTGTCGAGGCGGTTCGATTTAATTTCACATGCAAGCGGTCCGGAATTAAAGCGAGGCCGCGTGAACGGGATTTGATGGGATTCTACTTCGAATGGACGTGCGGCAAACAAGCGGCGCAAAAAGCGCGCGTTGTCCGCCGCAGAAACGGTAATGGCATTGTTGGTCGTTAAACGGCCGGCTAAACGATCTCTATAAATACATCGGATCTAGTTTCCAAATTTTCTATTAAATAGAATCAAGGGAATATATTCTCGCTACGCCCGTGAATACATCCGTCGGTAGAGTTCTGTCATCTTTAACACTAGAACTACCGATAGTTAGCACGAAGCTATTTCTACCAAAACCATTCAAAATGACTGGTCTTTAAAAACTACGTAATAATAGAGTATTCTTATATTTATTGATTTATTAATTTCTTACGGAAGGAATTCCATGTTGTGTAGTACATTTTTGGTATTATTAATCCATCTGCGACCATGATCGACTTAAACGAGGGTTGACACATGTATAAAATTGTAGAATCGCGATCTAGCGATCGATCCGGAATTTTCCTGATAATTGATATCATCATATCGAATGATACGCAGTAAAAATTTAAAAAAAGTGTGGGAAGTTGTACAAAACTCTTTTACACTTTGACAAGTGTCGGTCATTTTGACTGGTACTGGTGTAAGTAGCCTTGATACAAAATTATTTTCAGTTTGAATATATAAAAAACAAAATAAATTTCATTATATTATTCTTTTAGTTACCGTTGCGAGAGTCATTACATCATTGTAGGAAAAAATATAACATGAAGTAGTAGGAATTTGAAAATAAAATTGCAAAACCAGTCATTTTCACTGGTATGATATTTCTAGTGTTAGCATCCAGCGATCTAGCGATCGATCCGGAATTTTCCTGATAATTGATATCATCATATTGAATGATACGCGATAAAAATTTTAAAAACGTGTGGGAAGTTGTAGAAAACGAGGAAACTGGTTAATTGGGATTCGATAAACAGATTGCTGGACCCTTTTACACTTTGACAAGTACCAGGCATTTTCACTGGTATTGGTATAAGTAGCCTTGATACAAAATTATTTTGAATTTGAATACATAAAAAACAAAATAAAGTTCATTATATTATTCTTTTAGTTACCGTTGCGAGAGTCATTACATCATTGCAGGAAAAAATATAACATGAAGTAGGAATTTGAAAATAAAATTGCAAAACCAGTCATTTTCACTGGTATGATATTTCTAGCGTTAGCATCCAGCGATCTAGCGATTGATCCGGAATTTTCCTAATTACTGATATCATCACATCGAATGATGCGCAGTAGAAATTTAAAAAACGCGTGGGTAGTTGTACAAAACCCTTTTACACTTTGACAAGTATCAGCCATTTTCACTGATATTGGTATAAGTAGCCTTGATACAAAATTATTTTCACTTTGAATACATAAAAAACAAAATAAAATTCACTATATTATTCTTTTAGTTATCGTTGCGAAAGTCATTACATCATTGCAGGAAAAGATATAACATGAAGTTGGAATTTGAAAATAAAATTGTAAAACCAGTCAATTGGACTGGTGTGATACTTCTAGTGTTAAAATATAATTTCCGTGTACATTTCTAAGTTGCGATATGTTTGATGTTGTTGCGAGGTGAATGACGAATTTATAGAAGTATTCGATTAAATGAATGGCGAATTAAAATGAAGAAAAGCGGAGAATTATTCGGGATAGATAAAGAAGTACATGTTGCCGATTCTCTTTATTGGCTTGCACGATAGTCGCTGCGTTCTATTTGAAGATAAAAGACGTTGTTTATGAATAGATAGAGACTGGTACGTGTGTTCCGAAGATAATGGAGCCTGTTTCAAATGCAACAGTATTGTTTGCAGAATATTGGAATATTCGGGACTTTATGTTAAGAAGAAGACATTCATAGAGGAAATGGTATTTTGGGCAGTTTGATAATGTTTGAAGAGAAATGACGGTTTGTTGCGATCTAAAGCGTGGATTCTAAAAATATTGCAGTAATAGTACAATAACTGGAGTATGTCTACAGTAACAATAGCGATATGAAAATAATGCAAGTATAATTGTTATAATATCGTTCTAATAATTACAACGTTGTTAAGTTGTAACGTATGAAATGTCCCACGAAAAATTGGAAATCACGCGTAACATCAAATAACGTAAGATGTATAATTCGTTTTCTTGAGTTTATTTGTCGAAAGATCGTGCAAATAATCGTAAAGTGTAATATGAATTTCGAAGAATAATGTTTGTAATGTTGTCGCTTCAACTGTGTAATAATTTATGGAGCATCGCAGCTGGTACAATATTAAAAATCAAAAGTATTCAAGGGTTTCCATAAGGTGCTTCTTAACAATTCAGCTCCTTGTTCGTGAATCATAAAAAATAATCGCAAAAGGAATTATTCAATATTCATTCCACCACAAAAGCTCATCTTTCATTTAACCTGAAAGTCCAGCCTGAAGCCCTTGCAACGGCATGAATTATCAGCTCTATCTGGACGTTACGTTCTCGTTTAAAAACAGTATTTCCACGGTGAACCTCGGTTAGGAACTAGAGAATCTCGATTTAAAACTTCCTCTCAAAACAAATCCCGGGCAACCAAGCAAGCAGAAGCAAGCTCGGAAGCTTTATCGGAAGCGAAAGCCAGGCAAAGAAGAGTTGAAAAAAACGGGAAAGAGGTGGAAGAGGTCGTAACTTTTGCAGAAAATTGCGACTGCCTGGTTAAATTGCGCGTCCTTTATTCCCTTTATTTCCTCGCGACCGATTCTTTTTTTCCTCGTCTGATTTTTTTCCCTCCCCTTTTTCTCGTCGCATGTCGGAATTTATGCGCGCCACCATGCTTGATAACAATGTTGCGGTGTAATATGCGGAGGGAACGTGTCACATGGCCGAACGAACAGAACCGAGGAACACGTATGCGCGTTTGGCTCACGCGTGTGAGTTTCAAGTAACATCGATCCGATGAGAATTCAACCAGATTAAATTAACCCGAACTTGGATGTTAATTATCGTCCAATGGAATTAACCGTTCCGGCTGGAAAGAAAGGGATAGAGGAAAGGGCAGACGTAAGCAGATACTTGTTGATTCGAGAAACCAGCTTCTTATCGGTGGTGAAGAGTGCCTGGCTCCTTTGGTTGTTTAGATTCGATTAGACGATTGTTTGAGGTTTGTCGCGCGATAAGAGAAAATTTCTTCAGGAATGTTAATTCTTCGAGGTCCCATAGTTGAAGTTGTAGCGGCACTCGACAGCAAAGACTATCGACGGACTGTTTACGAGAAACCGGCGAAACATAAGCAAGATCGCGATGAAGCATAAGTGTCGACAGGCCTAATGAGTCATCGATATCCCATGGTCCTTCCGCCAAATACTCGAAAGAAGGGGTACGTCACCACGATCGCGAGTGCCTAACGAACGCGTGCGTAGCGGAGATATCGAGAGGCGACAAAAAGGAAAGAAAAGGATTAAGAGATCGGTCGGGACTTGCAACGAAACCATTAGTAGAGTTAATAAACACGCTATTGAATAAAACGCCGAGTATCTTTTTGGCACTCTACACGTCCTACCATTTCAAACTAATTGCAGTTGTAGCGAATCTTTTAACTTTGGACCTTTTGAATTTGCAAACTGTCCGATTTCTTAGTATTTTAACTTTCAAATTTTCAAATATTTGAATGATTTCCTAAATCTTTAAATTTACAAAGCTTCGAATTTTGATGTACCTAAGTTCCCGATGCTTCGTACTTCCAGATACTCAAATTCCCAAATATCCAAATTTTCAAGTCTCCAAACTTCTAACTTTCCAAGCGTTCCAATTCGTAATTTTTCAGACACCCCAATTTCCAGATTTTCCAGCCTTCGATTTCTTGAATACTCCAGTTGTGAAATTGAAGCTTTGCAATTTCATTGTTACTCGATTGACTACGGAAAAATATGGTAGAAATGGCAGTAAAGTTATGGGAGCGACGAACAAGCAGCCAAACTTTTCGGTGGTTATCGCGATCGAATTTGGTGGTGTTAATTATCTTATCTGAAGGGTGTCCCCCCATTGAAGGGGGGGATCCATAGCTGCGGACGGAGATTAAACTCGATTCACAGAAGCGAGTCACGAAACGAACGAAGAAAGGTACGACGATCTTCGAAAAGGGTCATCGCACTCGGCTTGCCGAGTATAACGGAAGTGAGGCCACTGATTTCGAGTAGAACGACCCTGAAGGAGTGCGTGCGACGCGCATCGCGGACTTGCCTTCGCTAATTTGCTTTTCGATGCTCGTACAAAGCCATCCACCACCGCTTTTTACCGACCTTTCCTTCTTCTCCTATAAATCTTTTATAGGATATTTATATTATATCTTCAAACGTGGAAAAATGTTTGAAACTGTTGCTTTACTTTTATCATCGACTTAATTCTCATTTTGCTTTATACATATTGGTTTATGTTGTTTTTCTTCATTCTCATAAATGTTTTTGCCTTTTCTATCGAGCATAAGAATGTTTGAATTCGTTGGAGATAGTCGTCAGAGCTTTGAATTATTGTTTCATTTTGTACCTACATTTTCTGCTAGATCAACGAATTGAAGCTTTGTGACTTAGGAAAGGAGAAATTAACAATCTGCATGGTTCATTTCTATCCCTACTACCCCTTTGGTACTCTACAAACATTATCAAACTTCGAGAAACCGTACGCTATAAAGCGTCGCCTTACATCATAGTAATTCAGGTATATGAACTAAATCTTTGTATTTTTTATAATCATCAGATTCACTCTGCATGTGTACGCAAGGTATATCTCGTGGCTACTCAACGTGGTATTGCATTTTCCACAAAAAAGTTTCAAAAAGAGTTCGAAAACTGTCAACTCGCTCAAATGAACTCCAAACTCCGACGCTTTACACGGATCCGTGTATCTAATCTCATAAGTACTATCCTAACTTTTCATCGCGTTATACGAGCGTGTATTGGGTTGGCAACTAAGCGATTGCGGATTTTGTCATTACCACCTAATGGCAAAATCCGCAATCGCATAATTGTCAACCCAATATTATTAAACTTCATCTACCGTGTTCTTCTTCTTCGTCTAACCTTTACTTCTCCCCTCTATTTGCCATCCGAAAGCTCAGAAAACACACGGAAAGCAGTACGAACCGCACGACAACCGATTTTACGATCACGACCCTGTCTCTGAAAAATGTAGAAAAATCGGTTGATCGCGGCGTCGGGACGCGGATGACGTCGTCGGACAGGGTTCGACCAGCCGCGGGATGAGATTGACTGTCGAATGAAAACGAGGGATTGGAATCGTCGGTTTGCGGTGTCGTCTGACTGACAATGAAATCGAGCCACCGTAAACGAACTAATTGCAGGCACAATAATTATTCCAGGGACCAGGCCCTGTGCGGCCTCGTCGTCTGCTCGCGGATTACGAATCGATCGTGGCCGCTCTCTCTGTTATTAACCCTCCTAACCCCTGCTGCGTTCCTCCTATTCCCTGGCACTCGTGTTCGCGGATCGACGACCAACGTCGAAATTTATCGTCCCATCCGCTCTCTATCTCGACGTTGACTCTTCTGGGATTTCGATTGTTCGATGCTCGATGGATGAGTTTTGATCGTGGTAGGTTTTTCGGGGGGGAGAATGGTCGTATCGGCTTTTGAAATTTTTCTTAATGAGTTTGACCGTGTTTCGAAGTATTTGCGGCGATAGATGATATATATTGCCGATGGAATACCTGCGAGATGGAAATATCAGCGAATTCGATGAGCTTCGATGGCGGATAAATTTTGGGGTGAATAATCGTAGGGATCTTTGAAATTTTTGTTAACGAGTTGCACCGCGTTTTGGAGATTTCACAGCGATAGATGGAATTACGAAAATTTATAAATTGGATATGCGATCGTTTTTGTAGAAAATTATATCATCCGAATACGTTTCATTTGCAGTTGATCATAAAAAGTACTCTGCCATGTCCGGCATTTGGCGTATTTCAACCGAAATTATGAAGCGGATACGTAGAGTCGATCGACGGCGATTCGATTAATAAACTAAAATTATTTAAAATCAACAAGATGATAAACCTCGTTATCGAGAATTTCATTTCAACGACTGCTGTTCCGATAAATCTACTTCCATTATATTCATTTATTTTATTATAAAGAAACGATAAGTCGCGTTTAATAATATCCTCTTCCACCGATTGTTGGTAACGTTCGTATTTTATGATTTACAGGGCGGTGACGGATCCAAGGGACGGTAGGAGAGTGGCCTTGAAGAAACTGCCGAACGTCTTTCAGAGCCTCGTGAGTAGCAAACGGGTCTTCAGGGAGTTGAAGATGCTCTGCTTCTTCAAACACGAAAACGTAAGTAATATTTATTTTATTGTTCGCCTGGCATGTCGAAAAATTGAAGCTTTTAAAAGTTATAAAGTATAACTGTCGAACGATCGTGATCATTTTTTCGTTATAACGATCGATCAAATTTTGTCGTCTCTGAAACAGCTCTTCGAAACGTTTTTATTTCTTTCTACGTTCATATACCGTTTAGAGAACAGTATGGTAGACGTTGAAAGATCGAGCAATCGCTTAAGTTATATTTCTTACTGAATCCTCTAGCGTTTTCTGTTTTCTCTCTGACAGACGTTGGAAATTTTATTACGAAACTGTCATAAAGAATACGATTGAATTTTAGAAATAGACGAGTATTCGAATTCTATCGTCAAGTACAATGCTTCCAAGTATCAAATTCTTCCGTTTTCTTAAATTATTTTCAAGTTTCAAGTTGCCCAAAAATTGTTCGCACTTGAAACGTCGTAGCGTGTTTGACTTTCAAGTGACAAAACAGCCGCTTCTTATGAAAATTCAAAATTATTCGACGAGGCTGAACGAAAAGTCGATAAGTAGACGTATAACCGTAAGGAACGTGTCTAACCAAAAACCAGTGGCCTTTTTCCCCTTCGGAGGTGCTGATTTTCCAGTATATTCGCTTATCTGTGCCTCGGTTAGTAGCGGTTATCTGCCGTAGAATGAAAATACAGTCGGCATTTTGTTTTACGAGCTAGATAAGCGCATTATCGTCCGGCCACTGAAGGAACGTGTCGATCTCTCGAGCACGGAGAAGCGTTTGCAAATTCCAAGAATTTTAATTCCCCGAGGAAATTCTCGTCTAATAATAACTTATGTGCCGCTTTGTATTTTTCAATTCAGAGGAGAACCTTCGAGTTTCGATTAAAGTGAATTTATCGTTCTTTGGTTCGTTACTTAGGAAACTCGAAACCGTAGACAATTAGTCTAAAAGTTTCAAAATAAAGCACAAAACATGGAACAAAAATAGAGAGCAGTTAGAAGAAATATAGATATGGAAGAACAATTCCATCCTTTTTTATATCATCTTTAACGTTCGAATTTCGCGTGATAATATTTTTCACATTCTGTAGACGCATTATGGTTCAAGCTAAATATTTTCGCATAATATATCGATGAATAAATAAAAAAAAATTGTGTTATTTGTATTATACGACAGACGTTTGGTACACACATGCACAGTGTTCCCTCGAGCAACGCAGTTTGGGTTATACGCGGATTCTTTTCTGGAGAAATTTCGACGTTCATTTCGAATTCATTTAGCGTGCCGTTACAATTTTTTTCGCCATGGAGAATACGAGGGACGAGAAAGAGCGAACGCGAATTCGTTCGTGTCGATTAAATCCTCGCAAATCGTCGTTGCGGAGAAGAAGTAACGGACAGTCGAATTTGAGAAAAAGATCAAACGACCCATGCGTTCCTGCTAGCTACACAGCTAGCTCTCTTTTCTGCTTCGATCTTTTGCGACGAAGGGGAGAAGGTTATTTCAGTTACATGGATTTCCATGCCCCTATAGCACGCGTTGTTCGAGGGAGCAACTGTGTTCTCAAATATTAAGTTTCTTCGAGCAATCACTAGACCGCGGATATTTATGCATGTTCGTATCTTTCTAGATATAATTAACAAAAACTGTGATCTAGATACGCTAGGTAACACTGTATCGTACATTCTGTGGATTTTTGCACTTGAAAGTTTCTCATAAATATACAAAAGTGCGCGGTGTAGCAATTAAGCGGTAACATCGAACCAACCCATCCTGAATTCGCTATAATTTCTGTTTTTCAGGTCCTGTCGGCCCTGGACATCCTTCAGCCACCACATCTGGACTTCTTCCAAGAAATGTATCCTTTTCTATCTTGTCGACAGCACGGTCGAAACTGGTTTGTCTTTCGGAGAAGTCCGAAAACGGTGATTCTTTTACGGCGTCCCGTGTTTCCGGGACTTTGTGCCGCCTCCCTATGCAGAGCAAATTTCAACGTCGAGACACGCTACCCGGCATAAAGACTCGTTCGTGGAAATATCGCAAATTTTAAGAGTATCGTTCCGCTGGAAGGAAATCATACCTCGAATTACGACTTTGCTATTTTCCTCCTTCTTATCCTCCTATATCGCGAGTTCGTACGTTTTATCGTACGGAAGTTTGGCAAATTTTGAATTTCATGGGTTAGAAGCAAACAGGATAATTTATTGCCGAATGTAAGAACAGAGTGATGGGAATTGCGAGAAAACAACAGCGTCTAATATAATATAATATACAGATAGGTAACTTTGATTCTTTTTAAATTATCTTTTCTTTTATTACGAGCATACAAATTTTTTAACGTTTATCCAATCATATAGTAGCACATCATCTTCTGCGAATTTTGGGCAAATTTTCGCTTTGTCCGTGTAGAAGAAACGTTCCTGAAACTTTATATTCGCCGTCATCAAGCCTAGTCGAAACCACGCGAGAAATAAAAATGAAACATGCAGGGAAGATTCGACAAGATAAACAAAGAAACACAGAGAGTGAGAGAGGGAGCAAATTAACCGAATCACGCGAAATAGAAGATCCATGAGATGCGCCCACTAGGATCTTCGACCACTTGACCCGTACCCCGTGGATTTTTCAGTCGCTGCGGAAGCCAAGTGCACGCAACGTTCGTCTGAAGCGACGCGACGCGGAAACTTTTAATCGAGGCAGTTCCGTGGCAGCTAGCAATTAAAGCGTAGAAGAAAAAATACCGTGATGGAGAAGCGATTCGACCAGCGACCCTTGTCGATCCTGACCGGTCGACCACGTGGAAATGTTTCATGCGAACGATCGTCGTTCCGCGGAAAGACCTCTTCCGTTCATTTTTATCTTCCTCTAACCATTTCCTTATCATATAGAAAATCTGTCGCTGGTTGCGTTTTTGTTTCCTCGCAGGAAGAGAGCAAGACAGCGATCGTAACGACAAAGAGAAAATATAGCGAGGACAATTTTTTCGAAAAGTTTTGGCTTGCATAGAGAAATATCGCGAGATATCTGGAGCGATGAGACTATCTTTCGCTTTTGCTTCGATGCGTCGGAACAGACCTGATGCTCGAAGAATTTCTGTCCGAACGATGCAAGCTTCGTAACTTGGACTCGCACGTGAAATTCCACTCGAATATCGCTGATGAATTATTTTCGAATTTTCTTTCTTTCGGAGTTTTATTCTTAGGAATCTTGCAGCAATTTTCGTAAGATTTGGATTAGGGTCTATCGGAGTGTCGAAAAACGGGAGGAGTCGGACGGATTTCACCTTGAAATTAAGCTTCTTCCCCGGCGTGGAACGTGACGGAACACGCCATCGTTCCGCCACGGCGTTATTGATCTTCCGACGTTCGTAACGCGAGAACCGAGCCTCGAGATTTATTGGGTTACCTCCTCGTCTACACGTGTCCGTCCCACCTCTGCGCACGGACGCAACTTTCAACTTAATTTCGTTTTCAAGAAGGACACCTTCCTACACTATCGCCTGCAGCTGCAAACTGGCTGGTTTTCTAGGTGAATCGATCGTCTCTCGTTTTGTCTAGTAGATCTTAACAAAAGGGAAGCGCAATATTTAAATCTTCCTCTTCGATCGAAGATTCTATTTTTTTTTTTTTTTTTTTTTTTTTAATTCAGATCGAACAATCTCATTGTCAGTGTTGAAATTGTCAGTGTTAAGGTGCAAATTGTATATATGAAATTAGAAGACACGTTGAAGATTGTTAAATGTTATATGCACAGGATATGTAACGCGACTTGAAAATATTGATTAGAGAAAGGCTTTTTTCCAGTTGAAACGGGAAACTGGATACACGTGTTCGTTTTAAAGATTCTCTTTTCAAGATAAATTTTTGTCGATTCATGAAAGACTCAAGGATCTTTTTTCCCCAAGGTATATTTTATCAGAACTCTATTCAATATGTAACGTAACTGTCTCGATGATTGATGGAAAATGGATTAATCCAGGACTCGGCTTTCCTAGGACACGGAGAAAAGGCAGCAGAATAAGCGAAACGCGCGTGTAACGAGGCACTTTACTGCAAGAAGTGAAGCAAGCAAGAAAAAACAATGTACAACGTATGGTAGCGACGTCTATATGCATAATATTACAGGAATGTACATGCATATGTCGTTATATAATAGCGGAAGATCACAATAATTCATCGATCCAACAATAATTGAACTGACCAAAAGCATAGTACATAGATAGTATTTCGAGTTGATGAAAATACGAAGTTTTCATAGCGTTTTGAAGCGAAACTTCTTTGAAATATCACGGACTAATAGCAACGTGTCGCCACGTTCGTGACCTCCGCGGTTTCGTAATGATCTCGTAACGAAAAGTGACGCGCACAGAGCCGAGAACAAACGGTGCCTCCACGTAACCAGCGAGAGCAATCTGCACGTAACCGGCCGGCCGCTTACGTAACACCATTGGCCCGTCGGAGCTCTAGAGGAAGTCTTTTCCTCTCCATGATACTCCTCCGGAAGGGATTTGAAAAGGACGTGCCCGAGATTCGCGTTTCACGCAATCTCAGAAATTCACCTCGATCGAGATATACATTCCAAGATTATTATAAAAATAGGAGAGAGATTCTCGTTTTTCTGAAATCCGTTACATTGCAAAATCCATGAGATCTGCCTTTTAGAAATGGACATCGTCGCGAAGATTCGGCAATTTTGTGCGAACTGTCGTAGTACAATTTGATTTCGATCAAAGTTTCGAGAATTCGTAAGACGAACGTCTTGCTGCTTCTTGCTACTTTAATTGCACCAAAGCAAATAAACCATGGCAGATGTTACTTTACGTGGAACTACTAGTAGAAGGTACAGTCGTTCTTAGAGAGTTTGTCCGCGATATATGTACGAGATCGCCAGAACGTACGTCTGATTTCTTATTACGCGAACTGGAGCGAGTCAGCGTGAAACGCATGAGATTTCACTTTCCGCGAAACTCGGTGACTCGTCGATCGTAATCGGAGTCAGGCGCCATTCAAAGCCGCCGAACGATTGATCGATCGATCAACGTGAGAGCGATAGTCGATGGCCCCTTAAGCGAACGAGATCGCACGAACCAGCTACGAGAGTTAATCTCGATGAAGGCAGCTCGATAAATCAGTTCTTTCTATCTCTTTCTCTCTTTTCCTCCTTCTACCTCTTCACACCGTTGCTCTATTTACCTCTTTATTACTTTCTTTTTTATATAAATACGGATCACCGGTGCTCCTCGTTATTACTTTTTTCCAGAAGACACCTCCTTAAAACCTTTCTCTTCTTTTCGTCAACTTCTTTGTCCTAACCTTTCCTCGTTTATTGTTCCAAGTTTCAATCCAGACAGATATCCGGCGTGACAGCATAAATCATCGTTACCGAGGCTGTTTGTCGCAAGAACCGTCTTCGTCGTTTCTCTCTTATTTTCCCATCGATATCTTTTTGTCTCTCTGTGTTTCGATGGCGATCGAACAGCTCGTAGGGTAAACGCGCATTGCTCGCGCTTCCCTTTCCCCAAGAAAGCGACAGGATATTTCGGCATCTCTAATTTACGTTCGATATATTTCAATTTCTTTAAACAAAATATTCATTGGATCAATTGGATTCTGCAAGTGTATGCGGAATTATATGGCGGAAGAATTACGTGCATCCAATCAGACCAGTAACTTACGGATATCGTGACAGAGGAGGTGTCTATAGAAACTTTATGAATTAAACATGATCTATTATAATATGGGTCGCATTATGTTCGTAAGATTAGCTTCTAGGCACATATCGTCAGAATGTGTTATTACATATGCATCTAAAAGGATCGAAAATTTGACACGGGTCGTTAAGGGACCCTCGATCGGTCGTCTCGTCACTCGCCGTCTTCTCGCCGATTATGTCGCGTACACGAGCCACATTCAACGGTGCATGCACCGCTGCGAAGCTGATGAGACAAGACAGGATGGCACGATTTACTACCACCAAGCGCAGTGAATTCCCGCCTCGACACGGACCACCTGTTTCACGCTGCCCGCGCCCGATCGATTCGCCCGCGGATTACGTTTTTATCGATTCTTCCTTTCTCGCTTGCTCGTTACGCACCTCCAATTTTATCAGGGTTTGTCGAGACGTATATATAGATATATGTTACGAAAAGTTGGCACGTGGAATTTATCGGTGACGAAGATTTTGAAAAACGTTGGAACTGTGTCGGAGAAGAACGAAGAGCGATATGGTTGTTCCAAAGTCGAAGGGTTTCGTGGAACGTCACTTTTTAGCTGTTTCTCGTTGCCATCTTATTTTCTTTTTTTAAATCGCATACATACGTTTTCTAGCCGAGTTTGCTTGCACGATAAATTCGTCCGCATTTGTTTGAGTGAGAACGCGTCAGAAAATTGATGCGTTTAATCAACGGTGTATTCGCGTGCGTGTCCTATTATTCTTTCAATTATTTTGTTCTATCGTCCTCTGCAAGCGAATTAACTTATCTGTCTCGTCCCTCTAGAAGTATCGCTTATTTTATATAAGGAATTTTATAATTGTGGATCTTAGTCGCCGAAATAAATATATAGGAACACTCGCATTACACGTAGAAATGATGATAAAATAGTTTCGTATTTATTTAATATGCGATTGACAAGATATTCGTGGATACTCATTGCACGTGTCTCGGCATTCTTTTTGTCTCGCCATCTTTTTGCCACATTGCGCACGGAACAGTTGCATTCTTCTGTTTTACGAGATGCTGCACACGCACGTGCTCCCACAAACACTCATACTCATATATGCGTAACAATATTAATCCGGTGTATCACACAAAATTATGTATATATCTCAATAATAAATAAATTCGCGAGTAATAACTCATACAAGCTGAGTAAAGAGACGCAGGAATACACAGAATGCGCGAAACTGTAGAAAATATCCAGAGTACGATACTGGTTGTAACGTTCGGCAGATGAAACGAATTTCTGCTTAGATTGCTCTTTCTTTTTTATTTACTCGTATTTGCAAAAATATGAATTTAAACGAGTATCCATAATCTATATATAAATTGGTAAACATTCTCTCGATCGATCAAATGTTTACGACGAGCGGAGGACATAAACATCGTTAAATCGGTTGCAGAGGCTGCTAGCGTGAAATCACTGATTCATATTTGTCTTTCTCAAGCGACAGTCTTCCCCTCTATGTATTCATCCAATCAAGCCCGCCCTTAATCAGAAATTAGGCGGCGTCTTCGTGGAGCTGCTTCCCTAGTGAGACACGCTATCGAATTTTCGATTTATGCAGATGAGATCGAGCCCGTTCCAGGCCGCAATAAGGCGATCTGGGCCACGGTTCGCCGGTTATCGAGCCATCAAAATCGTTTCTCTAATTTACTATTCGCGATGCGCGATCATTTTGACATTTTCGTGTCACAGTACACAGCCACTGCATAGACAATTATTATAATTTTAACGCTAGAAGTAGCAGAGTTTCTTTTTGTTACAACGCAGAGACAATCGATGTAGAATTTTAAATAGTTTCCCTATTTATTTTAAGCAGACTAGAAGGAAACTTTCACCTTCCACCAAAAGTAAACGAATCTGCAAATAATTCTACCTTTCTTCTTTGTGAAAACAAGTTTTGCCGATCGTTTCGATATTTCAATATCTTCAATATCTTTTTACAATGTCTGATAACATACGAACAATATCTGAGAATACATGAACATTCCGAGTTACTTAAAAACTTATTCAAACAATAATGAACTTACCTCAAAAAGTGAAAATTACACGTATCGGTGAAAAGAATCATTTGCTGCTATTAGACAGGTAGTTGTCGAGCGTCGCTAAAGAAATTGCTCTTTTTTTGTTTTTTTTTTCTCTTTATAGATGATATACGAATATGTTGAAACATTTTGTCCAGTGAACTCGGTAAATTCAAAGTTTCAAATTTAAATTCAAATTTTTTAATTTAAATTCAAATTCAGATTCAAATTCTCATTATTAGGGGTTATTACTACACATTGAAAATAGATCGGCGGTACAAATCGAAGCTACGAAAGAACCTGGTCGATATGGTTGTAAGTTTTAATACCTTTAATATCATTGGCAGCTCAAACGAGATGATGTATACGCCGGAATCGATTCTAATTCCATCTACATGGAAAATTCAGCAGCGCTCTCGATCGACCACAGGAACTCAAGCCGAACTTCGGTGAAAGCGACTGTCTAATTTCTAATTGAAGAGCCCGACTAACCGCCGTCTCGTAGGCGATACGCTAACGAGATTACCGATTAATACAGCGGTTCGATTGCGTGCTATCGAATCGTTCGTTGCTTCCATTACACGAGATACACAGCATGAATTGATGGTAAAGTTTTCTTACGAGCGTCATCGCTTCGCTTTAGCGTGGAAACGTTTGACGTTTGTGATTTAAGAAAGTGGGAGATCGTTCGCAATGGATATCAATTGGATTCAGCGAAACTTACTTCAATACGAAAGACTATTGCTGCTGTTATCCTTGACTATCCTAGAAGATTCATCTCCGCTTGAAAACATTACTGTTATATCATCGTCATTGGCTGCCCTCTAAAGTACCACGTCTCCTACATTCCATTTTTATCCAAAGGAACATTCTATTGGGTTGTCCGAAAAGTTTCTTTCGTTTTATGAGGAAATGTTAAACGCACAATGTTTTTTGTTTTATATTATTTTGTCGAATTACGTACGATCCATTTTGTTCTGTCGAGATAAACACCGTTACATTTCACAAACTTGGCTTCACGTTCGTACGAAGGTGCATTGTCGTATAAAACACGTTTGCGAAAGAAAGACGCTTTCCGGGCAACCTAATACTTAACGCCATCTCCCAAGATTCACCTCCATCGAATACCATACCACACACGTTACTCTTAGATCTATCGTATATCCCTTAAATCGAAGCACTACAGCCCCCAAAATACTCTGCAAACCTACCACCGCTTTACCACCGATACTTTTACAAACATATTAGGGAAATAAACTTTCAGCTAAAAATATCTTCCAACCGCCTGATCGTCTACCCTTGAACCCCTGCAAAACCTTCTCCAATTCTGCAATCAAAATACCAGTCCACCGTCCCCCTCCAATTACCGGGACGTCATCAGTCGCGGAACTTGAGCCACCCCCTTCTCACTGACCTCGAACCAACCAACCAACCTCGTATGGTTCTCTCGCGAGGGTAGCTGGGGTGTCGCGATTCCGCTGTAAACCGCCGTCTAATTCCTAATTAAGGATCCCGCTCGATTAGCTCGCTTTCACCGGGTTGCCTGCGGCCGTGACCACCCCCGGGTAGGCCAGACGTCCTGTGGACCCTTGGTCCGCATGAATACAGCATGGCGGCCGGACTGCAGCTCCAGTTGCTCGATGGCAATCATGGATTATTAATGCGCGCACCGCACCGCTATTGATAGCTCGATAGCGTGCCATTACGATCCTCTACCAACCCCCCAACCCTTCTATCAACTGACTCTGGTTTGCTCGAGTCCGTTTACACTGTTGCGCGACTGATAATATAACTTCCTCTTCGCAGAGCACGAGGATCGATAGATCGATTTTCCGGGATGGAGGATTCGCTCGTTCGAACGATGGATTCGAGCCGAGGCTTGATAGGTTTGGTTATAATACGGCTGGTTTTCGATGATGAATCTCGTGGTCAGGTAAAAAGAAGAATGATTACAATGTTGGGAATTAGCAACGAAGAGCAACAGGGTGACGATGGGGGTGAGCCATGTTAATCGCATTCTCTGATCATGCTCCTATCTTTCTTTTTCTTTTTTTTTTTCATAATGTAATGCGATGTTTAAAGATGTGAACAGCCTAAGAGTTCTCTAACCAAAAGTAAATACGTCGTTCTTCCTTAGGCGCTGATTTTCAATGGTGCGATCTCGTGGTTGCGAACGTTGAATGCTGTTTTTAGTAGATACGAGGCTCCAGTGGTTGTTGAATTGGGTTTAATATTTTGTGTAATTCAGGTAGAGGATATAGAAGGTCCCTGTTCGGGTGGTGATATTGGATATAGTTCCTCGAAGAACCCGCATAGTAGAACCCGGGGGTTGTATTGCGTCTACCCCTATTATCGAGGATATCGAGGATATCGATGTCCATTAGGGACGTGGCTCTATCATCTCTTTTGTGCTTAATTTTCTTTATTGTTTAAGGGTTGTGCAAAAGGTTTGAGCGAATATCATGTGTTGCATGGTTTTTAAAGATAGTATCGAATGTTAATAAACTCAGGAAGGGAGCAGATGATCAGACTCTACGTGATGTAATGAAAATTGATTATATACATATACTTATTCATTTTTCTAACTTACACACGTCGAAACTACCCCAAATATCATTTACCCTTATTTCCAACCTTATTTCCACTGAGGAACAACACCCTTGCAATTTGTCTTCCATTGCGACTACTCGTTCTAATTTACTTTATATCTCTAAATTTAATTCACAGTAAATACCAATACGTCAAAACCACTTCAAATATCATTTGCATTACCTTTGGCTTCATTTTCATAAAAAAAAACCATACAATTTTTCTTCGATCGCAGCTCATAGCAACACCAAACCATTCGTCGACTGCAAATTCAACTTGAACTATCAAGTATCGCTTTCACCAAGCAAAGTACAAACAGAAAATGGTAAATGTTCTTCGAACAAGTATATGAGACAGAATTCAGCGCACGCGGAAAGTCGTCGCGTCGCGAAACAGCCTCTCTATAAATAAGTCCGGGATCGATGATGACAGAGAGAAAGAGGAACAAGCCAAAGACACATCGACGCACAGTGCGGCGTGCAATGGACAAAAATCGGGGCAACGGCTGTTCGATCGCGACCTTATTATTCCATAACGTCGTCCCTTAAGCGATACAAACAACGTAATGCAAAGAACAATTTTTCCAAGAATCGCTAATCGCTTGAAAATTAGATGTTCGACCTTTTTCGTCCGGTGGTACACGCCGCCTAATTTTACTGAACGACGAATTTCTATGCATTTTTATATTTCCCCGAACATAACAGAGGATACAGGATGTAAATAGACGTTTGTTTCATCTTTCAAATATCAGAATAAATGCTGTATTTTGGTTATTTTCCATATTTTTGCAGATTAGACGTTTCGTGCATCCTTTCGTCTCTTCAAATTTCCCACAAATGCATAAAAATTCGCAGTTTATTACAATTCTGTGGCGCGTCAAAAGGATACGTTACATTTGATTCAGGGCATTCACCGAACTATCGTTGTTTCTATTTGAAGATCTAAGGGAAAAGAGGTCAGTGACCTGACTAAATGGATATTTGCATATTTAAAAAATTCTCGCGGCATACCGGTTGAAAATCGCGCGGGCCTAGACGATCTCTCACGGCTTCAAGCAGATATTATAATTGGAACACGGAAATCGTGCGTATCTGGCGATGTATTAGGCTCGTATCCGCACGCCCACGAAAACGAGTTTCGTGTCTGTCGTATGGTTGGCTCTCGCTCTCCAAGCAAGTTAACCGTACAGTCAAACGCTCTCCGAGAGAACTTTAACTCCCATTCTCTGTTTCGCTTCTTGTTCTAGCTGTTTTCCTCTTGCTTTGGTGTTAAGACCGTGTTGCGTTTCGCTGGCGGCGATCCGCAGAGATTTTAACGCTTTCGAGCCAGATCGTTCGAAAGCGTTCACGGATTCGACTCGATGGGAACGAATAGGAGACACCTTACTTCAAAGTGGTTTGCTCGTGTCCGATTAGTCACGATGCATTTTCTACAGAGTGTACAGCCGTAATTCGCGTTGAGACATTGTAACGAAGATTGTTATTATCTCGAACGATTCGTCGATTCGAGGTAGATGTTTCTTTTTAGTAGAATAGATCACTTTTCGTTGGTCTTGTTGATCGTTGAAATTCGTTGTTGGAAATTTTAGCACAGAGGTTCGAAAGGATAGAATAGAAGATTAGAAACTTAGAGAGAGATTCAGTGTACTTTGATACTTCAGAATTTTATTACTCTGATTCTACCATTTTCGGAAATTTTATTGAATATTTATAGAAGACGGAGAACATGATATTGCAAGAATTAGCTCTAACCACGGGTTAGTAATAATTACATAATCGTTTAAGTTATTTCATATTATTATTTAGTTTCAAAATTCTAATACTAAATTATAATACTACATCATGGCTTATAACTATTCGTTTGAATTATTGATCGAATTACGTGTACATATTACATACGTGTAAATATATGTACATATATTAATACGTAATACAGCTCAGTGTTAATTTACAAACTAGAAAAATACCACGACAACGATTTCTCATAAAAAATTAATCAAGATAAAATATCCCCCAAAATAAATATGTAAAGGAAAAGAATCTTCTATCAGTCGCAAATAACAGAGGAATACAATTTGCATAATACTAGGATTGTGCAAAAAGAAACCAAAGTAGTACTCTTCATCGTTCGCACAGAGAAGTTACCCTTGCTCTCCCTTTCCTTTATCCCAGCCTTCTTTTCCACAATTGCATTACGTTTCGTTGCATCACGTCGCGTCATTAGTTGCCACCTACACACGCGATACACGCGGTGGTGGATCGAAGATATTTGCTAGGAAAAATCGAACAGGAAGGAACAACGATGACCAATCCTTTGGTGGGTAGACGAAGGAAGGGAAAATGCATCGTTTCGACCCAGATACGTTTTCTGCGTGGAAAAAGAGTTTCCTTCTCACGCCCACGTTTCTATCTCTCGTCGTCTAAATGTCATTATGTTTGAGAATGATCGATCGCCATTCTTACAATACCACGTGCTGACTCAACCTTAGAATTATCGGAATGTTAAAACTAACCGTTTCGTTATTTTCCATAGGAATCTTTCGTTTAATATACTTTTCTAGTTCGTAACTAATTTTTAGTTCGTAGAATGGTACGTTTTTCGCAATTTGAATGATCTTTTTGTATAGAACATACGAACGTAGATCTGTTTTTTCTTCTTGAGTTAGGATTTTTCATTTGCTTTTCATTTTGATTTCTTTGGTACGTACCGCGGTCATCCGCAGTTCTCTAACGTCAAATTTGATTTCTGTTATTATTTCTTTCAACGATATGGCAACCGGACGGTTGTTCATGGTTGACGGGGTAATTTTAATTGCTATTGTTAACGCGCGAAAATTTGACGCTTTCGCATTAACGAATGACGACGCGTTTGTCCGTTTGATATGCGATTTTAATATAATCGAGGCAAATAACGGTTCGTGGCGTTTGGAATCGCGTTAATTAATATCGGTAATTAATACCTCTATCAATTACTAACATTGCGTCTGAGGTGTTGCATTAAACGCAGCCAACCCTCCTAACCGCATTAAATTTTAATTGATATCGATTTTAACGCGAGATTGTCCATCTCTTCCTCGATCTCTGCCAAATATCTGCCATGATTTTCATCGATCTTCCACGCGCTATTATTGCAAGGGATGCGTCGTCCCGAATTTACAAATTCTGCTGCATAATCCACAAAAGCTTATTTATTTAACGCAAGGATTTTCATTTAACGCTAAGATTGTCGTAAAATGTTACATCAATTTTAAGACGACTGCTCCTTCGAACATTATAAAACACGAATCAAACACCTGCAAACGTAATCGAACATCCCGAAAATTGCCAAAGATTTCAAGGATCTACGATTTTCGAACAAGGCTCGAATAAAATCCATTGATGTTTCCCGTGAAACTGAAAAGACGAATGGCGAGGGAAAAGTGAAAGAATGGAAAATAGAATAGGGAAAAGGGCGAGAAGACACTGGTCCCGCGTAGGTGATCACGCGGGTTCCCACGCGGCCAGCAGAACCGGTGCTTACGAAAGACGAGACGGCTTGTCGTATTCTCGGATTGCGGATTAGCTAGCGAGTTCCAAGTAAGTGCATGCGCAGGTGGCCACGTTAAATGCACACCGTCCGGCCGGTTTCCGGTCAGGATCGTGCTCTCCAACCGAGTTTCACGGGTTGCCTTTATTCCATTTTGGTATTTCAACGATACAACCAGACCAATGCCACCTTCGTTTGTTGCCACAATGATATATTTATACATATATTTTTATTTATTTTATTTATCATTATTTAGTCCGTGCCTTTCGACTTTGGGCGAATATTCGGTTTTACGTCTCTTACACTTATTTTGCTTCTTATATATCTACCTCCCTATTCTATCTTCTATCTGTTGTATCGCACTCCTTTAAATTATTCTATCTCTAAAAGCTAAAAAAACTAATGACCAAAACTACTGCAACTTATGACTATGCGCTATTGTCATTTTTGGTCTTTTGCCTCCTTGCTGAGCTACCTTCTAGACTTTCCTCCCCGTTTTGCATTGCCCTTCTCTTCTTTATTATTGCTTTTAATTCTGTCGGTACTTCTCCAGTCTCCTTCAGTGTTTTCTATACATATATATCTTTCTTCTTTTTCGTCGTTATCTTTGTCTTTATTTTATTTCATAAATGTGCCGCTGTTTGTCTTTGTTTGTTTCAATGTCGTAAGAAATTTTTGTCTGTCGCTATTTTATTTCTACGCTTTTATTCATTTTCGCTCTTAAAGTATTACTGCCGATGATATTGCCAAGCTTCTCTCTCAACTTTACTTCTCGACGAAATATCTTCAATTCTACAATCAACGTTAAACTATCTTAATATTTACATAAGCTTCTTTAAATACTGAATTCATACTGGCAGCAGCTTTTACGATCCACTGTATCAAGTTTAAACTCGTAAGAAAAGTTACGAGTATACCCACGTTGATTCACAACGTGAAATAATGAACTTATAACAATTTTATTATAGCAATCCCGAACGTTCGTGTATTATAGCAAATTCTTACTCTTTTAATGCACTTTATAAAATATTTCAAACTGGTTTTTTCGCTTGTAAAAGAACCTGAGAAAGGCTAATATTTGCCAACTTCATTCTGCCTCATATGTACATATATATATATATATATATATATACACCTAATACAATTAAACTATAATTAAGATGCTTACATATACGCACCTTCGAGTTCAACGAGTTTCTAACTACATGTCCAATTGCTTCGCGTTCAAATTCTCCTGTTCGATCGTAAAGCGACATTGAAACAAAAGTAATCGATAAAAACGTATGGTATTTTTCGTTCTGTGATCGTCAAGTGTTAATTATCGACTTGCATGACATATCGCGACATCGCATCGCTCATCCGCATCCGTCCTTATCGCTGGCGATTGAAAATCAAAGGATAGACGTTGCATATGTGGAACGACGTATCTATCCTGAAGGGAGCCAGCCAGAAGCTTCGATGCGACGAAACGCGAACGAGAAAGGACGCGATACAGTCGTTCGTTACGGGGCCTAAGCACGCGAGCACGCGTATCGGTCTGCGTGCACGCCTATCGATAATCGCATAATAAGCCAACGAGAACTGGACCGGGGAACGCGGACACGTCGTTCCTCGCAGCTTAATGAGTGCTCTAATGAATGCACGCTACGTATTGCCGATGTCGCCGATCAATTAATAGACCACTAACGGTTATCGCGAGTTTACCGACGGATCCGGATATTCGCGTCCCCTCGATCGTATCGTCTCTTCCGTGTAATCGCGCTTCCTCACGCGAACACGCTTCGCTCTCTCTTTGGTTCCTTTGTGCGACATTTGAATATCTTCCCTAGCGAGACGGAGACTGAGAAATCTGGGGTGCAGATCGATTTATTTATTTATCTTATATAGGAGGCTCGTGGGTTTTTCTTTTCATCTTCTTTTTTTTTTTTAACACATTGCGTGTTTTCGTAAATTGCGCTGAAACGAAAGTATTATAAGCGGCTGGATAAAGCGGCGATTTTTTATTCTCTGTGCTATGTGACAGGTTTTTAGATTTTGAATGAAAAAAAGTATCGATGTCTCTACATTCTGAAGCGATGTATCTTTAACATACCGAGGTTATTATACTCTTTCGGAATATAGGATAACGTACTTTAAGGAAATCACATCGCAAGAAGGTAAATTTCATAGTAAGCGAATTCGATTAGATTAAAACACGATTTCTATAACGTTGTATATCGAAGCTTGCGCCAGCAACTTGTTTCCATTTAAACGATTTAATTTGCAAACGTCAGAAAGTGTTCTTCATTCTTACGACGTTTTCACTGGCTTTTTCATTTTTTCCTGTCTTTCGTTTAATGATGTGTCAAGTTACAGGGACTGTTTCCTCTTAAATCTTCCTTCCCCTAACGCTGATTACGCGATCGGTGTCAAACAAGCAGGCGATAAATCTGTTTATTCCGTTTGAAGCGGCGATAAATCGCGTTATATCGTCCCCTGAAGATTAATTCGACGACCCCGAACGAACGTTTTCCCACGGATGAGAGGGAAACAACCGAATGATCAGAACGAACTGGTGATCGCGTAACGAAAGCGTGGCCGCGTATCAGTGGCAGCTCGCTGACAGCCAAAGTTTCGCCAGGAAAATTAATTTACAGTCGCTGATGAATTTCTATTACGGCCGTTACTGGCCTGATTTCACAGGAGAAATTCGATTTTCCACGCAGCATCGACGCACACCTGCTCCTAACTGCTTCGTGCTATTACATGTATCGAGAAGGAGGAACCAGAGTCTATAAATACATTTTTTGGACGATGATGAGGGGCAGCTTTTGGATGGTATAACGTCGGAACGACAGTCGGTCATAGTTAGAAATTATATAGGCTGTTAAATTTTAAATTTAAATTTGCGAAATTAAACGGTGAATTTTGAAGATTGAAATTTAAAACGCCCGGCGCGTAGATAACGTTTCTGGTTGAGAGTTGAAGTTAGGTTAGAGAGTTTTACTATGACGTTCGGTGGTTTCAATTTTGTTGTACTTTTATCTTCTGTAGTTTCATTTGTTTTATTCTTTGCGGCTGGGTTAGGTTGCTTATTTGAAGAGTAGAGAAAGAAACATTGTGTAAAATATTTTCGTATCGACGTTTTATCTTCCGTGGGTACTTTGCACGTATGTAAAGACTTCGTAAAACGTGGGATATAGCTTCTGGGCTCCTTTTTATATTTTTATCGACAGTTATACCTTCGAGATACACTTTCCTTTTGAAATGAACGCAAAACATATCGTCACGAGCTATCGTATCGTTCTCTATTTCAAAATTCCGTTGCTTTATTACTCTTGGAAGGATTAAACTACGATTCTTCAAAAGACGCTTTCACCAAAGTATCCTTCGCACGAATCTACGACCGAAAGATCCTCCATGGATTACCAATGACACGTAGAACTATCGCTAGCTCTGTGATACAGCTTTGATCCTTCCAAAAATTCGTTGCAATAAATTATTCTATTCTTTTTCGTTCGATCGTCTTCCCAGCGATGGAGAAAAAATGAGATTCGAGGGCAAAGCGAAGGAATGGATGGAGGTTTATTGGTCATATGCGTGCCAGAACGAAGATTTAATCGTTGAACGAGGTGTTGTGTGACGCGTGCATCGATGATCGACCGGAAACCGCGAACCTTTATTTCGCGAAATTTCAATTCACCCCTATGGAGGTCATTTTTCGCGGGACGTTGATTTTTCGCCGCTCGGCGACACATCCCATCAAATTGGCCTCGACGATCCATCTCTCTTCTCCGCTCTTTTATCACGAACGCTAACTCAAACGATAAAACGACCGCAGAGAAACGCGTGTAAATAAACGACCTCGTGCTTTCCATATTCCCTGATTCTCGATAATCAATGACTTTATGGAAAAAGAATGTACGTATAAAAGCTACTTTAAGCTTCCTAAAGAATGTCAGATATAGAAGAAAATGAATTTACCCAAAGAAAAAGAAAGCTCGATTATTCTCGGTTTCAACGTATAAAATATTTTCTCTTCTTTGTATTACGTGTTGATTTAATTAGCAATACGTAGATATACACGTTACTGGTTACGAAAGTATAAAAATGCATCGCAATTTGAAAACAGCTATTGAAAATAGCTTATCGACTAGTACCGGCTAATCGATGTTAAATATAAAGTGTTGTTTGGACTACGAAAAAGTTAAGCTTCTAATTTGAGAGAAAAATTATTTATAACGAACCACCCCTGGTATCGATCTCTCTTTTCGGCGCTCACCTACAAACATTTTTACTTTACATTTTTACTCGTTTTAGCGTGGAAATGGAAATTTTTGTATTCTTGGCGCGTGTTGGAGGGAGAAAATGTGAAAAGAAATTGTAGAGGGACTGTCGATTATTCATGGCCAATCAACGACGTCTGGATCACGGTTTAAGGATTCTTCGTATAGTCTGGAGGCTTCGAGTCCCGTGGGAGATGCTGCTTCTTAATAAAGCCTCGAATGACGTCACGCGACGCCGTGGAAGAAAGTCGATTGGGAATTCTGGCTTAATAAGGTGCGCGTCCAACGAGTCCTCCATCCGATCCCTTGAACTTTACGGCCAAACTCATCGAGATACCGATCGATTCTGCGATCCAAGTTGAAAGATCCTGATATTTGTTCTCACACGTGTGAAAAATGAGATCTGTTTCAAAGATCTCTTACGTCATATATTTTACCAGCATTTACCAGCATCGAATATTTACGCATCTGTGACGAATAGACAGGAAATCTGTCGAACCCTAAATGTCCAGAGGGTTGAAAAATTACAACGACGAGTCGAATTTTCGTTGAAGTTTCACCGTTGAAATTTCTCGGCCGTATGGTTGGAGAGAAAATTCGCTACCGCACGCGCAAGATGAAAAAAGAAAGGGGAAAATTCTGAATAAATTTCGTGGCTGCTAACGACGCTGCCGGGAGCCGGGGAAAGGAACGTGTACTTCGAAAACGCGGCTTAGAGAAATGAAAAAAAAAAAAAAAAAAAAAGAAAAGAGAAGGAATGAACGGAACAACTGTGAACCGAGTGGACTTTCCTCGTTTGACTTTTAAGAATATTAAACGCGAATGTTTTAAGCTTTTTAGCTCGAAATTTAATCAAACTTTCTTCGGAGGGAAATTGCGCGAAATTGTACACGTTGGTTTTGCCAAACTTGTTGTTCAGCGAAGCGCTTGTTTAACGTCTTTTCTTCTTTCGTTTAAAGCTCACGATCGCACGACGTCTGACGAAACTGAAATATTTATAATACCACGCGATAAATTATCTTCTCTTTAAATCGTAATTTATCTACAAATTTAATGTATCTCTTACTCGAATAAGTCTTTTTCTTTCTCTAACGTTATTTTATTCACGTCTTTCGATAACATTTCATCCGCGCAACTTTTGCATATTGTTTCACTATTTAGTCGTCAGATGGATAATTAAAATGGAACGTGAAATAAAACACGTGGAAATAAAATGCGAAGCTTTCAAAGGTTTCAAATTCTAGCGCGGAGACGAAAAATTGAATCGCAATAATCGAATGACAGCACAACGACGCCTAGTTCGCTTTATTCTAACAGGGAAAACGGTGTTTTCGACGAGTACGTGCCTCGAACCGGAAACATCGATTGTAACTTCCTCTCCGGCAGCTTCTCCGCAATATATCGAGTATCGTGCCGTGTATCGATCGCTCTTGCGCAGTTTTTGGGCCGAGAGCCCATCCTTTGTTTCTCTCTTTCTCTCTTCTTCCTCTATTCGCCTTATTCGGTCCTCCATTTCTCTGCTATTATATAAAAAGAACCGTTGGCCCGCCTGCTAAAACGAGATTCCACGATCCATTTTTTATTTCTAGTTGAGTTTTCATTTCTCCATACGCGGCCGTTGTGCCGCTTGATTGCCGCTGTATCTTTCTTTTGCAGAATCAGTCAACTCTTTCTGCTTTAGTCGATTACGTGTTGTCCTTTTCGGTTCTTAAAAATGTGTATCAAAAGGCGCGTAAGATATTTATTCTGTGTCTTGCATTTCGATTCTTATTAATGCGTTTTCTATGCCATTAGCGTACTATCACGTTACGCTTAGAAATTCGTTTTGCGATATTCATATCTCCGGTGTAGAACCTTCTTTAAATTTTCATATTTTCGTCACTGTCCTTAAAATGCATCTTCGTATTATACTTTCACCATGCACCCTTCAGCAGACTCTCATATTTCCCCTAAGCACCCTAACCTAAATTTCATTCGTATTATATTTATTTTCATTACGAACTTTTATATAAACCCCCCATATTTTTTATAATTTTCATTCACCTCTTTTTCTCTCTTTTTTTTCCGTTCACCATTCGTCAAATCCAAAATAATCCTGTTTATTTTAAAATCCCGGTACTATCGATCTTCTAATACGCCTCCAAATTTCAATGAAAAACCTTGAAACACCCACGCAATGCCCAAAGAGGGTCGAGCGAACAGAATCCTCGATCGTCGGATCCTGAAACTCGAATCGAAAGATCGGCGATTCGAAGTAAGGAGAAGGTTCTGGGCGTAGAATTTGCACGTGCCGTGTAGATCGGGATTTTTTTCGCCGGGACAACAGGAATCGGCCGCAGAAGAATCCCGAGACTCGTCGGGTTCCCGTAGTTGTTTGCCAGCCGAGTTCGAACTCGGTTGACCGGTCGGACGAGCCGGATTGGCCTTGCTCGAACACCTCGCGCTCTAAGCCTTCATCATCGTCCTTAACATTTCTCCTCCTCCTTCTTCCCTTCTTTTCTCTTTCTTCTTCTTCTTCTTCTTCTTCTTTGTTATCCTACGCCATGTGTAACAAAGAGACGCGAGGTGCATCCCTGTGACATCGGTGATCGCTCGGCCGAGGAAGATCCTTTGGAAAATTGAGATTCACCTACCGAACATTCGTCCAGAAGCATCAGCTGGAGCTTTCAGAAAGACGTTCGCTCGGTTTATCGATCGTCTTTTAATTCGTCGACGATACACGTTTCAGCAAGTTGCACGTTTAATCTAAAAAGCATCCTCGAACCGCGAGAACAACTATCGAAGCAAAGATTACCAGAGACAAACGGGAACTTCACCCGGAAACCATTCTTCTCTATGTTTTTATCTGTGTCGTTTCTTTTCGAAGTTCTTCGGAACACTTTCACGATGTGGCACGCGATTCTCTGTGTAAAAGCTACTTATTCCTGCCGCGAGATTCTGTTTCGTTTTCCCCCGGACTTACACGACTCGAACGTTTCGACACGTTTCTATGTTTCATCGACGTTCCTCGAACACCTGTCTTACTTTGCGACAATATTTCTACCGCTACTTGCGCGCTATTCTAATCGCCGATTACGACCAGAGTCACGCGAACGTGACACCCGCAGTGAAAATGTGAAAAAACTGGCAGAAGAATGGTGGAAGGAGCGTGACGGCGAAGTTCGAGCGAAGAATCCGAACTCTTCCAGGTTCTTCTTCCTCCTCGGACCGGTATCGCGGTGCAAGACTCGGAGAGGAGAAGAGAGAGGCGGAGGACAGGAGAAACGGCAGGATACTCGATTCCCTTCGCGCCGGGTGATGCTAGGGGCAAGTCGCTTTGTCCAGGAACCGGTCGACGTGCCTACCAGGAGGCAGACACGCATCGATCCACCAATCGCTGCGCCCCGAGCGCCATGCACCAACGCGACCGCCAAACCTTCCTCGCAATCATTTTCTTCGGCTGAAAGAGAAAAGGGAAATCGCGGACGCACGACGCGGAAGTGGAAATCCGCGATCGATAGCTGGCGACAAGCAACGGGACCAGGAAGCGGTTGCCGTTTCCTGCACGTTTCTTCCCTCGTCTCTTGTGATCTCAGTTTTGCTCCATAAAGATTTTCAGTTTTCCATCGGTTCTTCGTTCACGCTAGACGTTTAGGTTTTATGAAGGTTTTAGGGTTTGCCACCCCGATTCAGTCGGAAAATGTCCAAGAACTTTGTAACTGGGCTTGTTCCTTCGATTCTCCCTACAAACCTTTTAAATAATCAAAATTACAGCTATCGATTAAAAAGAGGAAGCTATATGGAATTTCTCAGCCCCATTCATTATCCCATCAAACTCGAGCATCGGACTAATGGAAACGGTGATTCGCATTTCCATTGAGCACACACGGAATTCGAGATTTCATCGAGCGAATTCCTGGCCAGGGATCGGCACGCGCGTTCGTAAAAGGAAATCGCGCGAAACACGGCAGAATCGCCGCGGTTCCCAGTTAAGGGATCAACCCCCGAGGGTGTGTTGGCTCTGAAAAGGTCAGCTCGTCAAAGGGTTCTCACCGGGAGTAAAACGCTGTTCAAAGCCCGCCGTTCCATCCAACGTCTCGTTAATCCCTTGGAAAACCTTCGACTTCGCTCCGTTTCCGATTAATACTTGGAAACATCCAGGACTCTCCTCAAAAACTATGCCACTTTCCTCATATTCACCCTGCGAACACGTTTCTCCGATTTTAAGAGTTCGTTGAAAAGTGTTGCGTCAAGTTCCGATATCAAAGGGCAGGAACGACGGACAGAGAAAGAGTTTTTCGAATATTTTGCCAAACGTTTGATCGTTGCGGGGCGTTTGCTCTTTACGGTTGGATCTTTGAGAAGTTTCCGCCTTTCGATTCGCCGGTCCCTTTTTAGCTCGCGGAACGCGCAAGTTGCAATCGTTTGGAGGATGAAACGAAAAAACGATGGTGCAAAATCAACTTTTGATGGGGACAAAGATAAAAGGGAAGGGGAAAAGGTGTCTGCGATGTTTGGTGCCGTTTGAAGAAGACGCGCGAGATAGGATAACGAATCGGTTAACTTTTGCTCGATTTTAATGCGAGATCAAAAGTAACGAGGTACGAATCACCGGAGATCGGCTGTTCTTGCTCGCTCTTTCGAACGTAGCAACGTTGATCAAAGGGTCGACGACGATGATTTCAAACGACAGTCGAGTGAAAATTAATGCCGAGGAACAGGCGCCTGGTGAAAGGTTCGAGGGTTGAATCGACCCTCGCAAGAGTGAAACTGCGCGAGTTAAACGTACGAAAGCAAAAATATTGCGGTTTTTCGATAAGCTTTATTTGTCGCGAAGGTGAAAAGCTGTGCGCGGCGATGAAAACCAAAAAAATGCAGCTGCAGCGGTTAGATAGGGGATGGATGAACGAGGGAAAAGGTGAACAGCGATTGAAAGTTGGGAAATCAAAGGTCTATGAAAGAATTGGCAACGTCAGTGTGTTAGTTTAGGCAACGTCATTCAGAGAAATTCGTTCCATTGAAAAAGTATGCAAAAAGAGGAAGGTGAAAGCGGAGGAGGAAATGGAATAAAGGCGGAGAAGGAAATGGAATTTAATTCACGATTATCAGAGAGTATTGAAAGTCCTGCTATATGAAGAAAGGTATACTGTTTTTAATGGTGTTATGTGAACATTGAACGTGGGAGGAAAAGAGTATCAAAAGAGGATTACGTATTGATAAAATGGAAAAAGGCAAACGTACATAACGTGTTTTGTACGTTTAACACGTTTCATAGAAAACAGATTTTTAAAACATTTATCGCTAGAAACTTTCGTATTTGTCCCAAATTTTCCAATATTTTTCATGTTTCAAAATAAGAGCAGACATTAAACGTGTGGGATGGAGGTACGCGGTGAACCGTGTTATTGGGCCAAATAATTGCGCTATCTCGTAGCGTGATCTCTGGATAACGCAAATATTTGTCTAGCCCGGTAATATTGATAATCTATGCTAATTCGACAACGCCGCTAACCGCGTTAGGTTCGTGCTAGTTAATCGATTAACTAGAAGGGTCTTTCTCCTTCCCTCTTCCCTTATGTTATTAGAATAACGCGAATGATCATCCTTAGACGTTTTATCGATATTCGTCAAACGAAATTACGCCTGGTCATGGGCCATCGTTTATAGACAGCTACAGTGGTTACAAAAAGATTGTATTTATTCTAACATCTACGCAACGATTAATCAGACCCAAGTATATCAAATTAATCGTTTGGTAGTAGTTTTATGCGACTATAAAAATTTGATGTTACGGAAATGAAGCGTATAGAACTCGATAAGAGATCGTTTGATGTAAAAAAAGAAAAATGTTTATGCCAATACTTTCTGTAGTCACGGTACTTTAAATACATACATGCTTGATTAACAAATTGTTGGATAATGATGGAATTTAGGAGTTTCAAAGAGAGTTTGCAACGATGTTTAGCGAAGCTTTTAAATGGTTGAAAGTTGAAATTACTATGGCGGTCCAGGGAATCAGCCAGTTTATGTGTAAAGTTTATTCGATAAAAGTTGATATTTACGAACTAAGGATATCGTAGTTTATAGTCTTCGTTAACGTTTTTACCACTTCTGCGATCTCTCGTTGCACGCGAATAGCGTTACTTGAGTCCAGTTGCGAGCCAGTATACTCGATATTATTTATCCTTCGACGACGACAGCATAAATAATTTTTCGTTCCTAATAGTTCTTAATTTCATAGCTTTCTAAAGTTTGATAACTTTCTCAAACGAAATCGGACCACGCTGTTCCACAGTCGCTTCGTCAACGGCGCAAGAATTCCACGTATCGAACGACGCGTGTCACCCATTAGACACTGTCGATCGCACAACCAATCGCAGCGAAAGTGCAATTCGTTACTTCCACTGGAACAATGGAATCTTTTTATCCAGATCAACTAGCCATATATATACAGCAGTACCGCGAAAACTTGCTTCTTAAATGCTCGAGACCAAACAGAGACTCGACCTTTCACCGAGATATCCGTCGAACGTGTTAAAACTTTAAAAGCCATCGATCAAGGCGATCGATTATTGTTAGCCTTTTACTTCGGTCCCGTTTCAACAATTTGTTACGTGGGCGTTTCTTCCAGGGGATGATTGCCAGGTGAATCGCTTTATTAAACGTGTTAAAGCAAACTCTATTATAGCGGACGACAAGCGCTTCACCCTTTACATCGATAATCACGCGT